>NC_092176.1:4953000-5281500 GCF_045791955.1 Oncorhynchus clarkii lewisi | reverse complement strand
CACAGCCAAGACAACACAGGGCTGGCTTCAGGACAAGTCTATGAATGTCCTTGAGTGGCCCAGCCCGGACTTGAACCCAATCGAAAGTCTCTGGAGAGACCTGAAAATAGCTGTGCAGAGACGCTCCCCATCCAAACCTGACAGAGCTTGAGAGGATCTGCCGACAAGAATAAGCAAAACTCCCAAATACAGATGTGCCAAGCTTGTAGCATCACACCAAAGAAGACTAGAAGGCTGTTATTGCTGCCAAAGGTGCTTGAACAAAGTACTGAGGAAAGGGTCTGAATACTTACAGTTCCAGTCAAAGGTTTGGAAACACCTACTAATTCCAGGGTTTTTCTTTATTTTTTACTATTTTCTACATTGTAGATTAATAGTGAAGACATCACAACTATGAAATAACACATACGGAATCGTGCAGTAACAAAAAAGTGTTAAACAAATCAAAATATATTTGAGATTCTTCAAAACCTTTTGCCTTGATGACATCTTTGCATTGCTGACAGGGATTAATCATGGTCAGTTTGGTATTTGGTATTTTATTAGGATCCCCATTAGCTGTCGCAAAAGCTGCAGCTACTCTTCCTGGGGTCCACTCAAAACATGAAACATAATACAGAATTACATAATACAGAACATCATTAGACAAGAGCAGCTTAAGTACAGCATTATATACATTTTTAAAAAGGCACACGTAGCCTACATATCAATGCATACACAAACTCAATGGGTGAGAAACGTTGTGCCGCGAGGTGTATTTTAATCTGTTTTTTTTAAAAACCAAGTTAAACTAGTTAAACTAAACCAAGTTCCTAGTTAAATAAAGATTAATTAAAAAAACAAAAATTGGGACGGATGTGTAGTTCTGTGTGATAGTCACATTAGTGACTAATTAGCCTTTCATTTTTGGGGGGTGATTACAGTCGAATATATTGGTAAAAGTTACCTTGTCCGAAAGAGATCTGGACGGTTATCAAAACATCACGCCAGGGTAAGCCTACACGAAACACAGACCTTTTATGAAGTTGTTCTAAAATCACTAACAGAAAAATTAATGGTGAAAAAACTATTGGAACCATTTGAGTTTTACCGCCAGGTTTTATGGCTATTATGACTCATACTGTGGTACTCAATTGTAATCTGTGGATGTCACAGAGTAGGCAGATACCCCATTTCATGGACACAATATCCATATGCAAGGCTATACAGTGAATATGTATGTCCCAACGCAAAGTCTAAAACATCCACAGTGCGACTTCAACTGATTGTTTCTTTTTTGTGTCAAATTACCTAATTATTGTATTTTGTTGAATTTATATAACAAGATTCAGACCTTGGTTAGCATTATCTTGGCCAAATATGGTATGATTCCAATAGTTGTATCTGTTTGAATATTTTTTATTTGTGGACTTTTATTTTGAAGGCAAAACGCAAATTCCACTTGTAGCTATTCTTTATTATGGCTAGCTTCACACATATGCTTAGTTGTTCATGTATTTTACTGTTAGCTGTAGCACACATAGTGGGGTCATTGCTAGATAGCTTACATTTTGCACTATTTGTAAGTGAATAGCCTTTGTTTTGGTACAGATACTAATTTGTACAGATACTAATTCAATAGCAATAGCTATATGTATTGTTAAAGAGACTGAACACAGGATATGCAAGTATGTGAATATATATTTTTTTATGTAGATATTTTTCTATTGATAATGACAACTGTGAATTAATATATATATATATATGATACTTGTGGTTGTGATATTGCCCAGTATCGAACCAGGGTCTGTAGTGACGCCTCTAATACTGAGATGCAGTGCCTTAGAACACTCGGGAGCCCCTAATGAATCAGATAATTGACCCTTGACACTTTTGGAAAACACATGTTTATTAACATTTCTTGAGAGATCGTTTCCTGAAACCAGCCACGTTTCTCTTGTCTTATAATTTCTCCTGTTTTACAGTTAACATATTATATTTTCCCTGGCCTCAATCCTGGGACCTGTTACAAACACATCATAAGACATGACATTTTTTTTTAATTAGAGGAAATTATCTTTAAAACTACAAAGTTTTCTCTCAGCCTTATGGCAAAAAGTGTGAAATAGAATGAGATCAGCTATAAAATTGGAAATGTTTCTCTCTGCCCCATATCATGTTGTTGTTATGATAACGTTATCTGGCTAAGGGCGGTGTGACGCTGCCACACATTCATGGATGTTACCCTGCACATATTGTGTAGACCTGCACTGAATTTATGGCACTTTTACAAGATTCTGAATGATACATTTTTTCTATATTTTGAACCCCTGCCCAGATGAAACCTCTCTTCTGGATGAAACAATTGATCAGTCACTCTCCCTCATCCTCACCTAAAGGTTAACCTGGCTGGCTGAGATAGTGCTGTATAGCCCATTTGAGCCAATTCAAATAAAACACTATTTAGGATATCTACGATATCTACTTTGATCGCTTTCGAAATAAATCCTGAACATGCTGCAAAGCAATTGAGGTCCAACAAGAGACCCTCTTTATAGTATGTGTAGGCTGTCCAGGGAAGTTTTTTATTTAGACATAACTACTACTGTACACATGTACACAATTGTATTTATTTCACTTTTCATCCGACACAAAGATAAATAGAATACATTTTTCTAAACTAATCCAATCTAATAATGGCGCCAGAGGAGATGGCTGCCGTTTTACGGTCCCCTAACCAATTCTGCTATTGTGTGTGTGTTTTCAGGATATCTTCTGTCACTGTCTCTTATGCAGAAAATAGTTTCTAGATATCAGGACAGCGATTACTCACCCCGTACTGGAAGAGTATATATTTATTTCTTTAACTAGTCGGACACAAAGGATTTACTCCAGAAACCCGACAAGGCCCTCATCCTCGTCATTCGCAGGAGAAAAAGACGGCGAGATCAGGGACGTAGGTCTGGGTGCCTTGCAAGGATCCGACGGCGAGTGGGTAATCTGCCTTTAACATCAGTCCTATTAGCCTACGTACAATAAAATAGACAAATAACGAGCACGTATATCCTACCGACGGTACATTAAAAACTATAATATCTTATTTTTCTCCAAGTCGTGACTGAACGACGACATGAATAACATACAGCTGGCGGCTTTTACGATTTTTTGGCAGGATAAAGTAGCAGCCTCTGATAAGACAAGGGGTGGAGGTCTATGTATATTTGTAAATAGCTGGTGCGTGAAATCTAAGGAAGTCTCAGTTTTGCTCTCCTGAGGTAGAATATCTCATGAGCTGTAGACCACATCATTTACCAAGAGAGTTTTCATCTATAGTCTTCGTAGCTGTCTATTTACCACCACAAACCAATGCTGGCACTAAGACCGCACTCAATGAGCTGTATACGGACATAAGCAAAGAGGAAAACGTTCATCCAGAAGTGGCATTCCTAGTGGTGGGGGACTTAAATGCAGGGAAACTTAAATATGTTTTACCTTATTTCTACCAGCATGTTAAATGTGCAACCAGAGGGGAAAAAAACTCTATACCACATTTTGCTCCACACACAGAGATGAGTACAAAGCTCCCCCTCACCTTCAATTTGGCAAATTTGACCACAAATCTATACTCATGATTCCTGCTTACGAACAAAATTTAAAGCAGGAAGCACCAGTGACTCGATCAATAAAAAAGTGGTCAGATCAAGCAGATGCTAAGCTACAGCACTGTTTTGCTAGCTGGAATACAGTGCCTTGCAAAAGTAGTCATGCCTCTTGGCATTTTTCCTATTTTGTTGCATTACAACCTAGAATTTAAATGAATTTTTATTTAGATTTCATGTAATGGTAGTACACAAAACAGTCCAAATTGGTGAAGTGAAAAAAAAAAAACTGGTTTCAAAAAGTAAAATACAAATTAAAACGGAAAAGTAGTGCGTGCATACAGTTGATGTCGGAAGTTTACAGACACTTAGGTCAGTCATTAAAACTCGTTTCTCAACCACTCCACAAATGTATTGTTAACAAACTATAGTTTTGGCAAGTCAATAGGACATCTACTTTGTGCATGACACAACCATGACAATATGACAGATTATTTCACTTCTAATCCACTGTTTCACCATTCCAGTGGGTCAGAAGTTTAGTTAAGTTGACTGTGCCTTTACAGCTTGGACAATTCCATAAATTATGTCATGGCTTTTGAAGCTTCTGATAGGCTAATTGACATCATTTTAGTCAATTGGAGGTGTACCTGTGGATGTAATTCAAGGCCTACCTTCAAACTCAGTGCCTCTTTGCTTGACATCATGGGAAAATCAAAAGAAATCAGCCAAGACAAGTTTGGTTCATCCTTGGGAGCAATTTCCAAATGCCTGAAGGTACCACGTTCATCTGTACAAACAATGGTATACAAGTATAAACACCATGGGATCACACAGCCGTCATACAGCTCAGGAAGGAGACACGTTTTGTCTCCTAGAGATGAACATATTTTGGTGCGAAAGTGACCTTATCACCTTATGGTGATGCTATAGGAAACAGGTACAAAAGTATCTATATTCATAGTAAAACGAGTCCTATGTCGACATAACCTGAAAGGCCGCTCAGCAAGGAAGAAGCCACTGTTCCAAAAAAAGCCATAAAAAAATCCAGACTACGGTTTGCAACTGCACATGGGGACAAAGAACGTACTTTTTGGAGAAATGTCCTCTGGTCTGATGAAACAAAAATAGAACTGTTTGGCCACAATGACCATCGTTATGTTTGGAAGAAAAAGGGGGAGGCTTTCATGTCGAAGAACACCATTCCAACAGTGAAGCAAGGGGGTGGCGGTATCATGTTGTGGGGGTGCTTTGCTGCAGGAGGGACTGGTGCACTTCACAAAATAAATGTCATCATGAGGCAGGAAAATTATGTGGATATATTGAAGCAACATCTCAAGACATCAGTCAGGAAGTTAAATGGGTCTTCCAAATGGACAATGACCCCAAGCATACTTAAAGTTGTGGCAAAATGGCTTGTGGACCTTGTAAGGATCCGACGGCGAGTGGAGGCCTACAAACCTGACTAAGATACACCTGCTTTGTCAGGAGGAATGGGACAAAATTCACCCAGCTTGTGAAAACTGGAAACCACATATCCTGAGGCTGCATTCAATGTAGCTGGGGATTTTAACAAGGCTAATCTGAAAACAAGACTCCCTAAATTGTATCAGCATATCGATTGTGCAACCAGGGCTGGTAAAACCTTGGATCGTTGCTATTCTAACTTCCGCGACACATATAAGGTCCTCCTCCGCCCTCCTTTCGGAAAAGCTGACCACGACTCCATTTTGTTGCTCCCCGCCTACAGACAGAAGCTAAAACAAGAAGCTCCCTCCCTGAGGTCTGTTCAACGCTGGTCCGACCAATCTGATTCTACGCTCAAATCAAATTCTATTTGTCACATACACATGGTTAGCAGATGTTAATGCGAGTGTAGCGAAATGCTTGTGCTTCTAGTTCCGACAATGCAGTAATAACCAACGAGTAATCTAACTTACAATTCCAAAACTACTACCTTATAAACACAAGTGTAAAGGGATAAAGAATATGTACATAAAGATATATGAATGAGTAATGGTACAGAGCGGCATAGGCAAGATGCAGTAGATGGTATCGAGTACAGTATATACATATGAGATGAGTATTTAAACAAAGTGGCATAGTTTAAAGTGGCTAGTGATACATGTATTACATAAAGATGCAGTAGATGATACAGAGTACAGTATATACGTATACATATGAGATAAATAATGTAGGGTATGTAAACATTATATTAAGTAGCATTGTTTAAAGTGGCTAGTGATATATTTTACATCAATTTTCATCAATTCCCATTATTAAAGTGGCTGGAGTTGAGTCAGTGTGTTGGCAGCAGCCACTCAATGTTAGTGGTGGCTGTTTAACAGTCTGATGGCCTTGAGATAGAAGCTGTTTTTCAGTCTCTCGGTCCCAGCTTTGATGCACCTGTACTGACCTCACCTTCTGGATGATAGCGGGGTGAACAGGCAGTGGCTCGGGTGGTTGTTGTCCTTGATGATCTTTATGGCCTTCCTGTGACATCGGGTGGTGTAGGTGTCCTGGAGGGCAGGTAGTTTGCCCCCGGTGATGCGTTGTGCAGACCTCACTACCCTCTGGAGAGCCTTACGGTTGTGGGCGGAGGAGTTGCCGTACCAGGCGGTGATACAGCCCGACAGGATGCTCTCGATTGTGCATCTGTAGAAGTTTGTGAGTGCTTTTGGTGACAAGCCGAATTTCTTCAGCCTCCTGAGGTTGAAGAGGCGCTGCTGCGCCTTCTTCACGATGCTGTCTGTGTGGGTGGACCAATTCAGTTTGTCTGTGATGTGTACGCCGAGGAACTTAAAACTTGCTACCCTCTCCACTGATGTGAATAGGGGGGTGTTCCCTCTGCTGTTTCCTGAAGTCCACAATCATCTCCTTAGTTTTGTTGACGTTGAGTGTGAGGTTATTTTCCTGACACCACACTCCGAGGGCCCTCACCTCCTCCCTGTAGGCCATCTCGTCGTTGTTGGTAATCAAGCCTACCACTGTTGTGTCGTCCGCAAACTTGATGATTGAGTTGGAGGCGTGCGTGGCCACGCAGTCGTGGGTGAACAGGGAGTACAGGAGAGGGCTCAGAACACACCCTTGTGGGGCCCCAGTGTTGAGGATCAGCGGGGTGGAGATGTTGTTACCTACCCTCACCACCTGGGGGCGGTCCGTCAGGAAGTCCAGTACCCAGTTGCACAGAGCGGGGTCGAGACCAAGGGTCTCGAGCTTGATGACGAGCTTGGAGGGTACTATGGTGTTAAATGCTGAGCTGTAGTCGATGAACAGCATTCTCACATAGGTATTCCTCTTGTCCAGATGGGTTAGGGCAGTGTGCAGTGTGGTTGAGATTGCATCGTCTGTGGACCTATTTGGGCGGTAAGCAAATTGGAGTGGGTCTAGGGTGTCAGGTAGGGTGGAGGTGATATGGTCCTTGACTAGTCTCTCAAAGCACTTCATGATGACGGAAGTGAGTAGTCGTTTAGCTCAGTTACCTTAGCTTTCTTGGGAACAGGAACAATGGTGGCCCTCTTGAAGCATGTGGGAACAGCAGACTGGGATAGGGATCGATTGAATATGTCCGTAAACACACCAGCCAGCTGGTCTGCGCATGCTCTGAGGGCGCGGCTGGGGATGCTGTCTGGGGCTGCAGCCTTGCGAGGGTTAACACGTTTAAATGTTTTACTCACCTCGGCTGCAGTGAAGGAGAGTCCGCATGTTTTGGTTGCGGGCCGTGTCAGTGGCACTGTATTGTCCTCAAAGCGGGCAAAAAAGTTATTTAGTCTGCCTGGGGCAAGGCATCCTGGTCCGTGACTGGGCTGGTTTTCTTTTTGTAATCCGTGATTGACTGTAGACCCTGCCACATACCTCTTGTGTCTGAGCCGTTGAATTGTGAATCTACTTTGTCTCTATACTGACGCTTAGCTTGTTTGATTGCCTTGCGGAGGGAATAGCTTCATGCTGTGGGGATGTTTTTCATCAGCAGCGACTGGGAAAGTGGTCAGAATTGAAGGAATGATGGATGGTGCTAAATACAGGGAAATTATTTATTTATTTATTTATTTTAACTTTATTTAACCAGGTAGGCAAGTTGAGAACAAGTTCTCATTTACAATTGCGACCTGGCCAAGATAAAGCAAAGCAGTTCGACAGATACAACGACAGAGTTACACATGGAGTAAAACAAACATACAGTCAATAATACAGTATAAACAAGTCTATATACAATGTGAGCAAATGAGGTGAGAAGGGAGGTAAAGGCAAACAAGGCCATGGTGGCAAGGTAAATACAATATAGCAAGTAAAACACTGGAATGGTAGTTTTGCAATGGAAGAATGTGCAAAGTAGAAATAAAAATAATGGGGTGCAAAGGAGCAAAATAAATAAATTAATTAAATACAGTTGGGAAAGAGGTAGTTGTTTGGGCTAAATTATAGGTGGGCTATGTACAGGTGCAGTAATCTGTGAGCTGCTCTGACAGTTGGTGCTAAAAGCTAGTGAGGGAGATAAGTGTTTCCAGTTTCAGAGATTTTTGTAGTTCGTTCCAGTCATTGGCAGCAGAGAACTGGAAAGAGAGGCGGCCAAAGAAATAATTGGTTTTGGGGGTGACTAGAGAGATATACCTGCTGGAGCGTGTGCTACAGGTGGGAGATGCTATGGTGACCAGCGAGCTGAGATAAGAGGGGACTTTACCTAGCAGGGTCTTGTAGATGACATGGAGCCAGTGGGTTTGGCGACGAGTATGAAGCGAGGACCAGCCAACGAGAGCGTACAGGTCGCAATGGTGGGTAGTATATGGGGCTTTGGTGACAAAACGGATTGCACTGTGATAGACTGCATCCAATTTGTTGAGTAGGGTATTGGAGGCTATTTTGTAAATGACATCGCCAAAGTCGAGGATTGGTAGGATGGTCAGTTTTACAAGGGTATGTTTGGCAGCATGAGTGAAGGATGCTTTGTTGCGAAATAGGAAGCCAATTCTAGATTTCACTTTGGATTGGAGATGTTTGATATGGGTCTGGAAGGAGATTTTACAGTCTAACCAGACACCTAAGTATTTGTAGTTGTCCACGTATTCTAAGTCAGAGCCGTCCAGAGTAGTGATGTTGGACAGGCGGGTAGGTGCAGGTAGCGATCGGTTGAAGAGCATGCATTTAGTTTTACTTGTATTTAAGAGCAATTGGAGGCCACGGAAGGAGAGTTGTATGGCATTGAAGCTTGCCTGGAGGGTTGTTAGCACAGTGTCCAAAGAAGGGCCGGAAGTATACAGAATGGTGTCGTCTGCGTAGAGGTGTATCAGAGACTCACCAGCAGCAAGAGCAACATCATTGATGTATACAGAGAAGAGAGTCGGTCCAAGAATTGAACCCTGTGGCACCCCCATAGAGACTGCCAGAGGTCCGGACAACAGACCCTCCGATTTGACACACTGAACTCTATCAGAAAAGTAGTTGGTGAACCAGGCGAGGCAATCATTTGAGAAACCAAGGCTGTTGAGTCTGCCGATGAGGATGTGGTGATTGACAGAGTCTAAAGCCTTGGCCAGATCAATGAATACGGATGCACAGTAATGTTTCTTATCGATGGCGGTTAAGATATCGTTTAGGACCTTGAGCGTGGCTGAGGTGCACCCATGACCAGCTCTGAAACCAGATTGCATAGCAGAGAAGGTATGGTGAGATTCGAAATGGTCGGTAATCTGTTTGTTGACTTGGCTTTCGAAGACCTTAGAAAGGCATGGTAGGATAGATATAGGTCTGTAGCAGTTTGGGTCAAGAGTGTCCCCCCCTTTGAAGAGGGGGATGACCGCAGCTGCTTTCCAATCTTTGGGAATCTCAGACGACACGAAAGAGAGGTTGAACAGGCTAGTAATAGGGGTGGCAACAATTTCGGCAGATAATTTTAGAAAGAAAGGGTCCAGATTGTCTAGCCCGGCTGATTTGTAGGGGTCTAGATTTTGCAGCTCTTTCAGAACATCAGCTGAATGGATTTGGGAGAAGGAGAAATGGGGAAGGCTTGGGCGAGTTGCTGTTGGGGGTGCAGTGCTGTTGACAGGGGTAGGAGTAGCCAGGTGGAAAGCATGGCCAGCAGTAGAAAAATGCTTATTGAAATTTTCAATTATGGTGGATTTATCAGTGGTGACAGTGTTTCCTATCTTCAGTGCAGTGGGCAGCTGGGAGGAGGTGTTCTTATTCTCCATGGACTTTACAGTGTCCCAGAACTTTTTTGAGTTAGTGTTGCAAGAAGCAAATTTCTGCTTGAAAAAGCTAGCCTTGGCTTTTCTAACTGCCTGTGTGTAATGGTTTCTAGCTTCCCTGAACAGCTGCATATCACGGGGGCTGTTCGATGCTAATGCAGAACGCCATAGGATGTTTTTGTGTTGGTTAAGGGCAGTCAGGTCTGGGGAGAACCAAGGGCTATATCTGTTCCTGGTTCTAAATTTCTTGAATGGGGCATGTTTATTTAAGATGGTTAGGAAGGCATTTTTAAAAAATATCCAGGCATCCTCTACTGACGGGATGAGGTCAATATCCTTCCAGGATACCCCGGCCAGGTCGATTACAAAGGCCTGCTCGCTGAAGTGTTTCAGGGAGCGTTTTAGGAAACCTGTTTCCGTCTTCCAGAGATTTGAGACTGGGACTGAAGTTCATCTTCCAGCAGGACAATGACCCTAAGCACACTGCTAAAGCAACACTCAAGTGTTTTAAGGGGAAGCATTTAAATGTCTTGTAATGGCCTAGTCAAAGCCCAGACCTCAATCCAATTGAGAATCTGTGGTATGTCTTAAAGATTTCTTTACACCAGTGGAACCCATGCAACTTGAACGAGCTGGAGCAGTTTTGCTTTGAAGAATGGACAAAAATCCCAGTGGCTAGATGCTTTTCGAGACATACAGAGACTTGCAGCTGGTTGGCTCTACAAAGTATTGAATTTGGGGGGGGGGGGGGGGGGGTGAATAGTTATGCACACCCAAGTTTTCTGTTTTGTTGTCGTATTTCTTCTTTGTTTCACAATAAAAAATATTTTGCATCTTCAAAGTGGTAGGCGTGTTCTTGAACTTCTTGACGCTACCCATCCCTTAAACGGGATAATTGTCATCAGCAACCGCTGAATAGCATAGCGCCTCAGTCAAATAATATTATTAAAAATATTCATATTCATGAAATCACAAGTGCAATATTGCAAAATACAGCTTAGCCTTTTATTAATCCGCCTGTCGTCTCAGATTTTGAAATTATGCTTTACAGCGAAAGCAATCCAAGCATTTGTGTAAGTTTATCGATCGCATGACAAAACATTAAGTATACTTAGCATCAGGTAGCTTGGTCACGAAAATAAGAAAAGCAGTCAAATTAATCGTTTACCTATGATGACCTTCGGATGTTTTCACTCACAAGACTCCCAGTTACACAACAAATGTTCCTTTTGTTCCATAAAGATGATTTTTATATCCAAAATACCTCCGTTTGTTTGGCGCATTATGTTCAGAAATCCATAGGAAAGAGCGGTCACGACAACGTAGACAAATTCCAAATAATATCCGTAATGTCCATAGAAACATGTCAAACGTTTTTTATAATCAATCCTCAGGTTGTTTTTAAAATATATAATCGATAATATATCAACCGCAAATGTCTTTCACAGTAGGAGAGTGAAAAGCTATACCTATCCAAACTCTGTTGCGAGCAAAACCCATGTGACCACTTGATGCGATGTTATTGTTCTGGCTCATTTTTCAAAATAAAAGCCTGAAACTTTGTCTGAAGACTGTTGACACCTTGAGGAAGCGATAGGAAAAAGAATCTGGTTGATATCCCTTTAAATGGAGCAATGGGAGGCTATGGAACATGTAGTTTTCAAAATAGAAGGCACTTCCTGGTTTGATCTTCTCAGGGTTTGTCTGCAATATCAGTTCTGTTATACTCACAGACAATATTTTGACAGTTTTGGAAGCTTTAGAGTGTTTTCTATCCTAATCTGTCAATTACATGCATATTCTAGCATCTGGTCCTGAGAAATAGGCCGTTTACTTTGGGAACGTTATTTTTCCAAACATAAAAATATTGGCCCCTAGCTTCAAGAGATGCAAACCCTCCCTCAAAAATGTATTTTAATTCCAGGTTGTAAGGTAACAAAATCGGAAAAATGCCATGGGGGTGAATACTTTCGCAAGTCACTGTATGTGCCGGGTTTCTTCCGATGGCATTGAGGATTACACCACATCTGTCACTGGCTTCATCAATAGATGCATCGATGGCGTCGCCCCCACAGTGACTGTATATACACTCAACCCGACCAGAAGCCATGGATTACAGTCAATATCCTCACTGAGCTAAAGGGTAGAGCTGCCGCTTTCAAAGAGCAGGACTCTAACCTGGGAGTTTATAAGAAATCCTGCTATGCCGTCCCACAAACCGTCAAACAGTCAAAGCGTCAATACAGGACTAAGATTGAATCATACAACACCGGCTCTGAGGCTCGTCATATTTGGCTGGGCTTGCAAACTATTACTGACTTCAAAGGGAAGCACAGCTGCGAGCTTCCCAGTGAAACGAGCCTACCAGACGACATAAATTACCTCAATGCTCGCTTCGAGGCAAGTCACACTGAAACGTGCATGAGAGTATCACCTGTCCCGGATGACTGTGTGATCACGCTCTCCGTAGCCAGTGTGAGTAAGACCTTTAACTCTTGTGTAGTCTTAACATTCTGTATACTCCCCTTGTCCTAATGGTAAAAAAATGACCCGCCTTCACTAAACCCTTAAAATAATTCTAATTAACAGAATTTTAAACCCCAAATTTATTTTGCATGACAAATCAACCTGTCATTCATTACAAACCTGGTGAATATCTGGATTTCCTTCTTCACAATGCAGAATGACTGCATTTAAATCAGTGGACGCCACTCGTTTTTATTGCAACACACCTGTCATAATTGTTGTCTTCACAAAAGTAGAGGTTTATTATTATTATTGCTAAAGGTACTGCATAGGTGTAAGCATACATTTTTTAGCAAGAGATAGCACTTGTATAGCCTAAGAAAGTAGCAGAAATGTGCAGAAAGTAGTTTTGAATGCATTTTATTGAAGGGAAACAATAACCGTCTTGAACTTTTGTGTCAACATTGCGATATATTCTTATATACTGTACAGTGAGGAATTCAAATACAAAATACTAGTCTTCTCCCATTTTTTGAGCCATTGACCCCACTGACCCCACCCACAAGGTGTATAAATCAAACAACTCTAATTAGCACATGTAGGACAGTATGCAAGTGTGTGTATGGACATTGCAGATGTATTTCTCACATGTGCAACACATAGTATTTGATTTATAGTCCTTTGGTGGGCAGAATTGGCATCTCCTTCTCTTGCCTGCCCCAGCTGCAGCCTCTGGTGGATCAGTACAAGATTCAGCCCCCTGAACAGCATTCACAATCCCTGCAGAGGCTGCTGTGGGGGGAGGCGCTCCCTTCTTTGAATGTGTGGGGTTACAAGTGCCTTTCCCAACTTCTCCAGGAACACCCTCCTCTTGTTCCACTTATCAGGAATCCAGGTAGGGTTTATCTTGTTCCGTATCGTGAAGGCATTGTATGAGGACACATCAATGATGTTATGAAAGATGACCAGGGGCCAGCGGGCATTCATCCTCCTGCAGCTGTAAGTTACAATCACCTTGTCCAGGTTGTCCACGCCTCCTTTGTTGTGGTTGTAGTCCGGCTTCCTGTCCTCACTATCACTGATTTCAGACGTTTTGTGCAGTGTGCTCAGGAGGACCACATTCCTGATCCTCTTTGGGGGGTGAGAAACTAGAGTGCCGGTGGGGGTGAAGGCAAACTTTATGAGAAGGCCTCTCTCCCCTTGTTGCGAGGAGTGCAGGGGGGAGCTCAGGCTTGTTTTTTCTAACTGTGCCAACCATGGTGATCTGCCTCTTCAGGAGCTGCTGGCTAAGTTCAATCAGAAGCATACATAATCTCAACGTGTGTGCGTGTGTGCATGCGTGCATATGTGTGTGTGGTTTATGTGGTGTCAAAAATGACCCTGGTGGTGTACATCTTTCATGGAAATATGAACAAAGACAATGTTTAACTTTTTCTAATGATGGAGTCACTCTAGGAAAAGTCATACATTTTTTTAACAGCAGAGAAAACCTCCTTAAACATAGTGGTGGGTCATTTTTGACCCTTAAGACAAGACAAGGGTTAAGCAGGTCAACATTCACAAGGCCGCAGGGCCAGACGAATTACCAGGACGTGTACTCTGACCAACTGGCAAGTCTCTTCACTGACATTTTCAACCTGATTCTGTAATACCAACATGTTTCAAGCAGTCCACCATAGTCACAGTGCCCAAGAACACTAAGGTAACCTGCCTAAATGACTACTGACCCGTAGCACTCACGTCTGTAGCCGTGAAGTGCTTTGAAAGGCTGGTCAGGGCTCACATCCACACCATTATCTCAGAGACCCTACATCCACTCAGTCGTGAACAGGGCACAACACCTGTTCCCCTTCAGGAGTCATAAAGTTCTACAGCTGCACTATCTCGAGCATCCTAACGGGTTGCATCACTGCCTGGTATGGCAACTGCTCGGCCTCCGACCGCAATGCATTTCAGAGGGTAATGCGTACTGCCCAGTACATCACTGGGTCAAGCTTCCTGCCATCTAGGACCTCAGTACCAGGCGGTGTCAGAGGAGGGCCCTAAAAATTGTCAGAGACTCCAGCCACCCTAGTCATAGACTGTTCTCTCTGCTACCGCACGGCAAGCAGTACCGGAGCGCCAAGTCTACAGCTTCTACCCCCAAGACATAAGACTTCTGAACAGCTAATCAATTGGGTACCTAGACTATTTGAATTGTCCCCCCTCTATTTTACACTGCTGCTACTCTATGTTCATTGTCTATGCATAGTCACTTTAACTCTACCTACATGTACTGTACATATTACCTCAATTACCTCAACTAACCGGTGCCCCTGCACATTGACTCTGTACCGGTACCCCCTGTTTATAGTCTCGCTATTGTTATTTTACTCCTGCTCTTTAATTACTTGTTACTTTTATTTCTTATTTTTTAGGTATTTTTCTTAAAACTCCTGTCATATGGGATGACGCTGGAGAGACGAAGCAGGTACGGGGAGTAAAACATTTAATATAGAACGGACATGGAACGAGACAGTAACAGCATCAACAAACAGGTAACACAGACAAAAAAAACAATCAATGTAGAAGCGGGGAACAGAGTTGGGGAACAGACAAATATAGGGAAGGTAATAACAGGTGATGAGTGAGTCCAGGTGAGTCTAATATCGCTGATGAGCGTGACGAGGGAAGGCAGGTGTGCGTAATGGATGATAGGACCCTGCCAGTCATTCTGAATTCAGCTTGTGGGTGTTCACAAGTTCACATTTTTTGATTTCCAAGTCAGGCTGGATTCCAATAGGAATTAGACATTTCTTTGCAAGCCAGCATAATGTGACTTGATACTGGTTTTGCGGGTGACCTGCTTGTGTCCAAAACACAAATAAAGTCTGGTCTCCAGCAAAATCACAAAGAAGGCTGGTCTCCAGCGAAAATGCAACAAAGGCTGGTCATCAGTGAAAACACAACAACGGCAAATCTCCAGACCGTTATTGTCTATTCTGTTTTTTTCAGCAGGGGTGGGACAGATCCAGCAAACCAAACTGCTTGGCTGAGATCACAGAAATCACATCAGTAATTTTATCTGAGTAATCTCTGTGCGATCATTGTGCCACTTCCCTAGACAACAACAATCACCTGTGACAGATAGTCTTCAAATGTTCCTCTCTCTCAAACCCCTCTTTCAAATTGTCACACATCTGTCAAAGTACCTTTGCCTTCCCCTCTACCCCCCTCACAAGTGACCATACCCCATTCCGGAAGAGAAAGATCTCCCAGGTAAACAAGTGAGAGGGTGGAATATACCCTCTCACTTGAGTCACTTAACAGTAGCAGTGAGTCAGACCTTCCTGTTCATACTTAACCTCTGAGGAAGGAATAACCGGATGCATTTCCTGGCATATAGCCACTTAACCCCTAATGTTTCTCTGGGTACCACTATATATTCTTACAAGACACTAGATTTGATCAGAAGTAACTGCCAGACAGTCTGGCCAAAGTTTAGAGAAGTTTTAGGAGGTCTGTGACGTGATATGGTTTTATTTGGAACATTGACTCGGAATTCAATATCTGTAGGGTTAGAGAGCAAGCCTCACATCCTTCAATTACTGATCTGGCTATACTCACTCTAGAGTCAAGATTGCTCTGTCAACATATCTGTTACCATCTCATCTAATGGACTTCCATATCTTCAGTCATGGGGTACATGCTTTCAAGTTGCTGATGTACATCTTTTGAGAGCATCAAAGGTTACAAAAAAATTCAATAAGATTAGATGTGTATTATGCAGTATAATACTTCACTTGGAGTTGCACCTGCATTTTAATGTAATGCATTCCAAAGTTTGATCTGATTCAGCACATCAGTAAAATTGTTACATGATAACTCTCAAAAACATGTACATTTTGATTTCTCCTGATCACCTGCCAGCGATCAGAACATAGGTAATGTCCTGTAGTGATAAATCATGAATGTGATATAACACTATTGTTCTACAAGAGTATCATTTACCTTTTGAGTGTAATTGTTTCCCCCCGGCTGGCGGTTTTCTAAAAGCAGCAGGCACATACACAGGTAGGGGTTTACTTGTTCACTCTCACCTGACCATTGACCCTCCCACTCGCCAAGTGCCCTTTTGGGTGGTGGTATACTACTTTTTCTGTATTCAGCTTTTGTAGTTGTTGTTCTGAACCAACTGCTCCCAAGTAGTCGTGATGTTGTTAAGTTTTCCATCCCTCACCCCTATCCTGTCCGTTGGTCTAACCTGTACGGAACTCACCCACATAGCCTTATGAACTTGTTCCAGTCTGCTCTATATGGAGACTGAGCGCGCCCGGTATCCAAACATGCATGGTTTGAGATGCAGTCACCGGTAAAGTGTGTGTAGCAATCTACCTAGTCTAAATATCAATAATAACATTTGATTAACACTTGATTTACAGCCTGCACAAACCATGTGATAAGTGTTAGCCAATTGAAAATGACCACCTCATTGACAATACTCTACAATAAAGGGCTCTGGAGTCTGGCTTTCATTTCAAATTCATGGAAGCTTATGAGTGCATTGGCAAAAACGGGTTAATTTATTGTTGAATAATTTAACGGTGCATTTAGCAATGTGTCAATTACTTTACCCATCAATTAAACATTTTAAGACATTTAATAAACATTTAGGGTTAAAATTGGGAGATTTGATCAATTGTAATACTACTAACTAAACTTGTTTGAGTTATGGTTTATAAATGCTCTCAAAATGGTCACAATACAAACTCGTATTCCATCATGTAACATTGCAAAGGGTTTCAGTGTTGGATTCTCACTTTTGGATGGGATGCATTCGTGCATTTATTTATCCCAGTAGTGCAACACGCCTCAAATAACGACGACCTCGAACGTGCCCACATTTGTCACTAACTACGTTTCCATTTCATTGTCCAGTATTTTTTGAACGTTTGCATAGAAAGTAATTTGCCTGCTACGTTTGGTTTCCATTGAATTATCTTGTGTCGATAAAAACATTTGGATATAATGACGTCACACCCCCCAAAAATACTTTTGAGCAAAAACCTACAGTGTTGAATAAAAATGAAGTGTTTAAAGTGTTTCTGCTACCCGTTTAGGCAAATTGCACATTAATAAATTGGCAACAGCCTGTATGCCCTCTCAACTTTCTGTTTCATGACTCAGGTAGCCCGCAAAAGCCAGCATGGATAGAATGCAATCATTTACAAATATTTGCCATATTCTAATAGTTCTCATGTGCCAACGTATCTCCACTGTCCATGCCATGGTGAAAGTTGCACTCATGGAGATCTGAAATAATTGTACAGTGAAACTTGCCAGTCAACCAGAAAAGCCAGGTGAAGCAATTCATGCATTTTTTTAAAGTCAGGCCAATCCTTGTCCTTCAAAGAAACATTACTTTAATCGTGTAATTTTTTTTATTTTGCAATTAGTAGACATTTATAATTAAATGTGGAGTGGAGCTATATAGTTCTGTAATGACATCACATGCCACGCATACCTTCAAAATTGTTCAGCAATCATAATTTATTCGAAAAACACAGTTTCCATCATTTGTTGCAATAAAGAAAGTTTGACAAAAGACACATTCACCCCTGTAGAACGGATACAAATGTTGTCGATCTCCTATATTTGCTGTTTCCATTACACTTGTAGCAATTACATTTTTTTTGTGACATTGCTTTGTCAAATAAACCTGGCTCAATGGAAACCTGCCTACTGACATCATGTGACAGTGCGCAAAGAACAGGGTCGAGAAGAAGGTCAGTATTCAAAATTCAGACAGGAGAGATTGCCACGAAATAAACAATGTTGTAGACGACAAAAAAAAGTAAACACAGCAGAGAAAAAGTAAGTTTCACATGCCATTTGTTTAGCTTTTTTGGATACATTTTCTGCTTGATGATTTAGCATAGGTAGCTAGTTAGGTAGCTAGCTAGCTAGCTAGCACTTGCTAGAAAACTTTAGCTGGTGTTTTTGTTAGGCCTACCAACTAGGCTAGCTAGCTAGACTTTCATGCAATCTGTTGTACATGCTAGCTAACTAGTTTTCTAACCTTGACCAGCTAGCTAGCTATCTAAAGCTGGGAAATAGGCTATGCTATGGGCACTACTCGCTAGCTAGCTAACTGGGCTCGATTGTCTTATCTTCCCTGAACCTTGTTCTCAGGGTATCCGTACCCCAAGGGTATTCCCTATGTGAGATGCACCCTCCTAGCTAGCTACCTGTGTCAACACACACACAGTGAGTAACATCAGTTCCCTGTCAATTTAGCCAAACACTAGCCAACTTATTAGTTTTAGCAAGCACTATTATTGCTAGCTTAATAGCATGACAAATAGCTGGGTAGCTAGCTATTGGCCTAAACTATATCATTCACGATGATGATAACTAGTATAGGATAATGTAGATTGTCTATGCTAAATTGTCATACATTCTTCTCTACCACAGATTCCCACAAGGTCTAAGACTCCATCCAGGATGGGAAAATGCTTACAAGAAAGAAGTTAATGGAGACAGAATTGTCCATTTCCATTGTTGCTTGTAATATGGAAAAGGATAGAAAAAGACAATCCCATGTTTGTTGATTTATTATTTCAGCCGGAATGTTGAATGCTTCCAATGTTTTGAGTTGGCTATCTAGGCTACTCACTATAATATCCTCTTAAGGATCCACCTCTAACTGCCTGTAGCTCAGGACCTGTAGCAAGGATATGCATATCCTTGATACCATTTGAAAGGAAACACTATATCAATCTTTAAGCAAGTGTGTATAGTTATCTAGGCAGTTGATTCTCTTTACAGAAGAGTTATAACAATGTGCTGTCAGTATTTCAGCAAGTGTATATAGCTAGTCAGACACGAGGTAAGTGAAGAGAAAGGAGGAGCTTGGGGTTTATTTGATATTCACATCAGGTACACTAGAAGTAGGAAGCCATTCTCATTTGGCAAAATGTATTAAAACCAACAATTTGTTTGTATTTGCCTTCAACTATTTGTACTTGTCTTTTTTTTAAACAGAGCAATCTCATAAGAGAACAGTCTGTATCTGTAATCTGCAGGCAATAGGTAGCATACATACATCAAATGTTCTTGGACAGAAGCATATGATGAAGCACTGTGTAAGCTGCCTATAGCTATGGTCCATCCAATCTTCAGACACCAGTGAGGGTTGAGCCACTAGCCAGAGCCTTTAACAGCTGCCTTTTCCGCAACAGCCAATGTGTGATAGTAAGTGTTACATGTGTGAAATTAAAATAAATAAAGTTCCACACTCAATATTCTCCCAACAATGTTTCGGTTGTACCCATTTGAATTGTAAGGAGCACATTTAGAGTGTGCGACTTTCTTTCTTTTTATACAGTTTACTTTCCGTTAGTCAGCACCAAGATATTTGGGTGTGCATCAGTTCATGCTTTTTACTAGACATGTGAAGGATAAACCACCACTGGTTGGACACTTAGGGGATTAGGAGAAAGGATAACTTGTTAAATGTGTTTGTTTTGTATTTTTTAAACAGTTCTTTGTGAGATTCTTACATCAGTTCGACACACTTAAAGAACAACAACAGCTGATTTTGCTACAGTTGAATGGTTGAACCCCGTCAGAGGTTCCGGACGGGACCGACCTTGAGGTTCCAGTGTCCTCACTTGAAGATAGTCAAGAAAAGGATTGCTGGGCAACCAGACCTAAAAAATAACCAGGTATGGGAAAATGTTAAATAATTAAATGTATTGATGAAAAGTAATTCACCCGAACCAAGCCCCGTTCAATCTGACCCGGAATTCCGTTCCACCTAAATTCCAGCCCTGGGTTTCTCATCCCCTTGGTGCTTTACCCCCTCTGATAAATAACCCTGTTCTGAGGTAGTACTATAATCACTATTATCTTCATGAGGTACTAGTTTGTTATCTTTCAGATCACATCTTTTGGACTGGATGGAGAAATGACAAAGGAGACCGTGTGGAGAATACTAACAAAACTCCTGACAAATGCCCTGGCTTTGAAGATGAAATGGAGAGGGGCCTATGGGAAGCAGGCATTCAAACCACTTGTCCTGAAAGGCATAGTTCTCAGTAACTTTGCTTTCAGAGCTACTGCATGGGGAAGACCAGAATAATTTCACAATTATACATTAATCATAAAAAGAGTGAAATGTTTTTTACTCAGAGCATTCTCTCTCTCATTTTTCAAAGGTGCTGTCTGGCGAAACCACCATAGTACCAAATCTTTTGATGGTGATATTGAAAGTACATCAAGAGGTGGATGCAGCTGGCCTCTGACCTAGACGGAGGGAGAAAGAAGAGTGCGCGTCCGAGGGTGCGCTGTTAAAAAAAATAAGACCAATTTGTATTTAACCGTTTTCAATACTTCACATTTTATACATAATCAATTTACATACAGTGCATTCGGAAAGTATTCTCACCCCTTTACTTTTTTCACATTTTGTTACGTTACAGCCTTATTCTAAAATGGATTGAATATTTTTTCCCCCTCATCCATCTACACACAATACCCCATAATGACGAAGCAAAAACAGGTTTTTAGAAATGTTTGTAAATGTATAAAATAATGAAATATCACATTTACATAAGTATTCAGACCCTGTACTTAGTACTTTGTTGAAGCAGCTTTGGCAGCGATTACAGCCTTGCGTCTTCTTGGTTATGAGGCTACAAAATTGGCACACCCGTATTTGGGGAATTTCTCCCATTCTCTGCAGATCCTCCCAAGCGCTGTCAAGTTGGATGGGGAATATCGCTGCACAGCTATTTTCAGGTCTCACCAGAGATGTTCGATCGGGTTCAAGTCCGGGCTCTGGCTGGGCACTAAAGGACATTCAGAGACTTGTCCCCGAAGCCACTCCTGAGTTGCCTTGGCTGTGTGCTTAGGTTCGTTGCCCTGTTGGAAGGTGAACATTTGCCCCAGTCGGAGGTCCTGAGCGCACTGGAGCAGGTTTTCATCAAGGATCTCTCTTTACTTTTCTCTGTTCATCTTGACTAGTCTCCCAGTCCCTGCCCTGAAAAATAATCCCCACAGCTGCCACCACCATGTTTCACCGTAGGGATAGTGCCAGGTTTCCTCCAGGTGTGACGCTTGGCATTCAGGCCAAAGAGTTCAAACTTGGTTTCAGCAGACCAGAGAATCTGGTTTCTCATGGTCTGAGAGTCCATTAGATGCCTTTCGACAAACTCCAAGCGGGATGGCATGTGCCTTTTCCTGAGGAGTGGCCACTCTACCATAAAGGCCTGATTGGTGGAGTGCTGCAGAGATGGCTGTCCTTCTGGAAGGTTCTCTCATCTCCACAGAGGAACTCTTGAGCTCTGTCAGAGTGACCACCGGTTTCTTGGTCACCTTGATTGCTAATTTTGGCTGGGCGGCCAGCTTTAGGAAGAGTCTTGGTGGTTCCACACTTGAAAGCTTTTAAGAATGATGGAGACCACTGTGTTCTCGGGGACCTTCAATGTTACAGAAATGTTTTTGGTAGCCTTCCCCAGATCTGTGCCTCGATACAATCCTGTCCCGGAGCTCTATGGACAATTCCTTCATGGCTTTGTTTTTGCTCTGACATGAACTGTCAACTGTGGGACCTTATATAAACAGGTGTGTGCCTTTCCAAATCATATCCAATCAAGTAAATGTACCACAGGTGGTCTCCAATCAAGTTGTAGAAACATCTCATGGATGTTCAATGCTAACAAGATGCACCTAAGCTCAATTTCAAGTCTCATTTCAAAGGGTCTGAATACTTGTGTAAATAATCTATTTCTGTTTTTTATTTGTAATACATTTGCAAACATTTCTAAAAACATGTTTTCACTTTGTCTTTATAGGGTACTGTATGTAGAATGATGAGGGAAAAAAATATTGAATCCATTGTAGAACAAGGCTGTAACGTAACAAAATGTGTAAAAAGGGAAGGGGTCTGAATACTTTCTGAATGTACATTGATGTTCAGAAGAACTTAACCCTTGTGCAGGGTTCATGTTTTTGTTATTCACCCAATGTTTGCGGGTCTGATGGACCCACAACATAATTTAGTTTTTAAAACAATACAGCCATAACAATTTATTTAAAAATATTTGCCATTTTTAAAATTATTTTTAAAATTTATTTGACCTTTATTTAACTAGGCAAGTCAGTTAAGAACAAATTCTTATTTTCAATGACGGCCTAGGAACAGTGGGTTAACTGCCTTTTTCAGGAGCAGAACGACAGATTTACCTCTGCTAGATCACATTTATAAATAAAAGCGCTATTAGTTTTTTATTCATAATAAAGATATGGGTGGAATAAATCATGTTTATTTTGAACAAATATACATTAAACAAGGTTTTCATCACTATTGATGTTTATTGCTTTGAACTGAACAAATTGGAAGGACACATTTTACATTAATGATTTTATGGAAATGATGAATGAGCCCCATTGAACACAAATTAAGGCCGGCCTAGACACCACATGAGGGACAGAGTTTTGTGTGAGTGTTTCTTGCACTTGATGCATATGTACTGTGTCTTCCTGTCCATCTTGGTTCCACACACATGGCAGCGCTACAATCTAGAATGAGGAAAACACTTAGTTTAGGAATTGTACTAACATCTCACTCACATATATAGTTACAGCAGGCCAAGGTTGGAGAGTCACACACACACACACACACATGCAACATCACTCACACTCACACACATGCAACATCATCACTCACACTAACTTCTGGTATTGGAGTTGTTGGTTCTGTGGGGGGGGGGGGGGGGGCAGATGGGTCACCAGCATCCTCCTCTTGAATCCTCACGATGGCTGCAGAAGCTGGGGTCTTACCAATGCCTTGCCCAGCTCCTCGAGAAAGAGCCGTCTCCACTAGAGCTTCCGTCTGTTCCAATCTGGGATCAATGCCACCCAGATGACAAACGCGTTGTTTGCTGAGATGTTGAAGAATATCACAAGTGGCCAGTGTAGGGTTCTTTTTTTTCAGCTCTAGCCAGTCACCAGTTTGTCTGAATTGTCCACCCCTCCTTTTGTAACATTGTAATCCATTATGATTTCTGGATTTTGATGTTCCTGGTCTGGTTTTTGATGTTCCTGGTCACAGATTCTCCCGTCCCTATGCAGCGTACTAATGAGTACCACATTTAGCCTTTTTTTGACACATAGGACACTAGGGACGTGTCGGCCGTGAACACAAACTTAGAGCAATTGATAGGCCTGTTCCGTGTATTCAACAGCTGAGGTGGGAACTCTGGCTTGTTTTTTTCGTACTGTTCCTACCATCGTCAACTACCTCTTGAGGAGCTCCAGTCCCAGCTTCTGCGAAGTAAAGAAGTTATCAAATGTGATGTTGTGGTGTCCCTGTGTCACGTGCAGGCCACCTGGCTTCCCCGTATACACTTGCAGGTTCCACGCATATGATGAAGCAGCATCACAGGCAGCCCACATCTTGATTCCATATTAGACGGTATATACTGCCTGAAAGGGCAGCTGCCACTAAATGGCATAAGCTGCTCCTCAACAGTAACGTTGGGTCCAGGGTTGTAAAACACTGACCTGATTGCAGCTAGCTTGTCACTCTGCCGAGCTGGTCTGGTGTCTTGGTTATCAAAGCGGATAATCCTGGAAATAATGTGGAAGTTTTCTAGAGACATTGGCGACCAGAAAAGTTCTCTGCCAGTTTCTGCGTCCCACAGGGATTCTGTGGATTCCCAATTGGATCTGAAAACACCAGCAATAAGACCCCAAAGTTATGCATGTAAATGAGTTTGGTCCATCTCCTTCAATCTCTCTCATAAAAACACACCTTCCCTCCAAATTAGTGCAGTCCAGAATGATTTTATGGATGGTGTCTGGGGTGAACAGTTCAAAAGAAGACTTCATGTCCTGCACATGAGTAACCACCATCCGCGTTTGCCTTGGTTGAATCCTTATCACATTGGCAGCATGCTGGGTGGCTAATTTCTTGGGCAAGAAGACCATTCAATTTCACAATTTTTTGACATACAGTGTGGAGAACAAGTATTTGACACACTGCCGATTTTGCAGGTTTTCTTACTTACAAAGCATGTAGAGGTCTGTAATTTTTATCATAGGTACACTTCAACTGTGAGAGACGGAATCTAAAACAAAAATCCAGAGAATCCCATTGTATGATTTTTAAGTAATTAATTTGCATTTTATTGCATGCAATAAGTATTTGATCACCTACCAACCAGTAAGAATTCCAGCTCTCACAGACCTGTTAGTTTTTCTTTAAGAAGCCCTCCTGTTCTCCACTCATTACCTGTATTAACTGCACCTGTTTGAACTCGTTACCTGTATAAAAGACACCTGTCCACACACTCAATCAAACAGACTCCAACCTCTCCACAATGGCCAAGACCAGACAGCTGTGTAAGGACATCAGGGATAAAATTGTAGATCTGCACAAGGCTGGGATGGGCTACAGGACAATAGGCAAGCAGCTTGGTGAGAAGGCAACAACTGTTGGCGCAATTATTAGAAAGTGGAAGAAGTTCAAGATGACGGTCAATTACCCTCGGTCTGGGTGATTGCATTGTGTCAACTTAGCATGTGTCACTTAACATGGGGTTTAATTAGTTTGCTAATTGATTACCAGTCGCACCACAGTGGCTATTTTTGGTAACTAGTTAAACCTGACAAACTGACAAACATGACAGAGAAAAGCATCGTGGTATGCATGGCTTTGCACATCAGCAATCAACATTGACAGCAGAATGCAACTGGCTAGCACTTTTCACATGAATGTGGATGCTGTTTTTCTCTGACATTAGTGTTAGTGAAATTATTGTGACACGCATATTCATGTTCAAAGAGAAAACAGTTCCACATTTAAGAAAAACGTCAGAAATACAACAATGAACTGCTTGCAAAGTTAAACATAGCTGTCCTCAGGTTGGCAGTTTCACTTAACATACCTTCCAACATACCTCCCTCCCTCCACACACAAAAATGGTAATAAAGAAATTCAGGTAAACTATAGTTCCCTCCTGTTGACATCAACTGTTTGATTGGGAGCTGGAGGGCCAGTGAAGCTGTTGCCTGGTTAGTCTCTGGAGCTTTGTGGTGTGCAGAATCAAATCAAATGTTATTTGTCACATGCGCCAAATACAACCGGTGTAGACTTTACAGTGAAATGCTTTAACTTACAAGCCCTAACCAGAGGCTGACAGAGTGCCTTCTGCCAGAGAACAGGCTCCTTCTCTGGGCATGAAGAGAGGCGAACAGGTGGAACTGTCACTTTTCTGCCTGCCAGTTGATTGTGATTCCTTTCCCTTGTTTTGATTTTGTTTGGAACTGTTTGAACACCTGACATAAGGAGGGTACAGGTGTGGAGGAGACAGTGGGGGAGATAATAGACACAAACATCTGCACACAGTTCTCTTTGCCAATCTAAAATATGGAATGCTGTTCCTATCAGAACGGTTGACATTCAAAACTTGTTCATAGAGTGTTGTCAATTTATATTTCATTGTAGAAGGTGCTTTTTGGAGATTTTCTTTACTGCAATTCCGACAAAATGAGAAACATTCTCACCATTACACATTTCATTCTTGATCCATGTTTATGTGTTCCACGTGAAGGAATAAGACATGAGCAAAATTATCTCCAGATACAGCGGCACACTTCAATCAGCAGTAGGAGTCATTGTTATACTCGTAAATCTCCACTTGATTTCCACTTGCTCAACACAAACTGGCAGGGCTGCAGCTGCGCTTTCATACTGGCTACATACTGTATGTATACAGTGGGTAGGTGCTAGAAGTAGGATGATGTTGCCCATAGAACACTGCTCAGTTCTGTGTCCTCATCCCCCAATGGTGAAGGTTAAGATATGGGAATGTAAGCTGATCCTATATTTTAGCCGAAGGGCTTTTTTTTAATTTTTTTTTTACAAATACACAAAGTCATCCTAAATAGAAGCAGGACATGGATGGTAAAGACAGTGGTCCTTCCGTCTTTCTTTCAACTCTTTCTCAGACACAGCTCGATGGGGTTCGGACGTCCAACAATGTATTTCTATTCTGTTAACAGTGTGTCTGTCTGCTGTCCCCTACAAATCTTGGGGAGTTATGTAGGGTTCCCAATTGGCGCAGCGGTCTATGGCACTGCATCTCACTGCTTGAGGCGTCACTACAGAAACCCACTACAGACACCCTGGTTTGAATCCAGGGTGTATCACAAACGGCTGTGATTGGGAGTCCCATAGGGCAGCGCAAAATTGGCCCAGCGTCGTCCGGGTTTGGCCGGTGTAGGCTGTTATTGCAAATAAGAATTTGTTCTTAACTGACTTGCCTGGTTAAATAAATAAAATGTAGATTAATATTAAGGGGGCATTTGGCTGTCTATGCTACTTGACTGAGAGGCACAGAAATATTTGTTTCCCCGGATAGCGATACTTTAATGATGTAGCAGTGTGTACAACACAAAAGCACAATGCCAGCCAAAATAAAAGGTTGGCAGTTTAACAAGTCAAGCGTAGTGGTATTGCCGAGGGACATTTAAACTCTGAGCTGAAACATACTTGTATGTCAAAGCAGAGATTCTGTCAATGCAGTGTGTGTTCCAGATCCTGCCAATATATACATACAGTGCCTTGCGAAAGTATTCGGCCCCCTTGAACTTTGCGACCTTTTGCCACATTTCAGGCTTCAAACATAAAGATATAAAACTGTATTTTTTTGTGAAGAATCAACAACAATTGGGACACAATCATGAAGTGGAACGACATTTATTGGATATTTCAAACTTTTTTAACAAATCAAAAACTGAAAAATTGGGCGTGCAAAATTATTCAGCCCCTTTAAGTTAATACTTTGTAGCGCCACTATTTGCTGCGATTACAGCTGTAAGTCGCTTGGGGTATGTCTCTACCAGTTTTGCACATCAAGAGACTGAAATTTTTTCCCATTCCTCCTTGCAAAACAGCTCGTGCTCAGTGAGGTTAGAAGGAGAGCATTTGTGAACAGCAGTTTTCAGTTCTTTCCACAGATTCTCGATTGGATTCAGGTCTGGACTTTGACTTGGCCATTCTAACACCTGGATATGTTTATTTTTGAACCATTCCATTGTAGATTTTGCTTTATGTTTTGGATCATTGTTTTGTTGGAAGACAAATCTCCGTCCCAGTCTCAGGTCTTTTGCAGACTCCATCAGGTTTTCTTCCAGAATGGTCCTGTATTTGGCTCCATCCATCTTCCCATCAATTTTAACCATCTTCCCTGTCCCTGCTGAAGAAAAGCAGGCCCAAACCATGATGCTGCCACCACCATGTTTGACAGTGGGGATGGTGTGTTCAGCTGTGTTGCTTTTACGCCAAACATAACGTTTTGCATTGTTGCCAAAAAGTTCAATTTTGGTTTCATCTGACCAGAGCACCTTCTTCCACATGTTTGGTGTGTCTCCCAGGTGGCTTGTGGTAAACTTTAAACTACACTTTTTATGGATATCTTTAAGAAATGGCTTTCTTCTTGCCACTCTTCCATAAAGGCCAGATTTGTGCAATATACGACTGATTGTTGTCCTATGGACAGAGTCTCCCACCTCAGCTGTTGATCTCTGCAGTTCATCCAGAGTGATCATGGGCCTCTTGGCTGCATCTCTGATCAGTCTTCTCCTTGTATGAGCTGAAAGTTTAGAGGGACGGCCAGGTCTTGGTAGATTTGCAGTGGTCTGATACTCCTTCCATTTCAATATTATTGCTTGCACAGTGCTCCTTGGGATGTTTAAAGCTTGGGAAATATTTTTGTATCCAAATCCGGCTTTAAACTTCTTCACAACAGTATCTCGGACCTGCCTGGTGTGTTCCTTGTTCTTCATGATGCTCTCTGCACTTTTAACGGACCTCTGAGACTATCACAGTGCATGTGCATTTATACGGAGACTTGATTACACACAGGTGGATTGTATTTATCCTCATTAGTCATTTAGGTCAACATTGAATCATTCAGAGATCCTCACTGAACTTCTGGAGAGAGTTTGCTGCACTGAAAGTAAAGGGGCTGAATAATTTTGCACGCCCAATTTTTCAGTTTTTGATTTGTTAAAAAAGTTTGAAATATCCAATAAATGTTGTTCGACTTCATGATTGTGTCCCACTTGTTGTTGATTCTTCACAAAAAAATACAGTTTTATATCTTTATGTTTGAAGCCTGAAATGTGGCAAAAGGTCGCAAAGTTCAAGGGGGCCGAATACTTTCTTAAACATAGACGTCTATGATTGGTTCAGATTTGGTCTGGCCAGGTCAGACTGACCAAATTTGAACTACTTTTCAAATGTCCATGGACGACCGGTGTCGGTAGGTGGTCAGTGGGGGAAGATGCTTGTTAAAGTAAATGGAAAGAGGGTAGGTGGTAGGTGTCATGGTAGGTGTCAGTAAGAGCCGGGAGAGGAGATTAACGGGAGAGAGAGAGAAGAGAGAGAAAGAGGGAGAGGTAGAATGAGAGGGAGGGGTTGTCCAAACTATTATGAGCTTAACATAACAGTATGCCAATGGAAGGGAGGAGAGTAGCAGGTGACCCAACCGTGACTTGTGACTTCTATGATTTCCTATTGTAGTCAATTCAATTGCATAAATTCAGTCACAAATATGGAAACATAATTACGAGTTTTAATCACTTAATAATTCATAAACAGGCTTGATATCAGTGAAAACAGTATAGCTTCTGTGAACTTTCATTATCCTCCCTCCTCATGAGGGAGAGAAATTAAATAGACCTATACAGTATCCAAACTAAATATAAGTGTTGATATTAATTGGCTGTGGTCTTTACCTCAACATTATTGTATTTTCATGTATTTCTAATACCTTTAAATAATAATTATGGTAGACGTGGTGTAATACTTGTTTTCCATCTGTTTGACCAGAAATCAAAGCCTTAGCTTATTCCACATTTTTAGGATGGACTATGGTTGAAAATAGATAGAGTATTCCGTAATAATGAAAAAATTTAAAGACAACTGTTATTTGCCACCCAATTTGACATGCTCCTATGCACTTCCCATGTTGGTGCTCATTGGTTCTTTTAAATGGAAATTCTCACCAGCAAATCATATAGCCATATAATAATTTGCCAACTTGGGTTTCTGCAAGTCTCCCACGAGCCAATCCGCCAAAGGTAAAACATATCATTGCAAAATTCCTATACAGTATTTGCTTATTTCTCCTCTCCTTCAACCTCCCTGTAAGTAAAATACAACATAAAATACAGAGTGCACACACTGCTTGGATGCTGTGAAATGAAACTGATGACATAGGTGGTTTCTGTGCTGCTAGCTAAAGGCTTAGCCATGAAGTACTACTCACATTACACTGTAAGCTCTTCAGGACTGCTGAGAGGACCCAATGCTGCCTGAGGAAAAGTTTAACCATCAAACATGGAACACCAGGTCACGGCACGGCCTTCCGTCTATTTGCTCATTGCTTGGTAAACCAAATACGCAAATCAAACACACATTCACCATGCTGACTAGGTCTGCCTTTTTGTAAATTGGCACCTACTTTGAGAGAGATGAAGCGCCGTGAATTAAATGCACCACAGACAATGCCCTTGAACCTAACATTGGCAATGTATATATATATATATTATCTATCCTACCCTGCCTTTCTAAGGTCTCTTGAAAGCCAAGTCAACAAACAGATTACCGACCATTTCGAATCTCACCATACCCTCTCTGCTATGCAATCTGGTTTCAGAGCTGGTCATGGGTGCACCTCAGCCACACTCAAGGTCCTAAACGATATCTTAACCACCATCGAAAAGAAACATTACTGTGCAGCCGTATTCATTGATCTGGCCAAGGCTTCCGACTCTGTCAATCACCACATCCTAATCGGCAGACTCGACAGCCTTGGTTTCTCAAATGATTGCCTCGCCTGGTTCACCAACTACTTCTCTGATAGAGTTCAGTGTGTCAAATCGGAGGGTCTGTTGTCCGGACCTCTGGCAGTCTCTATGGGGGTGCCACAGGGTTCAATTCTTGGACCGACTCTCTTCTCTGTATACATCAATGATGTCGCTCTTGCTGCTGGTGAGTCTCTGATCCACCTCTACGCAGACGACACCATTCTGTATACTTCTGGCCCTTCTTTGGACACTGTGTTAACAACCCTCCAGGCAAGCTTCAATGCCATACCACTCTCCTTCCGTGGCCTCCAATTGCTCTTAAATGCAAGTAAAACTAAATCACCTCTTACTAAAGGCACACAGCCAATTGTGTATGACAATTCGAGAGCATTTTGTGATGCCCTTTGCCAGGCTTGCTCAAAATTAGTTCCACTGCCTTTTTCCCCTCTTTCTATCCTGGACACGATATGTTCCATTTTCTGCATGCCTTGCAAGCATAAAAGAAAAGTGGTGGCATTTATTAGCCCCAGGTTTATTTGTATTCCATCTCTCCGTTCACTACACGCCGGCTTTTATGAGCTTGCTCGAGCGAAACATTAAAGAGCTTCATTCTTTATTAATCCTCAAACTGACAAATCAAAACTTCTGACACACCAGCTTCACTACGAGTGTGCCTGCACTTTCTACATTAAGAAATCAGGTTACTTTCATAATTTTTTAAACCCCCCTTGGTTGTCTGACTTGAGGAAAGTTTTGAACCGACAAATAGGTACAACAAATTACAAGGCATACATTTGTTTTGGGGGTCTAGAACTTGCAGTGCCTAGTACTTAGTTGCCTTGCCTTGTTTGACAACTCCTAGTGCTTAGAGTGTGACATGGAGAGTCTGCATCCAGCTGTTGAGTAAATATTGACAGTGCCTTGTTGCCTATTCATATCCTTTGCTTTGCCTTATCTGGCATGCCTCATGTGGAGCCAAACAACATCAATACTGAATGAAATCATGAGGAGAATGGGTAAGAGGAGGCTGACATGTGGAATAAGAAGTGAAGCCAGAAGGAAACAGTGGGTGAGATGGGAAGCTGATAATGTATTGTCAACTCTATCCCTCTGGAGGATGGTCAGTAGAGGCTGTCTGGGGTCAGTAGTGTAAAGTAGACTTGGCCCATTCTTTGTTACAAGCTCATTAATGGAAAATATAATTTCACTTAAAGAAGGCTTCATTATGGGTGACTATGATGGTCTTGAATGGGTTTGATATCTCTGGTCATTAGGAATATGCAAATCTCCCAATATCAGCCAAACACAGTTATACACAAGTAGTCACTTCTGGTAAATTGATCAAGTGTACAAAAAATTGTTAGTTGGGATAATGGCAAGTTGTTGTCACATAATTGGTATCACTTGTGAATCTTGTCAATCATGTTTGAGTACTGTGCAAATCGCAAAAGACTTTGTCAATTCTTAATGAGCTGTCTTCCATCCCACCAGATCAGCCACTGAGAATGATTATAATCAGTTGACAACAGTGTCTCACACAGAGGAAGGTTATCTCTGACAAAGATAGTGGCAGAGGTTCACACAGGAAAAGAAAATATAAAGAGGAAAATCCAGAAATGAGGAAGGTGGAATGGAGGAAAAGTACAGAAGAGCTACAGTGGAGCTGAGACAAAAGACAAAATAAAAATACCTACAGTATACAGCATTGCTTGATTGATATATATATATATATATATACTGTTCAAAAGTTTGGGGTCACTTAGAAATGTCCTTGTTTTGGAAAAAAAGGAAGAAAAATTGTCCATTAAAATAACATCAAATTGATCAGAAATACAGTGTAGACATTGTTAATGTTGTAAATGACTATTGTAGCTGGAAACGGCTGATTTTTTTATGGAATATCTACATCAATCAATCAAGCAAATGTATTTATAAAGCCCTTTTTACATCAGCCGATGTCACAAAGTGCTATACAGAAACCCAGCCTAAAACCCCAAACAGCAAGCAATGCAGATGTAGAAGCGCGGTGGCTATGAAAAACTTCCTAGAAAGGAAAGCACAGAGGAAGAAACCTATAGAGGAACAAGGCTGAGGTGTGGCCAGTCCTCTTCTGGCTGTGCCGGGTGGAGATTATAACAGTACATGGCCGAGATGTTCAAACGTTCATAGATGACCAGCAGGGTCAAATAATAATAGTGGTTGTAGAGGGTGCAACTGGTCAGCACCTCAGAAGTAAATGTCATAGTTAATCATTTAGAGTTAGAGACAGCAGGTGCGGTAGAGTCGAAAACAGCAGGTCAGGGACGAGGCAGCACGTCCGGTGAACAAGTCAGGGTTTCATAGCCACAGGCGTAACAGTTGAAGCTGGAGTACAGAGGCCCATTATCAGCAACAATCACTCCTGTGTTCCAATGGCACGTTGTGTTAGCTAATCCAAGTTTGTCATTTTGAAAGGCTAATTGATCATTAGAAAACCCTTTGCATTTTTTTTAGCACAGCTGAAAACTTTTGTCCTGATTAAAGAAGCAATACAACTGGCATTCTTTAGACTATTTGAGTATCTGGAGCATCAGCATTTGTGGATTCGATTACAGGCTCAGAATGGCCAGAAACAAAGTCTTTCTTCTGAAACTCGTCAGTCTATTCTTGGTCTGAGAAATTAAGACTATTCCATGCGTAAAATTGGCAAGAAACTGAAGATCTCGTACAGCGCTGTGTTCTGCAAAACACCCGTCTCAATGTCAACAGTGAAGAGGCGACTCTGGGAAACTGGCCATCTGGGCATTACTAATTGACCCCAAACTTTTGAATGGTAGTGTATTTATACTGTACCAGTCAAAGGTTTGGACACACCTACTCATTCAAAGGGCTTTTCATTATTTTGACTATTTTCTACATTGTATAATAATAGTGAATACATAAAAATAACAAACATGGAATCATATAGTAACCAAAAAAGTGTTAAGCAAATTCTTGATGACAGCTTTGCACACTCTTGGCATTCTCTAAACCAGCTTCACCTGTAATGCTTTTCCAACGGTCTTGAAGGAGTTTCCACATATGCCGAGCACTTGTTGGCTGCTTTTCCTTCACTCTGCGGTCCAACTCATCCCAAACCATCTCAATTGGGTTGAGGTCGGGTGATTGTGTAGGCCAGTTCGTCTGATGCAGTACTCCATCACTCTCCTTCCTGGTCATATAGCCCTTACACAGCCTTGAGGTATGTTGGGTCATTGTCCTGTTGAGAAAAAATATATATAGTTCCACTAAGCGCAAACCAGATCGGTTGGAGTATCGCTGCAGAATGCTGTGATAGCCTTGCTGGTTAAGTGTCACCAGCAAAGCACCCCCTACGCCATCACACCACCTCCTCCTTCTTGCTTCACAGTGGGAGCCACACACGCAGAGATCATCCGTTCACCTCTTCTGCGTCTTACAAAGACATGGCAGTTGGTTCAAGACCAAAGGACAGATTTCCACCAGTCCAATGTCCATTGCTCATGTTTCTTGGCACAAGCAAGTCTCTTCTTCTTATCGGTGTCCTTTAGTAGTGGTTTCTTTGCAGCAATTCAACCATGAAGGCCTGATTCACGCAGTCTCCTCTGAACAGTTGATGTTGAGATGTGTCTGTTACTTGAACTCTGTGAAGCATTTATATGGGCTGCAATTTCTGAGGCTGCTAACTCTAATGAACTTATCCTCTACAGCAGAGGTAACTCTGGGTCTTCCTTTCCTGTGGCGGTCCTCAAGAGAGCCAGTTTCATTATAGCGCTTGATGGTTTTTGCGACTGCAATTATGGAAACATTCAAAGTTCTTGAAATTTTCTGCATTGACTGACCTTCAAGTAATGATGGACTATCATTTCTCATTGCTTATTTGAGCTGTTCTTGCCATAATACGACTTGGTCTGAATACTTTCCAAATGCACTTCATACAGTATATACAGTCCCATCGGAAAGTATTCAGACCCCTTGACTTTTTCCACATTTTGTTACCTTACAGCCTTATTCTAAAATGTATTAAATAGTTTTTTCCCTCATCAATCTACATAATGACAAAGCAACAAGAGGTTTATTGAAAAACAGTTTTTTAGTAATTGTTGCTAATATATTAAATATAAATAGCACATTTTCATACATATTCAGACCTTTTTCATACATATTCAGTACATTTATGAAGCACCTTTGGCAGCGATTACAGTATTGAGTCTTGGGTATGACGCTACAAGCTTGACACACCTGTGTTTTTTCCCCTTCTTCTCTACAGATCCTCACAAGCTCTGTCAGGTTGGATGGGTAGTGTTGCTGCACAGCTATTTTCAGGTCTATCCAGAGATGTTGGATCGGGTTCAAGTCCGAGCCCGAGCTGGGCCACTCAAGGACATTCAGAGACTTGTCCCGAAGCCACTCCGGCATTGTCTTGGCTGTGTGCTTAGGGTCGTTGTCCTGTTGGAAGGTGAACCTTCGCCCCCAGTCTGAGGTCCATAGTTCTCTTGAGCAGGTTTTCATGAAGGATCTCTCTGTACTTTGCTCCATTCATCTTTGATCCTGACTAGTCTCCCAGTCCCTGTCGCTGAAAAACAACCCCATAGCATGATGCTGCCACCGCCATGCTTCACAGTAGGGGTGCTGCCAGGTTTCCTCCAGATAAGACGCTTGGCATTCAGGCCAAAGAGTTAAATCTTGGTTTCGTCAGAAACAGCAGCACCCGCCTTCTTTCCTTTAGTTTCTGAAGCAATCACGCATCAGTAGAGCACAACAGCAGCGCAATTAAGCTGTCTGTGATTTTTAATTAAAACTAAGAGGCGTGATCATTTCCAAACTTGTTTTGCCTTTCAGGCAGCACAAGTTATCATCTTCGTAAATGGAGACTATAATCCTGTTGGATGAAAAACAATCGCATTAGCATTCTCATCCTAAAATTAAGGAGAGAGAAAGAGAGAGCGGGAGAAGAGAGAGGAGAAGCTTTCTTTTCCTTCAAAGCAGTTTGCCGCCCAAATATTATTACAATTAGGACAATAATTGTAATAGAGACATGAATAATGCAGAGGTGTGAAGCGGTTTCAGCTGCGTCTAGTAGACACAATCAACACCAGCCTGCCGCCCCTTGCTTTGGCAAAGTCCATTAAGACTTCTAATGCGTCTTAGTGGCTTCTGAACCGAAATGCAATTTCCTGTTGATATCTCAGGGGATTTCATGAGAGAAGATGAGGGAGACAAAAACGTATTCACCCACAAGACTCAGAAACTAAACTCTGTGGCTACTCTTTCAAGGATCGTTCCATGTCATTTCATGAAATCGTTTCTGTAGTTACTCTTTATATTTTCTTAATATTTTTGGTAACAAGTTTATAATAGCAATATGGCACCTCGGAGGTTTGTGGTATATGGACAATACACGGCTAACATAGCGGCTGCTTATTCAATGCAGCTTTCGTTAGTTTATTTCAGAAATTGTTTTCATCCAAAACAAATGCAACATCAACTTTGTCTTCAAAAATGGATTCATCCTATTTGAACTATTCTAATGCAAGTCCTACCCTGGGGTTAGAGCAATCAGACAGATTAATTGGTCGGTGTACTCCTTCCTTTAGTGCAGCTACTTTCTATGAGCTATTTGGCAGATCATGTATTTTAAAGGTGCCTGGACTCTTGTCTACCTATGCTTTTAAATTGAGGTCCATTATGTCCCTTCCTAGCTCTGCCTATCTGCCGTAGGGCAATAGGAACATTTTAAAGAGAGGCGAGCTATAATTCATCACCCCCGACATAAAATCTCCAAACTGACAAGGCCTCTACAGGATTCTGCACTTTATTGGCCAAGAGATGAATGGACCAGAGAAGTCATTCCAAGTGAAAAATCAATACCTTGAGTCGAAGTGCATCTTCCCAATTTCCAAGCCCTGTAAAGAATTCTTATTACAAAATAAACGTTTTTCTTCCCTCACTTAATTAACACTGGGTGCCACGAATACACACTATAACTTAACTGTGCAATCCAATTGCATCGAACCAGATTGATTTTGACGGCAGAAAATAACAATAATAATTAATTTGGTACTGTACTTCTGTGGTGGCTAGTGGGACTTTAGTCTCGTCTTCACTAGTACATCACTCTACATTTAGTGGATCTGATTTTAACCTTGTCAAGTGTGAGTTCTAAATATCCAAAATGTGATTGTTACGCAACAGAACAGTAAACCCGCTCTGCCCTCAACCAAAGCACGCTGCCTGCTAATTATTTATATATTATGTATCAACTTTCAATTTCAAATGATCTTCGAAAACAGGTTAGATTTTTTAACAACAGTTTGAATTGAGGTGTGTTCCGGCCTCCTCATTAATTCACTGCTGCGGACAATTTACAGTGCATTCGGAAAGTATTTAGACCACTTCACCTTTTCCACATTTTGTTACTTTACAGCTTTATTCTAAAAATATGTTTTTTCCCTCATCAATCTACTCGCAATAACCCACAATGACAAAGCAAAAACTGGTTTTTAGAATTGTTTTCAAATGTACAAAAAATAAGTGTTCAGACCCTTTACTCAGTACTTTGTTGAAGTATATTTGGCAGCAATTACAGACTCAAGTCTTTTTTTAGGTATGACGGTACAAGCTTGGTACACCTGTATTTTGGGAGTTTCTCCCATTCTTCTCTGCAGATCCTCAAGCTCTGTCAGGTTGGATGGGGAGCATCGCTGCACAGCTATATTCAGGTCTCTCCAGAGATGTTAGATCGGGGTCAAGCCCGGGCTCTGGCTGCGCCACTCAAGGACATTTATAGACTTGTCCCAAAGCCACTCCTGCATTATCTTGGCTGTGTGCTTAGGGTCATTGTTCTGTTGGAAGATTAACCTTTGCCTCAGTCTGAGGTCCTGAGCGCTCTGGAGCAGGTTTTCATCAAGGATCTCTCTGGTCTTTGCTTCGTTCATCTTTGCTTCGATCCTGACTAGTCTCCCAGAACCTGGCACTGAAAAACATCCCCACAGCATGATGCTACCACCACCATGCATCACCGTAGGGATGGTGCCAGGTTTCCTCCAGATGACGCTTGGCATTTAGGCCAACGAGCTCAATCTCGGTTTCATCAGATCAGAGAATCTTGTTTCTCATGGTCTGAGAGGCCTTGAGGTGTCTTTTGGCAAACTCTAAGCGGGTTGTCATGTGCCTTTTACTGTGGAGTGGCTTCCATCTGGCCATTCTACAATAAAGGCCTGATTGGTGAAGTGCTGCAGAGATCGTTGTCCTTCTTGAAGATTCTCCCATGTCCACAGAGGAACTCTGGAACTCTGTCAGAGTGACCATCGGGTTCTTGGTCACCTCCCTGGCCAAGGCCCTTCTCCCCCGATTGCTCAGTGTGGCCAGGGGATAGCTCTAGGAAGAGCATTGGTGGTTACAAACTTCTTCCATTTAAGAATGATGGGGATCTTCAATGCTGCAGAATTTCTTGGGTACCCTTTCCCAGATCTATGCCTCGACACAATGCTGTCTCGGAATTCTACAGACAATTCCTTTGACCTCATGGCTTGGTTTTTGCTCTGATATGCAATTTCATCAGTTGGACCTTAAATGTGTGTTGGCTTTTCCAAATCATGTCCAATCATGTGAATTTACCACAGGTGGACTCCAATCATGTTGTAGAAACATCTCACAGATGTTCAATGGGTTCAGGATGCACCTGAGCTCATAGCGAAGGGTGTGAATACTTACATAAATACATATCATTTTACATACTTTCTAAAAACCTGTTTTCCCGTTTTCATTATGGGGTATTGTGTGTAGATTGATGAGATTAAAAAAAAATGTTATAATAAAGCTGTAAGGTAAAAATGTTGAAAGGGGAAGGAGTCTGAATACTTTTCAAATGCACTGTATATTCTCTCATGTTTAAAGACTGGATAATACCTCAGTGCAATCCTATTTGGAAATAGAAACATGATGAGACGTAGAATTCAGCAGGCAAATAACATTTCAGCAGTGTATATTGCTAAGTGCTGCAATGAAAAACTTGATCACTTTAGTTGCATTTGATGTTATTGATGTTTTAAAACACATCAATGGCGACCAGGCTTTGGAATGGACAAAGGAATCACAGCAATGACATGATTTGCAGGCACCTTAACAAAACCAGCAATTCTGAGAAAAAGGAGTGAGGAATGTATATTTATGGTATGGATTGTATTCGTTTGGTCAAATAATATGGATGATTTCTCTGTTCTACATGTAGAACGGAGACGTCATCCATCAGAAAGTAATCATACCCCTTGACTTATTTCACATTTTGTTATGTTACATCCTGAATTGAAAATTGATTAAATATATATTTTTTCTCACCAATCTACACACAATACCCCATAATGAAAAAGTCAAGACAAGCTTTTAGAAATATCTAATTTAGTATTCACAACTGTATCAGTACTTTGTAGAAGCACCTTTGGCGTTGATTACAGCTGTGAGTGTTTTTGGGTCAGTCGCTAAGAGATTTGCACACCTGGATTGTACAAAATTTACAACCTGATTGTTGATCATTCCTCAGAAGACATTTTTAAGTTTTACCATAGATTTTCAAGCCGATTTATGTCAAAACTGTAACTAGGCCAATCAAGAACATTCAATGTCATCTTGGTAAGCAACTCCAGTGTAGAGTTCTCCTTGTGTTTTAGGTTATTGTACTGCTGAAAGGTTAATTCATCTCCCAGTGTCTGTTGGAAAGCAGACTGAACCATGTTTTCCTTTAGGCTTTTGCTTATAGCTGCATTCCGTTCATTTGTATCCTAAACGACTGCCTAGCCCTTGTTGATGACAAGCATAACCATAACACAAGGGGTGGAGGTCTGTGTATATTTGTAAATAACAGTTGGTGCACAAAATCTAATATTAATGAAGTCTCACGGTTTTGCCTACCTGAGGTAGAGAATCTCATGATAAGCTATAGACCACACAATTTACCAAGAGAGTTTTCATCTATATTTTTCGTAGCTGTCTATTTACCACCACAAACAGAGGCTGACACTAAGATGGCACTCAACGAACTGTATAAGGCCATAAGCAAACAAGAAAATGCTCATCCAGCAGATGTGCTCCTAGAGGCCGGGGACTTTAATGTAAGGAACTTAAATCCATTTGACCTAATTTATAACAGCATGTTAAATATGCAATGAGAGGAAAACACTCTAAATCACCTTTACGTACAAAGCTCTCTCTCGCCCTCCATTTGGCAAATCTGACCATAACTCTATCCTCCTAATTCCTGCTTACAAGCAAAAAGTAAAGCAGGAAGTACCAGTGACTCACTCAATAAGGAAGTGGTCAGATGACGCAGATGTTAAGCTACAGGACTGTTTTGCTAGCACTGACTGGAATATTTTCCGGGAATCTTCCGATGGCACTGAGGAGTATACCACATCAGTCACTGGCTTCATCAATAAGTGCATCGATGACATTGTCCCCACAGTGACCGTACATATATACCCCAACCAGAAGCCATGGATTACAGGCAACATCCGCACTGAGCTAAAGGGTAGAGCTGCCACTTTCAAGGAGAGGGACTCTAACCTGGACGCTTAAGAATAAGAAATCCCGCTACACCCTCCAATGAACCATCAAACAGGCAATGCTTCAATACAGGCCTAAAGTTGAATCGTACTACACCAGCTCCAACCCTCGACGGATGTGGCAGGGCTTGCAAACTATTACGGACTACAAGGGGAAGCAGAGCCACGAGCTGCCTAGTGACATGAGCCTATCAGACAAGCTAAATAGCAACACTGAAGCATGCATGAGAGCATCAGCTGTTTCAGATGACTGTGTGATCACGCTCTCTGTTGCCGATATGAATAAGACCTTTAAACAGGTCAACATTCACAAGGCCGCAGGGCCAAACAGATTACCAGGACGAGTACTCCGAGCATGCGCTGACGAACTGGCAAGTGTCTTCTCTGACATTTCAACCATTTTCAACCTTAGTCTGTAATACCAACATGTTTCAAGCAGACCACCATAGTAACCTGCCTACCGACTACCAACGCATAGAACTCACATCTGTAGCCATGAAGTGCTTTGAAAGGCTGGTCATGGCTCACATCAACACCAGTATCCCAGAAACCCTAGTCCCACTCCAATTTGCATACCGCCCCAACAGATCCACAGAAGATGCCATGTTTATTGCACTCCACACTGCCCTTTCCCACCTGGACAAAAGGAACACCTATGCAAGAAGGCTATTCATTGACTACAGCTCAGCGTTCAACACGATAGTGTCTTCAAAGCTCATCACTAAGCTAAGGATCCTGGGACTAAACACCTCCCTCTGCAAATGGATTCTGGACATTCTGACGGGCCGCCCCCCAGGTGTTAAGGGTAGGTAACAACACAACTGCCACGCTGATCTTCAACATCTTGGCCCATCAGGGGTGCATGCTCAGTCCCCTCCTGTACTCCCTGTTCACCCATGACTGCATGGCTAAGCACTACTCCAACACCATCATTAACTTTGCCAATGACACAACAGTGGTAGGCCTGATCACCAACAACGATGAGTTGATACAACCTGACTGGTTTCATAACTGCCTGGTATGGCAATTGCTCGGCATCCGCCCGCAAGGAAATACAGAGGGTAGTGCGAACAGCCCAGCACATCACTGGGGCCAAGCTTCCCGCCATCCAGGACCTCTATACCAGGCAGTGTCAGAGGAAGGCCCTGAAAGTTGCCAAAGACTCCAGTCACCCTAGGGATAGACTGTTCTCTCTGCTTCCGCACGGCATGCGGTACCGGAGCGCCAAGTCTAAGTCCAAGAAGCTTCTTAACAGCTTCAACCCTTAGGCCATAAGACTCCTGAACAGCTAATCAAATGGCTACCCGGACTATTTGCATTGTCCCCCCCACCCCCATTTTTATGCTGCTGCTGCTCTCTGATTATTATCCATACATAGTCACTTTACCTCTATCTACATGTACATATTACCTCAATTACCTCAACTATCCGGTGTCCCCACACATTGACTCTGTACCGGTACCCCCCGTATATAGCCTTAATATTGTTATTTATTTATTTTTTACTTCAGTTTATTTAAGTAAATACTGTACTTAAATTTTTCTTAAAATTGCATGGTTGGTTAAGGACTTGTAAGTAAGCATTTCACAATTTGATTTTCGATTTATGATGCAGCCACCACTTTTCTATAAAATATGAAGGGTGGTACTCAGTGATGTGTTGTGTTGGATTTGCCCCAAAACATAACACTTTGCTTTCAGGACAAAAAATAAATGTATTGCTATGTTTTTTTGCAGTATTAAGTGCCTTGTTGCAAACCGGATGCATGTTTTGGAATATTTTTATTATGTAGGTTAGTATTGTGAAGTAACTACAATGTTGTTGATTCATCCTGAGTTCTCATATTACAACCATTAAACTGTCACTCATGGGGAAATCCCTGAGCACTTTCCTTCCCGAGTTAGGAAGGACACCTGCATCTTTGGAGTGACTGGGTTGAATACTTATTGACTTAAGGCATTTCAGCTTTGAATTTTTTATTTATTAAAACAAAATTCTTAAATAAAAAAAAAGACATTATGGGGTATTGTGTGTAGATCAGGAAACAAAATCTCAATTTAATCACTTTTAAATTCAGGTTGTAACACAACAAAAATGTTGAAAGTTAAGTGTATATGAATACTTTCTGAATCCACTATAAATATGCTCTGTGTTAGCAAAAGTTTTGTTGATATTGAATCTGCACAGAAGTCTCTCGCCAGTCAATTTATTTAATCTAAATTTAATTTTACTACACAGTTTCTCTTGGATATTGGCACATCTTATTATAGTCTCACATTTAGTCTGTGTGAGACGTAATTGAAGTATACCACAATTGTTTGTAATTACACTTTAATGAATATGTTTGGAGATTCCTCTGCGATTTGGGGAAAATAGAGTAAAAGATATTAACAGAATTCCAAGCAGACGGGACTGCTCTGAGATGAGAAAATATTTTTAAAAGCATGTTATAAACTCATACTGAAGTTACACATTAACACGGGCACACGGCTATCAATTTTGGCCTCTTTTTTTGTGCTTTTACAGAGTAGAACTGACTCTCATCAACACCTGCAGAGTCAGGTTAGATAGAGTGCCTAGTGAAATATTACATATTCCTTTCACAGTCTTCACATTTTGCTGCCTTAAAATTATATTTAAAAAGGGATATCGTTGGATTTGTTCATACTTACTGAATCTACAAAACCTACTCCACATGTTCAGTGAAAGAAAATAATAATAGTCACTGACCTCCTCCCTGTAGGTTGACTCATCATCGCCAGTGGTCAGGCCTACTACCGCCGTGTCGGTAGCGAACTTGATAATGGTGTTGAAGTTGTGGAAGGCCACACAGTCGTGGTTGAACAGGGAGTACAAGAAGTAACTAAGCACACACCCCTGTGGGGCCCCTGTGTTAAAAGTCCGCATGGCGGAGGTGAGGCCCTACCCTCACCACCTGGGGTCAGGCCAACAGGAAATCCAGGATCCAGTTGCAGAGGGAGGTGTTCAGTCCCAGAGTTCTAAGCTTGGTGGCGAGCTTGGAGGGGATAATGGTGTTGAACGTTGAGCTGTAGTCAATGAACAGCATTCTCACGTATTGAGATTGCGTCGTCTTTGGATCTGTGTGGGCAGCATGACAATTGGAGTGGGTCTAGGGTGGTTGGGATGGTGGAGTTAATGTGTGCCATAGCCAGCCTCTCAAAGCACTTCATGATTACAGAAGTGAGTGCCACAGGGCAGTAGTCATTGTGGCATGAAGCCTTACACGCTAACCACACCGCTGCATCGCGTGGGCGAGCGTTGCAAGATAAATGTTATTCAACATTTGCACCCGCACTGATCGCACGCGTCAACGAGCATCTGCGTAGCCAGGTGGCGCTTGACGCACTGCAAGTCCCGCCTCTCCCATCTCTCCTCAATGGTTTTTAGGAGCAAATACCCACGTGCCATCACCTCATTGGTTTTTAGGAGCATACACCCACGTGGGTGATTGAAAGATGAACTGAGGTCCACGCTCCAGTCCATTTGGTGGTGGTAATGCACCTTAAAGTTGTTTGCCAACCGCCCTATAAAGTCCAAAGAAGAAGAAGAAGAAGACTGAATAAGGAGAGATTACTAAAAACGTACTCGGTTTACCTTTTTATCTGTGGATTAATTGTCGGAGTAGAGGACATTGTGCATTTTAGGTATAATAGCAACCCAATGTTTATATCCCAGGACAAATTAGCTAGCAACAGCAATCAAGCTAGCTAAATTGCTATAAATGTTTTATGCTTTTTGACCTGTCCCCAAATTATGACAGTTGGTTCAGAGTTGTTTTTATATTTCAACCTGCGCTTCCTGATTGCTTCTGATGTGGGTGGACAAAATCAACATGCACACGATGGCGCACCTGCGCAAGCAGTCTGGTCAGGATGTTCGAGTTTTTAGGAAGAGGAATGATTGAGGTCATCTTAAAACATATGCGGATCACAGACTGAGAGAAGGAGAGGTTGGAAATTATAGCTGTTCTGCGCATGCTCTAAAACTATTTATTAAGCTTGAGAAATGATTGACACCCTTGATAAAGATGAGCAATAACGACTGTATAAAATAACTAATTTGAATACTGAGCTGTACTGCATGCTTCAAAAATGTGGAAATTATACTATTCTATACTAATACAATTGTCAGAGAAAAATATTATGTTTAACCAAGGAATTTATTTTTCTCAAAAAGGTAGGGGTCAGAATTATTGATAATCCTAAAGATTCTAGGAAGTAGCCAAAAGTGTAGTATTTGGTCCCATACTAAGTACATCAAGCTTTGTCACATCTACTCCCGCTCCCCCTATCCGGCGCTCGACATCGCACACCTGCGCCTCATCATTAGGCACACCTGGACTTCATCACATCCCTGATTACTCCCCCTTTATCTAGTACTCACCAATCAGGAAGTATTTTTTTCTGTGCTATGTTCAGACGCTTCTCTTGTTCCTGTATCCACTCTACATTTGTTCTTATTAAACTCATCCGGCCATTATGAGTACCTCGTCATGCCGTACGGGTTGAAGAATGCTCCAGCAGTCTTCCAATCTTTTGTGGATGAGATTCTCAGGGATCTGCACAGTCAGGGTGTGGTGGTTTACATCGATGATATTCTGGTCTATTCCGCTACACGGGCCGCGCATGTGTCTCTGGTGCGCAGGGTACTTGGGAGACTGTTGGAGCATGACCTGTACGTCAAGGCTGAGAAATGCTCGTTCTTCCAACAGGCCGTCTCCTTCCTTGGATATCGCATTTCCACATCGGGGTTGGTGATGGAGGATGACCGCATTGCAGCCGTGAGTAATTGGCCGACTCCAACCACGGTAAAGGAGGTGCAGCGGTTCTTAGGGTTTGCCAACTACTACCGGAGGTTTATCCGGGGTTTTGGGCAGGTGGCTGCGCCCATTACGTCACTGCTGAAGGGGGGGCCGACGCGTCTGGGGTGGTCGGCTGAGGCGGACAGGGCTTTTGGTCGCCTGAAGGCTCTTTTTACCTCGGCTCCCGTGCTGGCGCATCCGGACCCCTCTTTGGCATTTATAGTGGAGGTGGACGCATCCGAGGCTGGGGTTGGAGCCGTGCTCTCCCAGCGCTCGGGTGCGCCACCGAAGCTCCGCCCCTGTGCTTTCTTTTCTCAGAAGCTCAGCCCGGCGGAGCGAAACTATGACGTGGGGGATCGGGAGCTGCTAGCTGTTGTCAGAGCCCTGAAGGTGTGGAGACATTGGCTTGAGGGGGCCCAGCACCCTTTCCTCATCTGGACTGACCACCGTAATCTAGAGTACATTCGGGCAGCGAGGAGACTGAACCCTCGTCAGGCAAGGTGGGCCATGTTTTTCACCCGATTTAGGTTTACCATCTCCTATAGACCAGGCTCCCAGAACACTAAGGCAGACGCGCTGTCCCGACTATATGATACGGAGGAGCGGGCCATTGATCCTGCGCCCATCCTCCCGGCTTCTTGTCTAGTGGCACCTGTAAGGTGGGAGGTGGACGCAGACATTGAGCGAGCATCGCGTGTTGAGCCCACTCCACCACAATGTCCAGCGGGACGGGTGTATGTTCCGCTGGAGGTTAGAGACAGGTTAATTTGGTGGGCTCACACATCCCCCTCCTCTGGTCATCCGGGGATTGGGAGGACGGTGCGATGTCTTAGTGGGAAGTACTGGTGGACCACTTTAGCCAAGGACGTGAGGGTTTATGTGTCCTCTTGCTCAGTGTGCGCTCAGTGCAAGGCTCCTAGGCACCTGCCCAGAGGGAAGTTACAACCCCTTCCCGTTCCACAGCGGCCTTGGTCACACCTGTCGGTTGACTTCTTGACCGATCTGCCACCGTCACAGGGCAACACCACAATCCTGGTCGTTGTGGATCGGTTTTCTAAGTCCTGTCGTCTCCTCCCTTTGCCCGGTCTCCCTACGGCCCTACAGACGGCGGAGGCCCTGTTTACTCACGTCTTCCGGCACTACGGGGTGCCTGAGGATATTGTTTCTGATCGGGGTCCCCAGTTCACGTCCAGGGTGTGGAAGGCTTTCATGGAACGTTTGGGGGTCTCGGTCAGCCTGACCTCTGGGTTTCACCCCGAGAGTAATGGGCAGGTGGAAAGAGTGAACCAGGATGTGGGTAGGTTTCTGCGGTCGTATTGCCAGGACCGGCCAGGGGAGTGGGCGAAGTACATCCCCTGGGCGGAGATGGCCCAGAACTCACTCCCCCACTCCTCTACGAACCTGTCGCCCTTCCAATGTGTGTTGGGCTATCAGCCGGTCCTGGTACCATGGCATCAGAGCCAGACCGAGGCTCCTGCGGTGGACGATTGGGTGAAACGCTCAAGGGAAACCTGGGAGGCCGCCCATGGGTACCTTAAACGGGCCGAAGCACGGCAGAAGGCCAGTGCCGACCGCCATCGCAGCGAGGCCCCGGTGTACACACCGGGGGACCGGGTCTGGCTCTCGACCCGAAACCTGCCCCTCCACCTGCCCTGCCGGAAGCTGGGTCCGCGGTTTGTGGGGCCATTCAAAGTCCTGAGGAGAATAAACGAGGTGTGTTATAGGTTACAGCTCCCCCCGTATTACCGTATTAACCCCTCGTTTCATGTGTCTCTCCTCAGGCCGGTGGTGGCTGGTCCGCTTCAAGAAGATGAGGTGCGGGAGGTCCCTCCGCCCCCCCTGGACATCGGGGGGGCGCCGGCGTATGCAGTTCGGTCCATACTGGACTCGAGGCGTCGGGTGGGGGGTCTTCAGTACCTCGTGGACTGGGAGGGGTACGGTCCGGAGGAGAGATGCTGGGTGCCGGTGGAGGACGTACTGGATCCTCCTATGCTAAGGGAGTTTCACCGCCTCCATCCGGATCGCCCTGCGCCTCGTCCTCCGGGTCGTCCTCGAGGCCGGCGTCGACGCGCTGCGGGAGCCGCGCGTCAGGGGGGGGGTACTGTCACGACTTCTACCGGGGGTAACTCCTCTCCCTGTTCGGGCGGCGCTCGGCGCTCGGCGTCGCCGGTCTACTAGCCACTACCGATCCCTTTTTCTTTTTCTGGTTGTTTTGTCTGTGTTTCTTTTCACACCTGGTTTTCAATTGCTTTGATTTCTGTGGGTATATAGGGCAGCTGTTACCTGCCGTAATTCGTGCAGGATTAGACTTGTGTGTATTGCGTTCGATGGTATTTGATGTTTGTTGTTTTTTCGCATTTACGCACGTGTATGTAAAGTGTCGGAACTGTGTTAGTTCCTCCGTGTGTTTGCACGATTATTCGAGAGCGTAGTTTTGGGATTTTTGTTCTGTGCCATTTGCATTGCTGGACTATTATTAAACACGCTCCTCAGACATCCCTGCTCTCCTGCGCCTGACTCCTACACCTCTCACCAAGACGCATGTTATCACACCCTGGCTGCAACTGCTTCCTGACCCCCACCGTTATCATTACAAGCTTGTGTCTACAAACTTGTTGGATGCATTTGTAGTTTGTTTTGGTTGTTCCAAATAGAAATGAATGATAAATAATTTGTGTCATTTTGGAATCCCTTTCATTATAAATAATAATATGCTACCATGATTAGGGATAATCCTGGATGAATTGCAAAAAAATGACGAGTGAGAAAGTTACAGAGGGTCAAAGATAATACCCCCAAGACATGCTTACCTCTCAACATTACCAATAACAGAGAAGGTTAGCATGTCTTGAGAGTATGAAAGCAAACCAGGCTGGTCTTTGAATGCTCCCCACCCACTAGCATTCCCGTTAAACACTTACCAGGTATCACACCTCCTATGGGGTTGAGTGGGGCTTTTTATAGTTACAGACCTGCTGCTGAACTGACCTGGTACAGTCCCTTTCGTTTCCCTTTCCATCACCCAGATATCAGACGGCTTTTTCTCTATATAAGTCATCACACAGCATGTACTCTTGGCCACCATAGAGGGGTGAAGCACTGAGCAGAGGGAATTAAACAGGGCTGCAAAATTAGATCACCTTAGAGTTACGCTTGTGTGAAATGTCATTGTAAATGTTTTTGTATAAGGGGACAGTCATAAGCAATGCATTTGGAGGAGGTTGACATGCTATGTACACTACCGTTAAAAAGTTTGGGGTCACTTAGAAATGTCCTTGTTTATGAAAGAAAAGCACATTTTTTTGTCCATTAAAATAACATCAGTCAGAAATATAGTGTAGTCATTGTTAATGTTGTAAATGACTATTGAAGCTGGAAATGGCAGATTTTTTAAATGGAATATCTACATAGGCGTACAGAGGTCCATTATCAACAACCATCACTCCTGTGTTCCAATTGCACGTTGTGTTAGCTTATCCAACTTTATCATTTTAAAAGGATAATTGATCATTAGAAAACCCCTTTGCAATCATGTTAGCACAGCTGAAAACTTTTGGTCTGATTAAAGAAGCAATAAAACTGGCCTTCTTTAAACTAGTTGAGTATCTGGAGCATCAGCATTTGTGGGATCTATTACAGACTCAAAATGGACAGAAAAGAGTTGCAAAGTTGTCAATAAAAAGAAAAGATAAAGATGGGCAAAATAACACAGTCACTGGACAGAGGAACTCTGCCTAGAAGGCCAGCATCCCGGAGTCACCTCTTCACTGTTGATGTTGAGACTGGTGTTGTGCAGGTACTGTTTAATTAAGCTGCCAGTTGAGGACTTGTGAGGTGTCTGTTTCTCAAACAAGACACTAATGTACTTGTCCTCTTGCTCAGTCGTGCACCGGGGCCTCCCTCTCCTCTTTCTATTCTGGTTAGAGCCAGTTTGCTCTGTTCTGTGAAGGGAGTAGAACACAGCGTTGTACGAGATCTTCAGTTTCTTGGCAATTTCTTGCATGGAATAGCCTTCATTTCTCAGAACAAGAATAGACTGATGAGTTTCAGAAGAAAGGTCTTTGTTTCTAGCTATTTTGAGCCTGTCATCGAACCCACAAATGCTGATGCTCCAGACGTTCAACTAGTCAAAAGAAGGACAGTTTTATTTCTTATTTAATCAGACCAACAGTTTTCAGCTGTGCTAACACAATTGCAAAAGGGTTTTATAATGATCAATTAGCCTTTTAAAATGATAAACTTGGATTAGCTAACACAACGTGCCATTGGAACACAGGAGTGATGGTTCCTGATAATGGGCATTTGTACGCCTAGCTACAATAGTCATTCACCACATTAACAATGTCTACACTGTGTTTCAGATCAATTTGATGTTATTTTAATTTCAAAAAAATGTGCTTTTCTTTCAAAAACAAGGACATTTCTAAGTGCCCCCAAACTTTTGAACGGTAGTGTAAATACATGATTTCCTGACCAAATGGTCTGTAATGTTTTATAATTTAGTCTAAGAGAGGATAATAGTAGCTCATACAGCAATACATTATGACACTCCGAAAAGCAAAACACTATGGAACTCATTTTATCTCTCTCTCCTAAGTCATTGATCGAAAATGCTTGCCCTTTAACAAAGGCAAAGGGCAAATTATGCTGGTTCAGTCAATGAAACACTGATTTTCTGTCTCTTCTATTTTTTTGGTCTCTCACAGGCATAAGCTTTCCCTTACTGTGTGCTACATGCGGAAGCCCAATCAGGTGTAAAATTCACATTCATTTTCAATTGACTGTTTTATTGATTTCAGAAGGATAGCCTGAATTGATTGCGCCTAAAGACGGCACCAATATGTTGAAGGCCGTGCCCACTGTTTTTACAAAGTAAAAAAGAAAGACAAGACTGTGGGGAAACGGGTATGATATGTTTGTTTTGTTTAGTTTTTGGTCCAATGTTACCAATTTGACAAACACAGTCCCTGTGTGTTCCTATTTGGTCTTTGCTGAGAGACATATTTGAGTACCAGCATGGTGTCTGGTGGAGCAGTATCTGTGTCATTTTATATGTTTGCAGCCTGGGATAAAAATAGTCCCAGTTAGACTACAGTCAACTGTACACTATCAAAGCCTGATTAGACTGTGTGAAATGTAATATCTGAGGTTCATAGAAAGTTCAGGTAGTTCTGCATTAGTATTACCTGCTGCTTCACCCAATGAATGATTCATAAGGGGCTGAATTGAACACACACTGCGGCTATGATCTTTCACAGTCTTTATCAGCCAAAATGTTCTTATAGTAGCTGTGGACTGTTAGGGTCTTCATAGGGGGTCAAACATGGTCTACCTTGTATTGCTAACTTCTGTACTATTTTTTTGCATTACAAGGTTGATTTACCATGGTCTCCGAGGACTAGGAAGCCATTACACACAACACTGCAGACTGACCATAAGGAACAGGAACACCACAGACAGTGGCTAAGCATAGAGTCTGACTGATCACTCCAGTTTTGTCATGGCACATCAGTTCTTTCACCAGATATAGTAAAGGTTGACTCGTGTCCAGCTTAACCTGCATCTGAGAGAATGGACTCAAAAGGCAATTAAAAAATAAATCACAGAACAATTTATGCAATCATTTCACAGCTTCTAACCAGTCAATTAAACAGTTCACCTCTCAAGCTTACACAGTCTTCATGGCACTAAAGTGATATAATGTTGAAATGTTGCCGGAGCAACCGATTGTTTTTTTGTTTGTTTATCTGCGTTGTTTGTAACTTACATTTGTACATAATGTTGCCGCTTCCATCTCTTATGACCGGAAATAACTTCTAGACATCAGGACTGCGATAACTCACCACGGACTAGCAGAATCCTTTTTCTTCTTTCACAACTCTGACGAGCCCAAGGCGGAGGATATACGACTGCCTCGGGAACAGACCCGAGCCCAGTAATCTGCATGAGGAGGAGGCGGAGAAAGAGAGGCCGGAGGGGTGCTCGGCCTCCGACCGCAAGGCACTACAGAGGGTAGTGCGAACAGCTCAGTACATTACTGGGGCAAAGCTTCCTGTCATCCAGGACCTCTATACCAGGCGGTGTCAGAGGAAGGCCCTGAAAATTGTCAAAGACTCCAGCCACCCTAGTCATAGACTGTTCTCTCTGCTACCACATAGCAAGTGGTACCGGAGCGCCAAGTCTAGGTCCAAGAAGCTTCTAAACAGCTTCTATCCCCAAGCCATAAGACTCCTGAACATCTAGTCAAATGGCTACCCAGACTATTCACTTTGCCTGCCCCCCCCCCCCCCCCCTCCTCTTGACAACACTGCCACTCTCTGTTGTCAACTATGCATTGTCACTTTAATTAACTCTACCTACATGTACTGTAATTACTAACTCAACTAACCGGTGTCCCCACACACTGACTCTGTACCCCCCTGTTAATATTGTTATTTTTTACTGCTCCTCTTTAATTGCTTGTTACTTTTATCTCTTATTCTTATCTGTATTTTTTGAAACTGTACTGTCGGTTAGGGGCTCGTAAGCCTGTTGTATTTGGCGCATGTGACTAACACAATTTGATTTTATATCTTAAAATCCCCCCTCCAGCGCTTGTGCTGAATGCCTTAGTGTTTGTATTAAAGGCCCAGTGCAGTCAAAAGCGTGTTTTATATATATATATATATATATATATATATATATATATTCACACAATGAGGTTGGAATAATACTGTGAAATTGTGAGTGTTAGAGCTGTTTGAAAATACATTTCAGCCTGTTAGGTGGGATGGAGTTTTGGCCTTACATGGTGACATCCCTTGCGGTAAATTAGTTAATAGACCAATAAGAAAGAGAAATCCAAACCTCTCTGCAAATAGCAGCTAATTTACAGTTTTCCCCTCTACACTCAGACCACTGGCAAAATTCTTGCTTGAGAAATTGCAATTTGCCAAAAAACGTTTTATTTATTTTAGATCGTTTTAATTGAAAACAATCACAGTCCAGTAAGGTTGTTACCAATAAATTATTTGATATTGAGATAAAAAATGATGATGGCTGCATCTTTATTTTAAGAACATTGTCGTGCGCTTATAACTAATGTAGTGCTTAAGTAAAACATGGCACCAAGGGAATCCAGATGGCTTCCATTAGATAGTAAATATCGATAACGTAATGGTATCATGTGAACACAATGAAGTCATTATTTTAATCCATACAGCACTCCCATGCATTCGTAATATTAGTAACATGGCCTGGTGTTTCAATGCTAGCTTTAAAAGGCCTGCATGCAAATTGTTAAACACTTCAATTTAAATGGAAGAATGATACCTTAAGGCACACAAGGTGCAAATCTATCTGGGTACTACTAGCTTCACTCGTAGTGTGATCTGACATATACAACACAATATATTAATTAGACATCTGTGTGTAACCTTTGACACACTAAGAAATATCTACAATTCCTCTGTAGTAGGCCACTTAAATACATCCAGATCACTTAAATCTTTAAAAGAAGTCGTAAAAAGAAGAAGAGCAAGTAAAATGGTTAGCATTGAGTAAAGGAGGAATATTGTGGGGGCCAATGTCGCAGGAGGACTACATTCATAACTGTGGCTCCTCTGAGTCTTCGCTGAGGTGGTCCCATTACCTCTGACATAATGGAGGACTTATCTGATATCCACCAGGCTGTGAACCACACTATTCTCTAGCTGCCTTCCTTATCTCCCTGGTGTGTGCGTGTGTGTGTGTGTCTGTGTCTGTGTCTGTGTTTGTGTGTGTATGGGGGAGGGGGGCTTATGTGTGCTCGTACCCATATTCAAACCTGTGGTTCCGCCCAAGTGTGCTTATGTATGTGCTTTAGCGCTTGCATGCGGTCCATTGTAGAGCATGTTGAAAGTGAAGAAGATGAAAAGTATTATGCCTCCTCCAGTGTGGGTGTGGAGCAGTGTCATTATTAACAAAGCCCTGCTTCCTCTCACCCACGGCCTTCACACAACTGGCGCATTCAACAGGCTCCAATTCATTGCGGTTGAGTGTTTGTGTATGTGAGAAAATGGAGATTGTAACATAGGCACTCTACAGGCTAGCTCTAAGCACAACTCGTGTTCCTCTCTTCTCACCAACCAAGCTGTAAAGGTGTTGATTCCTGGCATGTGCTAGCACAGCAAAACAAGATATCCATAAGTGCCAAAAATCACAATAACCCATATTTAATTCAGGGCAGACACAAAGGTCTCTATTTCTCATTTTAATATGCTTGGCACTGGGAGACAGACTCTAGAATTTGATGGAGAGGCACTTCTCAATGGAAAAACAAGGACAATGAATGCTTAGTCTCCACAGAGTGTGCCGGATATGAGTCATTAGGCCTCTCTCCCTGAGATGTGCTTGCTGCCAGGGATTGTGTCACCTGGCACTGCCAGCCAAACTCGCCTACGCAGACACAGTGGGCTTCGGCGCTGCTCACCTTTGGCACCAAATGCCACAATAAATAGTCACATACATACTTGTGATATGAATGGAACATACTGTATCTCTAGAAACAGTGTGGTTTTGACTTTTGGATGAGATGGAAAATAACTGTGCAACAATGATGCATCTGAAAATATTTAGCCCTTAATTATGACTCCATATTACTTTTTGTTTGCTTTCTTCTTGATTTGTAAAAGATTAAAGTTAAAGTTTAATTCAACTTATACACAGTAAAGGTCAAAGTTTGGACACACCTACTCATTCAAGGATTTTTCTTTATTTTTACTATTTTCTATAGTGCCTTGCAAAAGTATTCATCCCCCTTGGAGTTTTTCCTATTTTGTTGCATTACAACCTGTAATTTAAATAGATATTTATTTGGATTTCATGTATTGGACATAAACAAAATAGTCCAAATTGGTGGAGTGAAATGAAAAAAATAACTTGTTTCAAAAAATGTAATATAAATAAAAACAGAAAGTGGTGCGTGCATATGTATTCATCCCCTTTGCTATGAAGCCCCTAAACAAATTACATTCAGAAGTCACATAATTAGTTAAATAAAGTCCACCTGTGTGCAATCTAAGTGTTACGTGATCTGTCACATGATCTCAGTATATATACACCTGTTCTGAAAGGCCCCAGAGTCTGCAACACCACCGAGCAAGGGGCACCACCAAGCAAACGGCACCATGAAGACCAAGGCGCTCTCCAAACAGGTCAGGGACAAAGTTGTGGAGAAAGACAGATCAGGGTTGGGTTATAAAAAAATATCTGAAAGTTTGAACATTCAATGGAGCACAATTAAATCCATTATAAAAAATGGAAAGAATATGGCACCACAACAAACCTGCCACGAAAGGGTCGCCCACCAAAACTCACGGACCAGGCAAGGAGGGCATTAACCCTGAAGGAGCTGCAAGGCTCAACAGCGGAGATTGGTATATCTGCCCATAGGACCACTTTATGCCGCACACTCAACAGAGCTGGGCTTTTTTGGAAGAGTGGCCATAAAAAATACATTGCTTCAAGAATATGTTATTTGCAAACATATTCGCCAAAAGGCATGTGCAAGACTCCCCAAACATATGGAAGAAGGTACACTGGTCAGATGAGACTGAAATGTGGCTTTTTAGCCATCAAGGAAAATGTTATGTCTGGCGCAAACCCAACATCTCTCATCACCCCGAGAACCTCATCCCCACAGTGAAGCATGGTGGTGGCAGCTTATGCTGTGGGGATGTTTTTCATCGGCAGGGACTGGGAAACTGGTCAGAATTGAACTGGACAGATGGAATGATGGATGAATACAGGGAAATACTTCAGTCTTCCCTGAGATTTGAGACTGGGACAGAGGTCCACCTTCCAGCAGGACAATGACCCTAAGCATACTGCTAAAGCAACATGGTGGTTTAAGGGGAAACATTTAAATGCCTTGGAATGGCCAAGTCAAAGCCCAGACCTCAATCCAATTGAGAATCTGTGGTATGACTTAAAGATTGCTGTACACCAGGGGAACCCATCCAACTTGAAGGAGCTGGAGCAGTTTGGGCAAAAAGCCCAGTGGCTAGATGTGCCAAGGTTATAGAGACATACCCCAAGAGACTTGCAGCTGTAATGGCTCAACAAAGTATTAACTTTGGGGGGGGGGGGGGGGGGGGGTAGTTATGCACTCTCATTTTTTCTGTTGTTTTGTCTAATTTCTTGTTTGTTTCACAATATAACATATTTTTCATCTTCAAAGTGGTAGGCATGTTCTGTAAATCAAATTATGCAATCCCCCCAAAAATCCATTTTAATTCCAGGTTGGAAGGCAACAAAATATGCCAAGGGGGTGAATACTTTCGCAATTATTCTACATGGTAGAATAATAGTGAAGACATCAAAACTAGGAAATAACACATTTGAAATCATGTAGTAACTAAAAAAGTGTTAAACAAATCTAAATGTATTTTATATTTTATATTATTCAAAGTAGTAGATGACAGTGTTGTGACTTTACTTTCCTTAATCTGATGACTGTTATTTATTTAATCCACTAACTATGTTGAATTGTTACCTGATAAAACCTCTTAAGTATCCGCCCATTTAAAAAAAAAACATTTTCACCTAAAATGACATACCCAAATCTAACTGCCTGTAGCTCAGGACCTGAAGCATGGATATGCATATTCTTGATACTGTTTGAAAGGAAAGTTTGTGGAAATGTTAAATTAATGTAGGAGAATATAACACATTAGATCTGGTAAAAAATAATTTAAAGAAAAAAACATGCATTTACATTTTTTTTAAAATGTTCTATCATCATCTTTGAAATGCAAGAGAAAGGCCATAAAGGATTATTCCAGCCCAGGAGAAATTTAGATTTTTGCCACTAGATGGCACCAGTGTATGTGAAACGTTTTAGACTGATCCAATGAACCATTGCATTTATGTTCAAAATGTTGCATCAGGACTGCCCAAATGTGCCTAATTGGTTTATTAATACATTTTCAAGTTCATAACTGTGCACTCTCCTCAAACAATAGCATGGTATAGTTTCACTGTAAAAGCTACTGTAAATTGGACTGTGCAGTTAGATTAACAATAATTTAAGCTTTCTGCCAATATCAGATAAGTCTATGTCCTTGGCAATTTTCTTGTCACTTACAACCTCATGCTTATCACATTAGCCTACGTTAGCTCAACCATCCCACGGGGGACCCACCGATACTGTAGAGTAATCATGTAACAATTAACTCATTACGATACACCACAGAAGAGGTTGTTTAAAGAGTCACCATTTCCCGAATTAAACTCAATAAGATATATATCTATTTCATCGATAAACAGTCATTTATTTTTTTATCATTACCTCTCATCATATCATCATTTGGAACAGTCATAACCTCATGCATCTGCATAAACCCATTCTTACTCATGATTCAGTACTACACAAAATTGTTTATTTATTTATTTACTAGCTAACTAAATAATAACAGGATAACATACACACTTATTACACGAGACAAAGATCCCTAGCAGACTTTTAAAATATGGTTGCTTTTTACACATGGCATAGAGAGGGAGGGAGAAAGAGAGAGAGAGATATGTAAAAAAGGCACACTTATTGTGGATACATTCAAGAACTGTTCTCACATTAATCATATAGTTTGCACACGAACTGCCGCCCGTTTGGACTAAGAAATCATGAATGCTGACACCGGGATTAAACTGAGGAATAGACAGATATAGGGGAGGCAACATAAGTGAGGTGAGTCTAATGAAGCACTGATGTGTGTAACAAAGGTGACAGGTGTGCGTAATGATGGGCCACCTGGTGCCTTCTAGTGCCAGAGGGGGAGTGGGAGTAGGCGTGACAGTACCCCCCTTCAGGGGTGGCACCTGGCATCCAACCTGGATGAGCATGACAGGCCGGCCAAGGCATGGGAGCCCGATGAGCCGTCTGAGGTATGACGTGGGATGGGAGACTGCCGAGTCAATTGAGGCAAGAAAGCTGGCTCGAGAGGTTAAGGCATGTGCCGAATGGCCAAGAGAAGAAGACTGAGGGACACCTGAGAGAGGCAAAATCTGAAACCTTTTGTCATCTTCACCCCTTTGTATACTGAGCTCCAGATGCGAGCTTGGTTGCTTGGTTGGGTTGTCACGCTGTAGAGCATGACTGTTCTGGAATTCCTCCAGATGGTACCTAAGGGTGGTATTTTGCTGCATAGCAGAGTCCACTTGGGCGCACCAAGTACTTTTTTTTAGACACGTGAGTGTCGCACTGGCTCTGTTCGGCTTCATACTTATCCTGTCATGGTTTGCAGGTAGGGGTGTTGAGTGTGGAGCGAGAGATTCAGTGATGAGATTTCCTTCGCTTGCCTAGAGATACATTTTTCCATCTTCATCACCTGGGTTCTCTCATCGTCCATTTGGTCAGCGACTTCAATGAGTTCTGCTGTCTTGTCATCCATTGTGTTCACTAATTCACTAATGAACGTCTTTGGTCTGCAGAATTTTGACTAGAACATTATTGCGTTGAGCATTGTTCATCAAAACTGCAGCCATGTTATCAAGTTGCTTGCCCCTGTTTGTAGATAACTCGTCAGATGTATCTAGTTTTGCATGGGCTTCATCATATTTAGTTTTGGCTAAATCAAGTTTTAAATAAATAAGACCTACACCACTTTTAAAATTACATTATTCAACACTAGTGAGACTCATGTCGCCTACGGTAGTCCTACAGTACATCTAAAAAAACATTTTTCAATGACTTGACTCCGCCAATAATTGCATTTAGAGGATTGGATGATTCTAAATGAATATCTAAAGGCATTTTTTATTAGGGCAAATCTGATCTGTGAGAATATTTAAGGGGATTTTATATAATTTTAATTAATTAATAATAATAGTAATAGCTTTGTTTAAAAAAATAACGATATTTTGGAGATTTCGAAATCTGAAAATGGCCATTATTGAACATGGGGTGAGACATTCGTACTAATTTGTAAATAAATATAAATAAATATTTATAATTATTTATTTCTTATTTTAGAGGGAGAGTTACCAAAAGCCCACCGTTGCCTCATGGGTCGTCCGGTCGCAGCTGGCACAGGCATATGTAGCAACGCAGTTTGTACTGCAATGCAGTGTCTTGGACCGCTGTGCCACTCTGCTGTATGCTAGCCACTCAATCACCCAGCTTTATGTAGGTGCCGAGGCTAAATGACCGTGGCACCAACTTGATTATTTAGCAGACATCACTTGCATATATTCAGTCAACACACATATCTTAAAAATATCATGGTATATAATTGAACATTTTCATTTATCTTAGAATAAAAACCTTGGTGTAACAACAGTTTTAGTAAGTAATACTGACGAGTAGTAACTAAAACATACGTGTAGTTTTCCCTGGTGTGAGCATGCAGGACAGAGGAATAGCAATTCTTACACTATTGTTCTAAATTCAATCACCTTCTTCATCCTCATGATTCAGTTCATTGAAATTCAGTTTTGAAGTCGTGCACAATTATCAGTTTCTATTTGGTTTATCTCGCCCATTCATTGTCAGTTAGAGACACATTAGCGACTTTGGACCCAAAAGCATAATCAGTGCTCTAACTTCACCTTGCGCTGGTCTGGCGTGATGAAGCAGTGACGCAGGGTACCGTACTTAACCACAAATGACCTCTAAATCTCAAAAGTTTTAGTTGAGCAACCACTATATGTCATGCTTCATGTTTTGAGTGGACCCCAGGAAGAGTACCTGCTGCTTTTGCAACAGCTAATGGGAATCCTAATAAAATACCAAATATCAAATACTCTGCAGCCCAACTCATCCCAAACCATCTCAATTGGTTTGAGGCCGGGTGATTGTGGAGGCCAAGTCATCTGATGCAGCTCTCCGTCACTCTCCTTTATGGTCAAATAGCCCTTGTCATTGTCCTGTTGAAAAAAAATGATAGTTCTACTTAGCGCAAACCAGATGGGATGGCGTATCGCTGCAGAATGCTGTGGTAGCCATGCTTGTTATTAAGTGTGCCTTGAATTCTAAATAAATCACAGACAGTGTTACCAGCAAAGCACCCCCACACCATATACAGTATATACAGTACCAGTCAAAAGTTTGGACACACCTACTAATTCAAGGGTTTTTCTTTATCTTTACTATTTTCTACATTGCAGAATAATAGTGAAGACATCTAAACTATGAAATAACACATAAGGAATCATGTAGTAAACAAAAAGTGTTGTTTTAGATTTTAGATTCTTCAAAGTAGCCCCCCTTTGCCTTGATGACAGCTTTGCACACTTTGCATTCTCTCAACCAGCTTCACCTGGAATGTTTTTTAAAAAGTCTTGAAGGAGTTCCCACATATTGTCACGACTTCCACCGAAGGTGGCTCCTCTTCCTGTCCGGGCGGCTCTCGGCGGTCGTCGTCACCGGTCTACTAGCAGCCATCGATTGCCTTTTCCTTTTCTGTTGGTTATGTCTGTATTGGTTTTGCCTGTTTCTCGTTTGGGGTTTTGTTCAGGGCTTTTTAAGCCTTCTATGCCTGCCTGCTTTTGTGCGGGCTTGTTTTTTGTTCTGTTTGTGGATGGTTGTGTTTGGTTATGTTTTTGGACTGTTTGGTGTCCTGTTTTGGGTAGGTCATTATTTTTGCCAGTTGTTGTTGGCGTGACCTTATTCTTACCGGTATAAATACGGCAAACCCCCCAAAAACTCTGCTCCTGAATCCGCACCCACCACTCCTAGCAACGTGACACATATGCTGAGCACTTGTTGGCTGTTTTTCTTTCACTCTACGTTCCAACTCATCCCAAACCATCTCAATTGGGTTAAGAAGGAAAGAAATTCCACAAATGTGACCGACCTCCTTGAATCAGTCTTATGAAGTAAAATTTGCGTTTGATGAAAGTAGAGATACAGAGCTACAAAATTGAATACCATATACTGCATTTGAGGAACAATGGGAAAGTAATTATTAAAAAAATATATACAGTGCCTTGCGAAAGTATTCGGCCCCCTTGAACTTTGCGACCCTTTGCCACATTTCAGGCTTCAAACATAAAGATATAAAACTGTATTTTTTGTGAAGAATCAACAACAAGTGGGACACAATCATGACGTGGAACGACATTTATTGGATATTTCAAACTTTTTTAACAAATCAAAAACTGAAAAATTGGGCGTGCAAAATTATTCAGCCCCCTTAAGTTAATACTTTGTAGCGCCACCTTTTGCTGCGATTACAGCTGTAAGTCGCTTGGGGTATGTCTCTATCAGTTTTGCACATCGAGAGACTGAAATTTTTTCCCATTCCTCCTTGCAAAACAGCTCGAGCTCAGTGAGGTTGGATGGAGAGCATTTGTGAACAGCAGTTTTCAGTTCTTTCCACAGATTCTCGATTGGATTCAGGACTGGACTTTGACTTGGCCATTCTAACACCTGGATATGTTTATTTTTGAACCATTCCATTGTAGATTTTGCTTTATGTTTTGGATCATTGTCTTGTTGGAAGACAAATCTCCGTCTCAGTCTCAGGTCTTTTGCAGACTCCATCAGGTTTTCTTCCAGAATGGTCTTTGTATTTGGCTCCATCCATCTTCCCATCAATTTTAACCATCTTCCCTGTCCCTGCTGAAGAAAAGCAGGCCCAAACCATGATGCTGCCACCACCATGTTTGACAGTGGGGATGGTGTGTTCAGGGTGATGAGCTGTGTTGCTTTTACACCAAACATAACGTTTTGCATTGTTGCCAAAAAGTTCAATTTTGATTTCATCTGACCAGAGCACCTTCTTCCACATGTTTGGTGTGTCTCCCAGGTGGCTTGTGGCAAACTTTATACAACACTTTTTATGGATATCTTTAAGAAATGGCTTTCTTCTTGCCACTCTTCCATAAAGGCCAGATTTGTGCAATATACGACTGATTGTTGTCCTATGGACAGAGTCTCCCACCTCAGCTGTAGATCTCTGCAGTTCATCCAGAGTGATCATGGGCCTCTTGGCTGCATCTCTGATCAGTCTTCTCCTTGTATGAGCTAAAAGTTTAGAGGGACGGCCAGGTCTTGGTAGATTTGCAGTGGTCTGATACTCCTTGCATTTCAATATTATCGCTTGCACATTGATCATTGGGATGTTTAAAGCTTGGGAAATCTTTTTGTATCCAAATCCGGCTTTAAACCTCTTCACAACAGTATCTCGGACCTGCCTGGTGTGTTCCTTGTTCTTCATGATGCTCTCTGCGCTTTTAATGGACCTCTGAGACTATCACAGTGCAGGTGCATTTATACGGAGACTTGATTACACACAGGTGGATTGTATTTATCATCATTAGTCATTTAGGTCAACATTGGATCATTCAGAGATCCTCACTGAACTTCTGGAGAGAGTTTGCTGCACTGAAAGTAAAGGGGCTGAATAATTTTGCACGCCCAATTTTTCAGTTTTTGATTTGTTCAAAAAGTTTGAAATATCCAATAAATGTCGTTCCACTTCATGATTGTGTCCCATTTGTTGTTGATTCTTCACAAAAAAATACAGTTTTATATCTTTATGTTTCAAGCCTGAAATGTGGCAAAAGGTCGCAAAGTTCAAGGGGGCCGAATACTTTCGCAAGGCACTGTACTTTTTCAGTTCTGCCCACATATTTTCTGTAGGATTGAGGTAAGGGCTTAGTGATGGCCACCCCAATACCTTGACTTTGTTGTCCTTAAGCCATTTTGCTACAACTTTGGAAGTTTGCTTGGGGTCATTGTCGATTTGGAAGACCCATTTGCGACCAAGCTATATTAACTTCCTGACTGATGTCTTGAAGTATTGCCTCAATATATCCACAGAATTTCCCTGCCTCATGATGCCATCTATTTTGTGAAGTGCACCAGTCCCTCCTGCAGCAAAGCACCTCCACAACATGATGCTGCCACCCCCGTGCTTCACGGTTGGGATGGCGTTCTTCAGCTTGCAAGCCTCCCCATTTTCCTACAAACATAACGACGGTCATTATGGCCAAACAGTTCTATTTTTGTTTCATCAGACCAGAGGACATTTCTCCAAAAAGTATGATCTTTGTCCCTATATGCAGTTGCAAACCATAGTCTGGCTTTTTAATGGCGGTTTTGAAGCATTTGCTTCTTCCTTGCTGAGCGGCCTTTCAGGTTATGTCGATATAGGACTCGTTTTACTGTGGATATAGATATTTTTGTACCTGTTTCCTCAGGCATATCTACAAGGTCCTTTGCTGTTGTTCTGGTATTGATTTTCACTTTTTACACTAAAGTATCTGAATTCTCTAGGAGACAGAACGCGTCTTCATCCTGAGCGGTATGACGGCTGCGTGGTTCCATGGTGTTTATACTTCACTTGTGTCATGCACAAAGTAATGTCCTAAATTACTTGCTAAAACTATAGTTTGATAACAAGAAATCTGTGGAGTGGTTGAAAAACGAGTTAATGACTCCAACCTAAGTGTATGTAAACATCCGACTTCAACTGTACATACAGTATGAGTGTGTGTGTGTGTGCGTGTTTTTGCAATCAAAGCTCCGCGTATCCCTTACCTACATATGCCACCTCAAATTGGTTTTAATAGTTATGTCGGGTATTAAAGCTATCTATAACCTAAATAACTGGAACTTCGTGAGAGCTAATTCCAATTTTCATATTCAAATTGTGTCTGTAGAATAATCAAGGTGGAAAATGAATTGCCCCCATTATATAGACTGCATTTAGAACTGATTACTTTATGATTGATTGCCACCCAAAATATGTCACACATTACAGTATTTCATAATGGCATTGAGAACATTCATTTTGCTAACAGCCTTATGTCCATATGATAAGGGGGATAATTATGGTCTCTATGTTAGTTTGATGACAAGCAGAATGTCTCCCGCTCTCATTAAAGGGATTGCAATGTCATCCCATTTCCCAGAGGAAATAGTTTTAGAGTGACCAAAAACAGCAACAGTTAGGCTGTATGCTTGGATTAGTGGGGGGCGGGGAGCAATATTACACGTTGATTGCCACAAGTCACATACTGCTATATTTTCTAATTTGACTGTTCTACAATCGGCATCAACCTGATTCCTGGTTAACGGATGGAGAGCGGAAATGGAGTTTGACAAATTAATCAAATTCAACGTTCACTCCAACATCTATCAGAATAGTACATAACTTATGTATATCTTATAAGCACATAATGACAATGTTTGCATTGTAGCCTGCCTACCTTCCAATATGGGTGTGTATGTTAGCTAAAGTAGGTACAGTGCCTTTGGAAAGAATTCAGACATTGTGACTTTACACTTTTTGTTACTTTACTGCCTTATTCTAAAATTGATTTAAAAAAACTCTGCAATCTACACACAATACCCCATAATGACAAAGTAAAGACAGGTTTGTAGAAGTCTTTGCACATTTATTAACACTTTAGTAATCGACCCTTTGCTATGAGACTCGGAATTGAGCTCAGGTGCATCCTGCTTCCACTGATCATCCTTGAAATGTTTCTACAACTTGATTGGAGTCCACCTGTGGCAAATTCAACCGATTGGACATAATTTGGAAAGGCACACTCCTGTCTATATAACAGAGACAATAGTGCATATCAGAGAAAAAACCAAGCCAAGAGGTCGAAGGAATTGTCTGTAGAAATCCAAGACAGGATTGTGTCGAGGCACAGATCTGGGGAAGGGTACCAAAAAATGTCTGCAGCTTTGAAGGTCCCCAAGAACACAGTGGCCTCCATCATTCCTGAGTGAAAGACGTTTGGAACCATCAAGACTCTTCTTAGAGCTGGCCGCCCGGCCAAACTGAGCAATCGGGGAAAATTGATTTCAATCAGGGAGGTGACCAAGAACCTTATGGTCACTCCGACAGAGATCTATAGTTCCTCTGTGGAGATGATCTGAATGAATGATATATTCTTATTAAATACTTTTTTCTTTACATAATTGAATGTGGGTTGGGTTGGGTTGAATGTGCTGACAACAAAATCACCAAAAAATGATCAATGGAAATCAAATTTATCAACCCATGGAGGTGTGGATTTGGAGTCACACTCAAAATTAAAGTGGAAAACCACACTACAGGCTGATCCAACATTGATGTAATGTCCTTAAAACAAGTCAAAATGAGTCTCAGTAGTGTGTGTGGCCTCCACGTGCCTGTATGACCTCCCTACAACGCCTGGGCATGCTCCTGATTAGGTGGTGGATGGTCTCCTGAGGGATCTCCTCCCACACCTGGACTAAAGCATCCGCCAACTCCTGGACAGTCTGTGGTGCAACGTGGCGTTGGTGGATGGAGCGAGACATGATGTCCCAGATGTGCTCAATTGGATTCAGGTCTGGGGAACGGGCGGGCCAGTCCATAGCATCAATGCCTTCCTCTTGCAGGAACTGCTGACACACTCGAGCCACATGAGGCCTAGCATGGTCTTGCATTAGGAGGAACCCAGGGCCAACCGCACCAGCATATGGTCTCACAAGGGGTCTGAGGATCTCATCTCGGTACCTAATGGCAGTCAGGCTACCTCTGGCGAGCACCAAAGAAATGCCACCCCACACCATGACTGACCCACCGCCAAACCGGTCATGCTGGATTATGTTGCAAGCAGCAGAACGTTCTCCACAGCGTCTCCAGACTCTTTCACGTCTGTCACATGTGCTCAGTGTGAACCTGCTTTCATCTGTGAAGAGCACAGTGCGCCAGTGGCAAATTTGCCAATCTTGGTGTTCTCTGGCAAATGCCAAACATCCTGCACGGTGTTGGGCTGTAAGCACAACCCCCACCTGTGGACATCGGGCCCTCATACCACCCTCATGGAGTCTGTTTCTGACGTTTGAGCAGACACATGCACATTTGTGGCCTGCTGGAGGTCATTTTGCAGGGCTCTGCCAGTGCTCCTCCTGCTTCTCCTTGCACAAAGGCGGAGGTAGCGGTCCTGCTGCTGGGTTGTTGCCCTACTATTGCCTCCTCCACGTCTCCTGATGTACTGGCCTGTCTCCTGGTAGCGCCTCCATGCTCTGGACACTACACTGACAGACACAGCAAACCTTCTTGCCACAGCTCGCATGCCATCCTGGATGAGCTGCACTACCTGAGCCACTTGTGTGGGTTGTAGACTCCGTCTCATGCTACCACTAGAGTGAAAGCACCGCCAGAATTCAAAAGTGACCAAAACATCAGCCAGGAAGCATAGGAACTGAGAAGTGGTCTGTGGTCACCACCTGCAGAACTACTCCTTTATTGGGGGTGTCTTGCTAATTGCCACCGGTTGTCTATTCCATTTGCACAACAGCATGTGACATTTGTCAATCAGTGTTCCTTCCTAAGTGGACAGTTTGATTTCACAGAAGTGTGATTGACTTGGAGTTACATTGTGTTGTTTAAGTGTTCCCTTTATTTTTTTGAGCAGTGTATATATATACACACACACAAAACCCTTAAGGGACCGAATGGGAACATCACCGAATGTCCTCGGGACATTTCCTGTTTGTTGGGAACCCGTGATTGATGAAGTGCATCTGAAGGATAAGGTGCATCTGTTTTTATTCATGTTGATAAGTTTGCTATTGTCAACTGTCTTATGCATTGTTAGTAATGTCAATAGTATTTCTCCAATTACGTTTGTCAAAGGTTTAGCTAACTACTTGCCGACGTGAATTGATTGTTTGAATTTATTCTCCATATGTTGATGTGGTCACTGGCAATGCCAAACTTATCCACCTGCACCGCTGCAGAAAACCTTTTCTGTATGTAAGTCCCTAAGGTGCTATTGCAGGCAATAGTCTATACTTATTATTGATTTAATGTGAACTTCTATAGATGTCGTTATAAATAAACTGAGTGGCCTATTAAATATATTGTTTCTTCCACAGGTTACCAGAAGATACACGTTCTGATGTCCAACTACTTGATTCATATTTGTTTACAAATAATATGCCTAATGTAATTTTCTCAGCAAAATGCCCTCATGGAGCTGATCATAGGACTGTTGGATATCAAAGCAGAAATAAATAAGCTTTCACTTCAGATACATTTTATTTAGCCTACATCCCACCAATACATCTGTATTCTATACATCTGTATTTAACTATACTGAAAAACCAAATATCTGAAATAGCAGAAAGATCAGAATACTCCTAATCCAGAGGTTGTGAGTTCAAATCCCAGGTGGGATCATATTGAAAAGTCAGTACAGTGATCATGTGAAATGTAATCATATTTTTCATTGATTAAACATTTTTACACTATTCTAGCTAGACAGCGTAACACTTACCTTAACCCCCCCCCCCCCATACAATGTCATTACTTTACTTATAATGGTTTGGGACAATCACGTGACAATACCTCCAAAAACATCCAGGGGAGCTTCAGGGGACAATGACACAATGTCCCAAGAATGTCCAACCGGGAACGAGACAACCTCCTGGTGACCATGACATCAAACAGAAGAAATAAACACGCTTTGACTTCAGTTCATTTGTTACTACTCACAGATTCATTTTATTTAGCCTGCGTCCCGCCAATACACATTTCTGTATTTTTATCATAGAAAACAAAAGATAGCTCTCTCTTCGGGGTAATGACAATAAAAATAGAAAAACATTAATTTACACATGTGCACAGTGTATATACAAATATACAGTAGATGTGTATGGTGTCTGTTTGGTGTACATTCCACTCCTTGTACTCTGTCATTGCAAAACATCTTTGGCATATGACATGGCGTACAGGTACTGGAATGTTAGCGAAACAGACTGGTACCAAGGCTAGGTGCATGAACATTTTGGGGGAATCAAGTCCCCTCCTGCCCCCTGGCTGTTGCTGATAATTTAGCATTATCTTAGTTATTTTCTGGTGTGACATAGCAGAGATGGAAAAGGGAGCGAGAAATCCCACTCGTGGCCCACTTCCTTTTTTTTCTATTTCAATGAGTTTAGACCAGCCCCAGCTGCTATTGCAGTGGTGTCCATGGGAGAGCCACCCCCTTAAGTCGACCATCACTGACCATGTTTTTAAGTTTAAGGGAGTTGTATGCCAGTGGAGGGATGTTGTTGACCAGTATGAGCTGCAGAGGCTTCCTCTCCCCGCTGTACTGGCAGTGTATGTAGCGGAAGAAGACGGCACGGTACATTGAACAGAGTTTTTGAACAGTGTATACCAGAGGGTTGACGGCTGAGGAGAGGTATCCACCCACACATATATGTTCAGCAGCCCTCCAATCACCCCAGGGTCACAGTCCATGGGGGTCGCACACCACCTTCAGTACGTTGCTGATGGACACCACATGACCACAAACAGGAAGAAGGCCATGCCCAGGACCTTGGGAGGCCTTCTGCTTGTTGCTGATTGACTGCATGGTGCGACACCCATACCGCAGGTCCACCCCTGCCCGCCAACCCCTCTTCCTACCCCTCCTGTGTTGTGGCTTAGTGAACGCCTGAAGAAAAGCTTCTCTGAGGAGATCGAGGCCTGGGGAAAGAAGCTGAGGGTTAGGGTGGCGCTACACTTGGGCCGGGGCACCAGCTGGTCCAGGCAGAGGGTAACTTCAGTCTGCAGGGCGCTGATTGTGAGGAAGTAGCTGACCACCATAATGGTGAGGGGGACGAAGAGGCGAGGAAGGAGCACACCATGACAACAACTGTTGTCCATCAGCAGGCAGCTGCCATGTTTGAACACCATCGCGGTTGTATGGATATACCACCACAGAAACACAGAGAATAGAGAGAGGTTAGTTTAGTGTGTGTGTGTGTGTGTTCCACTTCCTATTAATTAATAATCTTTGTCAAAAACAGATGCTTAACCTTTCTAGCACAGGATCGACAACATTCCGCTGAAAAGGCAGTGCGTGAATTTTTTTAAATTTTTTATATGTAACTTTCACACATTAACAAGTCCAAGACAGCAAATGAAAGATACACATCTTGTTAACTTCTCTATGGTAGGGGGCAGCATTCAGAATTTTGGATGAAAAGCATGCCCAAATTAAACTGCCTGCTCCTCGGGCCCGGAATATATAATATGCATATAACTGGTAGATTTGGATAGAAAGCACTCTAACGTATCCAAAACTGTTCAAACGGTGTTTGTGAGTATAACAGAACTGATTTGGCAGGCGAAAACCTGAGAAAAATCCATTCAGGAAGTAGTTTTTTTTGTTGGTTTTGTAGTTTTCTATTCAATGCCATTACAGTATCTCAGTCTCATCGATGGGGCTGAAGTGGAGCAGGTTGAGAGCTTCAAGTTCCTTGTTGTCCACATCAACAAACTACACATTGTCCTAGCACACCAAGACAATTGTGAAGAGGGCACGACAAATCATTTTCCCCCTCAGGAGACTGAAAAGATTTGGCATGGGTTCTCAGATCCTCAAAAAGTTATACAGCTGCACCACCGAGAGCATCCTGGGGGCCAAGCTTCCTACGATCCAGGACCTTTATACCAGGCGGTGTCAGAGGAAGGCCGTAAAAATTGTCAAAGACTCCAGCCACCCTAGTCATAGACTGTTATCTCTGCTACTGCATGGCAAGTAGTACCAGAGCGCCAAGTCTAGGTCCAAAAGGCTTCTAAACAGCTTCTACCCTCCAAGCCATAAGACTCCTGAACATTTATCACGAGGTTGTAAGTAACAAGAACATTTCCCAGGACATAGACATTTGATATTAGCAGAAATCCTTAAGACATGTAGCTACCTAGCTAGGTAAACAACATGTAAGATCACACAAATCACATAACGAGCCAGCCAGCTAATGTTAGCTAGTTAAACAACAATGAACATATGATTTGGCACCGTCATTACTACCCTGCATGAATATGCTGGGAGCTAACCAACCATGTTCAATGTTAGCTAGCTAGCTAACATTAGGCTCTGACTAGCAAAGCAAATGTCTCTGGGATACGAATAATAATGTCATACACGCAACATTAGCTAGGGATCCAGCCAGCTAACATTAGTTTAACAAGTTAGTACACTTTAACTTGAAATGTAACCACTTTCCGTCAAAATTAGAAACATCTAATATCTGAAAATGTAGCTAGCTAGACTATCTTACATCATCATGCACGATGGACGCGTCTCCCTGTCACGGATGCCATGGTTGCCCTTATTTGAAGATGTAATCCTGAGACGTGTTTTTTCCCCATCTCTTTAGCTATCATACTCTAAATCCACTGATTTCAAAACTCGATCCTCCAGAAAGTGGAGAGAAATACTTAATTCCACTACGGATCTTCGACATCTTCGATCGTTCGACAGAATTAACACAGACTGACCAGCTCAAATAGACAGAAGCCTTCTATATGGCAGACCAATCCAAACTCCTCTCTCGGCATGTCCAGCCATGTCCAGCAAACTCATTTTGTTAAAAAATAAATAAAACCTTTCAAATAAGTCTCCTTTAAAGTTGCGACATACACCTAGTTTCCTGAAATGGGTCACAAATGGTCACAGAGAGCTAATCTATCAACTCCGCGAACATGTCCATTGTGTGGAAGTCTTAACAACTGCAGTCTTAAATGATACATTAATAGAATGTAATGGTGGCTTTGGGCTTTTATTAATTTAATGTTCTTTCCTCTGAACAGGGCCCGATTCATTTGCTTTAAAGGCAGCTTGCCCCATGCATGTCTTCTGCAATCAAACCCAGAATATCAACATCTTCAATCAACTGCAAAGCTCAGCTGGAGAAGGTCATGACCTTTTACTCCAGTTTGATCAAGACCTAGGGAGTAGGATGTTCCTTTCCTTCAAAAAAAAAATTAGGGCAATTATGCTTGTGAAATTTCTGTGAATCATGCTGATTAGCAGTCCTTGATTTCCCAGGATTACCTTTAGTTTGAATGTAACATGAGAGAAACAATAGAAGCCAAACTAACTGCACCAACCAAATTACACCACATCCTTGTTCTAGGGAAAGGAGATACAGAAAAATAACAATGTTGTTTTCCTCTAGAGCCCATTTTGTATTAGACTAAATGTTATTTTACCACTCAAACTTCTCCGGATTGCAATACTTGTTTTTTATTGCAAGAGCCGGACTGTAAAAACACGACATAAATAAAACACATCTAGTTGTTTCAACTAAATATTATTAAGTAACTGATTCCACAGTCTTTTTATTGTTTACTTAACTTTTAATTCAAAGTGTAACCTGAACTTAAAATGTTAAGTTTGGTCCAACTAAAATCCAACATGAGAAATCATAGGAAAAAAATTGTGTTCGCTCAATTTGTCTCATATGTTCATTCAACTATAAATTAGTGTTTTGTCATCTTACCTAAAACAAAAGTCTGTGGAACAAGTTACACACACTGCTTTCAACATAATGTTTTGATCTCACACCCACCTTGGCACTAAGTGATAGTGGCTAGTGTGAGAGCCAGCGACCTTTCTCCTTGACTATTGAAACTCAGAATAAAGTAAAGCGCAGAGGAGAGAGAAAATGTTTTTTCCTTATGAGAGCAGTGCCTGATGAGACCCTTAAAAATGAATTGACTGTTTACCTTTCAATATACCACAACAGTTCAGGCCCAATAAACTATTTTGTGTTGGTGTAGCCGGTGCTATACTACACCGCTGTAACTCTGCGTTGTGTGTGGTTGATAGAGACCATAAACGTGGACTTTGGAGATCAGGTAGTTTTAATCAAGCAGAACTGACTCTCTGCATCTTGCATCTGCATCCAAAAGGAAATAAAACATTTGTAGAGCACATCTGTTCTGAGAATCGTCGCCTCTTTCTCTCTGTGCATCAAAATGATTTTTGGAATACAAAAATTAATACACTCTCTCCTTATTATACATAAAATATTTTACATTGATAAAACCACATACCTGCATCCAAAAGGAAATAAAACATTTGTAGAGCACATCTGTTCTGAGAATCGTCGCCTCTTTCTACAACAGATGCACAATAGGAGGGACTGGGATCATTCGAGGAGCTAGCCATCGTTCACACATACAATAGCCTGCTAATACCTTAGCTAGCTATTAACCACATGTTGAATTCGGAATGTTGATATCATCCTAAAAAGTACAATTACAAGTGCATCTTAACAATACCATCCACTTATGAGTAACCTCTAAATATACATCATTATTCATGAACAAAGCATTGTGTGGATGACTTTGTACTTAAAAGAATCAAACTTTTCTGAAGACAGAAAAAGCGTGCCTACCTCTCTCAGTGCATCAAAATGATTTGAGCACGAGCACGCCGGGCAAAACGTAAGTACACACTCCCCTTCTCCCAGGATGCAGGCATGCATAACAAATCAACACAACATATTGATATATGAACCTGGTGAAATTCACATAGTACTTTAACAACTGTTACATTGGCATGGTGGAATGTTCCGAAATCCACTTCAGAGAACTGAGTCGAAATGCACCTCAGGGCTCCCTGGTAATGCCACCATAACTTACAAATCAAAGTGTAAGCAGTTCTGAACTGAGAGTTGTTAGTTTCTGATAACATATTGGTCCTCCCTTTTTGATTTGTTGTACAGTTCGACAATTCATCTCAACGATACAACTGAGATTACAACAGCGTGTTTAAAAGTTTGAATTAAATCTACCACATGAAATAAAACCCCATCAGTTTAGACTGAGATCAGTGCAGACTCAACGTAGGGACACAACTCAAAACTTTCCCACAAAGCTATTATTAACACAGATATAAATCCCAGAATGTCTCAGACAAGGCAGGGCGAACAAAGATATGTTAACTTTAGCCTTAAAATATATTTTATATTCAATAATTATGAACAAGACAACAGATAATTTAATTTATAAAGTCCCTGATATCCCTCCCTCTAAGTAAAACTTGACTCTTAGAGTTTTTTTATAGGCCTGCTTGTGAGACATAAAGAAGATTAAAGCCCTTGGAGAGGGCTCAGATGATGTGTGAATTCATTCCAATTTCATGCAGTTTAAACTGCCTTGTCAGGGTCTGTGAAGTCTGCATCATGCCCTAGCTGCTGCAGAAGAAAGTGTATGACATTTCAAAATCTGCTAAGCAGAATGAATGGTGTCAAAATGTTGAAGGGAGACAATGAAACATGTAGAGGAGAGACAGAGTAGGTCTACTGTTGTACATCTACAGTGTGTCCTATCCAATTATATCTAATTCTTACAATAATCCAGTTTGCAACAATGGACCAAGAGCATTTTCAAATCCTCTTTCCAGACCAATCACCTCTCCTTTTCAGCACTAACATCACACCTTCGCTCTTAAACCATAACCTGATATTAAAGATGAATATCACAAAGAGCACACAGATATTGTCCCATTCCTTGGCACTTATTTAAAAAAAAAAATAGAGTATAGATCAACAAGCTGTGTGGTAATCTCATATTGCCATTTATCATCTACAGTCTATCGGATCACTATTCCTGTCAATACACTGACTGCTCATCAAAGAATTGGAAACACCATTTTGTGCAATATTGGCAGTATTCTCAGGCTCTCTGGAAGCCTTTATTGCAGCATTGCATTAGTGGAAACCAAAACCGTTCGCAGGGCAGGCCTGGTTGTAGCTAAACTCTGCAAAAAAAGAAACGTCCCTTTTTCAGGACCCTGTCTTTCAAAGATAATTCGTAAAAATCCAAATAACTTCAAAGATCTTCATCGTAAAGGGTTTAAACACTGTTTCCCATGCCTGTTCAATGAACCATAAACAATTACTGAACATGCACCTGTGGAACGGTCATTAAGACACTAACAGCTTAAGGACGGTAGGTAATTAAGGTCACAGTTATAAAAAAATGGACAATAAAGAGGCATTTCCACTGACTATGAAAAACACCAAAATAAATATGGCCAGGGTCCCTGCTCATCTGCGTGAACGTGCCTTAGGCATGCTTCAAGGAGGCATGAGGACTGCAGATGTGGCCAGGGCAATGAATTGCAATGTTCGTACTGTGAGACGCCTAAGACAGCACTACAGGGAGACAGGACAGACAGCTGATTGTCCTCACAGTGGCAGACCACGTGTAACAACACCTGCACAGGATCGGCACATCCGAACATCACACCTGCGGGACAGGTACAGGATGGCAACAACAACTGCCCGAGTTACACCAGGAACACACAATCCCTCCATCAGTGCTCAGATTGTCCACAATATGCTGAGAGAGGCTGGACTGAGGGCTTGTAGGCCTGTTTTAAGGCAGGTCACTGACGAGTCGCGGTTTTGTCTCACCAGGGGTGATGGTCGGATTCACGTTTATCGTAGATGGAATGAGCGTTACACCGAAGCCTGCACTCTGGAGTGGGATCGATTTGGAGGTGGAGGGTCCATCATGGTCTTGGGCGGTGTGTCACAGCATCACCGGACTGGGCTTGTCATTGCAGGCAATCTCAACGCTGTGCATGACAGGGAAAACATCATCCTCCTTCCTGTGGTACCCTTCCTGCAGGCTCATCCTGACATGACCCTCCAGCATGACAATGCCACCAGCCATACTGCTCGTTCTGTGCGTGATTTCCTGCAAGACAGGAATGTAAGTTGTAAGTGTAAATGTAAGTGTAAGTGCTGCCATGGACAGCGAAGAGCCTGGATCTCGAGCCCGGATCTCAATCCCACTGAGCATGTCTGGGACCTGTTGGATTGGAGGGTGAGCGCTAGGGCCATTCCCCCCCAGAAATGTCCAGGAACTTGCCTTGGTGGAAGAGTGGGGTAACAGCTCACAGCAAAGACTGGCAAATCCAGTGTAGTCCATGAGGAGATGCACTGCAGTACTTAATGCAGCTGTTGGCCACACCAGAACCTGACTTACTTTTGATTATGACCCCCCCCCCCCCCCTTTTCAGGGACACATTATTCTATTTCTGTTAGTCACACGTCTGTGGAACTTATTCAGTTTATGTCTCAGTTGTTGAATCTTATGTTCGTACAAATATTTACACACGTTAAGTTTGGTGAATGTAAACGCAGTTGACAGTGAAAGGACATTTATTTTTTTGCTGAGTTTAGATACAAAACATCTACAAAAGTATGTGGACACCCCTTCAAATTAGTGGATTCAGCCACATCTGTTGCAGGCAAGTGTATACATTTGAGCACATAGCCATTTAATATCCATAGATAAACATTGACAGTTGAATGTCCTTACTGAAATGTTCAGTGATTTTTAACGTGGCACCATCATAGGATGCCACCTTTCCAACAAGTCAATTCATCAAATGTCTGCCCTTCCAGAACTGCCCTGGTCAACTGTAAGTGATGTTATTGTGAAGTGGAAATATTCTAGGAGCTGATGGTAGGCCACATTAGCTCACAGAACAGGACCACAGAGTGCAGCGCATAAAAATTGTCTGTCCTCGGTTGCAACACACACTGCAGAGTTCCAAACTGCCTCTTGAAGCAACGTCCACACAAGAACAGTTCGTCGGAAGCGTCATGAAATGGGTGTCCATGGCAGAGCATCCACACACAAGCCTAAGATCACCATGCATAATGCCAAACATCGGATGGAGTGGTGTAAAAGTGGCTGCCATTGGACTCTGGAGAAGTGGATGCGAGTTCTCTGGAGTGATGAATCACGCTTCCCCATCTGGAAATCCGACGGACTAATCTGGGTTTGGCGGATGCAAGGAGAACTCTACCTGCCCCAATGCAAAGTGCAAACTATAAAGTTTGTTGGAGGAGTAATAATGGACTGGGACTGTTTTTCATGGTTCAGGCTAGGCCCCTGAGTTCCAGTGAAGGGAAATCTTAACACTACTGCATACAATGACATTCTAGACAATTCTGTGCTTCCAACTTCATGGCAACAGTTTGGGGAAGGCCCTTTCCTGTTTCAGCATGATAATGCCCCCGTGCACAACGCGAGGTCCATACAGAAATGGTTTGTTAAGATGATTTTGGAACGACATAGTCGACGAGCAGGTGTCATGTAGTGTATGTTCGAATCGTGTCAGGGACCATTGGCATTTTAGCTAAACATAACCTAATTCTCCTAACATGCTACGTTCATTTTCCTAATCTACTTCTTAAAATTCTCCTAACCTGCTACGAAAGGTCACTTTTGCTAGTCAAAACCATCAGATCTGCTCCGAGAACAGTCTTGGTTCCGATACAGCGGCTGTTTTAGGCTACTAACTGCTGCAGAGATAACAGATAAAGGTCAGGTCTAATGGCTACTAGAGAGTAAGCCTCGTCATGTGCGGTTGAGGTGACTGAGGTAAAGGGCGTGTGTGTGTGTGTGTGTGTGTCAGGGGAGTAGAGGCTTTATCAGGAGGTGTTTAATGGGGATGTCAGGTATGTCGCCTGGGCTACAGGGAGGGGGCGTGAATTTTTAAGATACCACCACACTCAGGTTGAACAACCAAGCCATTAGCCCTTTGAGCTGGGTCCAAGCCATTACTGCCTGCTGATGCAACTCAGCCCACAATGGCTCTACTTTATTACTGTGTCATATAGTAATCTGCTATATGACAGTTTCTGTATGCTAGTGGATCCAGAGTGTGGATGTTGCAAGAGAAATATTAAGTTAACCGTCAACATGAGAAATGGAAACCAGTTGAGAAGCAGACACACATACATGAATATGTTTCTGAAATACACAGAATATATTCCATACTTGCCTCTGCCTTATAAAACAAGACAAGAGAGGGGATTGTCACTACATAAGGGTAATGGGACGAAGCAGATACAATACAGCAATATGTTATTGTATGCCTTTTGTAACTAAAAATAAACAAAGGTAATTCCATGCTCAAGGCTGATCTGATCAAATGTAGATCCGCGTTATAGGGAGCTTGACATTTAAAGTTAATTTCCAATTGAGCCGACATATGCAAAGTTTAACGTGAATACATTCTCTGTGAAACATGGGAACATTGCCTTTGAAGGTGCATAGCCAACAAAGCGTGAATGCAGCTCAAATCTCCCAGCTGATATTTACAACAGAGTGGACTATCGGTTGGTATGAACTGTTTAAACAGGGAGTTGAATGACATTAAAAGGTATGAAACCAAGGCCTCGGTACCATGCTTGCCTTAATTTTTCTTTTAAAATGTCAACAACAAACGAAAACCAAAAAAAACAACCGTGACGCTTACAGGGTATTAGTGCCACAAACAAAGTTAACTACCCACAAAGACAGGTGGGAAAAAGGGCTGCCTAAGTAGGTACCCAATCAGAGACAACGATAGACAGATGTCCCTGATTGAGAACCATACCCGGCCAAAACAAAGAAAATAGAACATAAAATGCCCACCCCACATCACACCCTGACCTAACCAAATAGAGAAATAAAACAGCTCTCTAAGGTCAGGGCGTGACACATACAACAGATAGCTCCAACAATCAGAGTGACATAGGCTATTAACCAAAATTGACAAAAAACATTTTGCCAAGATACACAAGCGATAGCTTCCGATGATAACATTTTTCATATTACCTGACAAAATGACTCACTGCTCAACTCAGCTCAGCCATAGACAAATGTAGCATCCACAGTTAGGTGGCACTAAAAGACCAATATTTGGACACATTTCATCTAAATAATTCACAATGCATACTCCATAGCCTTTCACAATGGATTTACAATTCTTCCAATGCACTGCACGTGGCATGTGAAAAAACACAAATACATTATAATAATATTCATATTATTATGTGACATAATATTTCACATAATATGAATATTATTACACACACTTAAATAATAAGTAAGATTATAGCAAAATGTCCATATTAACAATCAAAATGACAGAAAAATGCATCAAATGCATTCAAAGTAATGTTAACCTGCAATTTTTGGGCCCTTTACTTGTTGTAAAATAAGTCCACTTGCCTGTCCTTCAGGGTGAAGTTGAACCTCTCAGTGAAGCGTTGTAGAAATCACAGCAGAACCCCATGTCCACTGTTATATTCTGCATGCACACAGCAGGCCCACGGTTGTGTGGGAGACGCATCCCCAAGGCCTCCTTCAGTTCCAATTTCACACAGACACAAAACGTCACACACACACACAAACAGCAGATGGTAGCACAGTTCTCCCACGCAGCACACAGGCAGCTCCATCCTTTAGGGAATTCAGCCGGTCAGTGAGCAGAATCCTCCCGTGCGCCCCCATGCAGCCTCACACATATAATGGTTTTATTGTAGTTTGTCGCATCCATCTTGTATATTGAACAAAAATACTAACACAACATGCAACAATTTCAAAGATTTTACTGTTACAATTCATATAATGAAATCAGTAAATTTAAATATATTAATTAGGCCAAAATCTATGGATTTCACATGACTGGGCAGGGGTGCAGCCGTGGGTGGGCCTGGGAGGGCATATGCCTACCCACTTGGGAGCCAGGCCCAGCCAATCAGAATGAGTTTTTCTGCACAAAAGAGCTTGTGGAGGTCCTGGGCAGGCGTAGTTACACGTGGTCTGTGGGAGTGAGGCCAAATTCTCTAAAACTACGTTGGAAACAGCTTATGGTAGAGAAATTATCATTCAATTATTTGGCAATAGCTCTGGTGGACATTCCTGGAGTCTGCATGCTAATTGCACACTCCCTCAAAATGTAAGACATCTGTGGCATTGTGTTGTGTGACAAAACTGGACATTTTAAAGTATAATTTTATTGTTCCCCGTACAAGGTGCACCTGTGTAATGATCATGCTGCAGGTTCTTGACATGCCACACCTGTCAGGTGGATGGATTATTTTGGCAAAGAAGAAATGCTCACTAATAGGGATGTAAACACATTTGTGAATTAAGCTTTTTGGGCGAATGGAAAATGTCTGCGATTTATTATTTCAAAACATGGGACCAACACTTTACATGTTGCGTTTATATTTTTGTTCAGTATAGAAGCCAAAGCTCTGGCTTGCATTGAGTGGCGGGAGAAAAAGCAGTCCTACTACATCCACAAGGCAAAAGTAAATGTCCAAGATGTGTAAAAGTCCAGGTAAAAAAGTATTAATTGGTAATGACGTTTTAGACAAGTGGACAGTCCAGTACTCACAGTTCGCCTGCCAAATAGCTAGTAGTGAGGGAGTGGTGGTTGCCTTGCCTGTCATGAATAAAGTCACGTAGATCTCTGGTTCTGTATGTTAACTGTATGCTAACTTTGGTCTTAACTTTTAGTATAGTTGACGTTCCACTCTTCGAACCCTCCAAACGGCATGTTACATTATTTCAATGTTTTGAGGTACAGTATAGTGTCCATTTGTAAGGTTGTATTTCCTAGCTAGCTAGCTAGATAGCTTTGTTCAGTTCAAGGGTTGCAAATTCCAAATTATGTAGAGACCCAAATGTGCAGTTTACCCCAGGCAATGCCCACACAACATGTTTAGGAAATTCGCATGTGCAAAATACGAAATTGTCTCATTGCAGTGACTGAAGCTAGGCAAAGCAGCAGAGCTATGCTGACCCTGTCCATGAACTGTGACTGGAGTCAGGAACGGCCGCACACGTCAACGATTCGAATGCATGGAAAGAAAGGCATGAATAGCCTAGTGCCTTTATTGAAATGTTGATGCAGTTTTAGCAAATTCTTCTATTTTTTTTGCATTAAAAAACATCAGAATCATTGTTAAAAAAAAACATATAACAAAAAATAATTAAACATATACATTATACACATTATATAACAGGACATTTTGTTGTTGATTATCAAAGGGTAAGCACTGCCTACCTTGACTGCAAGTCACTGTATGTGTTACAGTGTAACTCAATTCTGAGAACATTTGTTGTAGACAAATCAAACACACCCACTAACAAAACCCATCTATTGGTGAGAACTCAACTGAAAAGAGCGTGAACCTGACATGCTCCACTGAAGTGATACGATTTGGAATTAAATTCTGGATTTCTGGGTACTGTATGTCTTTGTGTGCACGTGTGTTTCTGTGTCTATGTTTGTGTGCTGTTTCTTTGTTGCTTTCACTGATGCCTTGCCTGTCAGGGGACTGAGGGTAAGAGATTAGGGATAACCCTTGAGGATGTGTTTGTGCTAGCGTAGCTTGATTTGATTGTTTGATGTAGCGTAGTGTGATTGCCCTGCCAGCCACAAGTCAAAATCAGACAATTCAATTTGAGCTCAGAACTTTAGTGAGTCGTATGAGATGCTGTCTCATTCGGAGGAGTCGTTGAGAGTTTGTCAGTCTGAGACAAGGAACTACAAAGGACCAGTAGGATGATGGAGCTGCTTCTATTTGGTTGTGTGTGTGTTTGCATTTGTCTGTGTTTATGTGCATGCACGTGTTCCTCTCATAGGAGTTTAATGCCAGCCTTCAAAATGGTATCATCCAAAGCTCTCTGTGAATATGCTTCCTGCATGACGACAGAGGATTAGAGGATTTTACTGATTTATCCCCAGCCTATTCATTTACTTCATTGTAGAACTGATCTGTTCTCAATTCATGCAGAAATGCCACACACCTTTTTAATTCTGGTGCATGGCATGTTGGTGCCATGGAATCTTGTGAAAGGTCACAACCACCCCATGTGTGATCACAGTGAATGTATTATAAAGATTATTCCATGGTGAGATGGTATGAGTTAGTCCTCTGATCCGGAAAGCCTGCCAGATAGTGAAAAACAAAAGATGAATAACATAATGATAGGATAGCTGACATTTTGGCGCTCTAAAATCTGACATCTATTACCTGTGAGCTATTCAGTCTCAGCTGATCTTGTCTTGTTTCATCAGCGTGACGGAAGTTGCAATAGATCACATCTTACCTGGATAGAGGGAAGAAGGGGAAAGGGATTCTGCGATGCACATAAACTTAGCAAAATTACTAACATCCCCTTTTCAGGACCCTGTCTTTCAAAGATAATTTGTAAAAATCCAAATAACTTCGCAGATCTTCATTGTAAACGGTTTTAACACTGTTTCCCATGCTTGTTCAATGAACCATAAACAATTACTGAACATGCACCTGTGGAACGGTCATTAAGACCAGCTTACAGCTTACAGACAGTAGGCAATTAACGTCACAGTTATGAAAACTTAAGACACGAAAGAGGCCTTTCTACTGACTCTGAAAAATACCAAAAGAAAGATGCCCATGGTCCCTGCTCATCTGCGTGAACATGCCTTAGGCATGCTGCAAGGAGGCATGAGGACTGCAGATGTGGCCAGGGCAATAAATTGCAATGTCAGTACTGTGAGACACCTAGGACAGCGCTGCATGGAAACAGGACGGACAGCTGATCATCCTCACAGTGGCAGATCACATGTTACAACACCTGCACAGGATCAGTACATCCGAACATCACACCTGCGGGACAGGTACAGGATGACAACAACAACTGCCCAAGTTACACCAAGAACGCACAATCCCCCCATCAGTTCTCAGACTGTCCACAATAGGCTGAGAGAGGCTGGACTGAGGGCTTGTAGGCCTGTTGTAAGGCAGGTCCTCACCAGACATCACCGGCAACAACGGCACCTATGGGCACAAACCCACCGTCTCTGGACCAGACAGGACTGGCAAAAAGTGCTCTCACGGTTTTGTCTCACCAGAGATGATGGTCGGATTCGCGTTTATCGTCGAAAGAATGAGCGTTACACCGAGGCCTGTACTCTAGAGCGGGATCGATTTGGAGGTGGAGGGTCCGTCATGGTCTGGGGCGGTGTGTCACAGCATCATCAGACCGAGCTTGTTGTCAACGCTGTGCGTCACAGGGAAGACATCCTCCTCCCTCAAGTGATACCCTTCCTGCAGGCTCATCCTGACATGACCGTCCAGCATGACAATGCCACCAGCCATACTGCTCGTTCTGTGCGTGATTTCCTGCAAGACAGGAATGTCAGTGTCCAGCGAAGAGCCTGGATCTCAATCCCATTGAGCACATCTGTGACCTGTTGGATCGGAGGGTGAGGGCTAGGGTCATTCCCCTTGAAATGTCCAGGAACTTGCTGGTGCCTTGGTGGAAGGGTGGGGTAACATCTCACAGCAAGAACTGTCAAATATGGTGCAGTCCATGAGGAGGAGATGTAATGCAGTACTTCATTAATGCAGCTGGTGGCCACACCAGACTGTTACTTTTGATTTTGACCCCCCTTTGTTCAGAGACACATTATTTAATTTCTGTTAGTCACATCTGTGGAACTTGTTCAGTTTATTTCTCAGTTGTTGAATGCAATGTTCACACATATTTACACATGTTAAGTTTTCTGAATGTAAATGCAGTTGACAGTGAGAGGTTTCTTTTTTTGTTGAGTTTATTTGCTCTTATTCTTTTTAGACTTTTTTTAGGTCTCCTGGGACACAACAAGTGTACATTTTAAGAACTTGTGCATGTTATTCATGTTAATATGGAAGTGAGATAATTGAAAAATCAAAACCAAGATCAAAATGTGCAATATTGGTCATCTCTCGAGATTTTGTTTGAGCTTGTAGCCTGATTCCATAGATGCTTGCACTCTAATTGGCCACAGTCTCTTAATGGCAGTAATCAGAGAAAATACCCTCTCTGCCAAGCCTGCAAAAAAACGATAGCTCAGCACATAATAAATAGCCCTGGCATTATGGTGCTAAAATGAGAAAAATGCTCTGTCTGCCTTTGGACTTGTGCTGCAGACTGTATCTAATGTTGGTAAAAATATTAAGCATTGTAATTACCAACTCTCAATTAGATAATGTAGGCCCCCTTCCCATTCTTTCCATGTAATTACCTCCTGTGGGATAATTAGTCATTGTTAAGATATAGTCAATCAGGGATTTATGCACTGTCACCAGGCACTGTAACACACACCCAAACAATAAGTGGTGTATCATAAGCTGAGTCATTAGCTGAGAGGTCAGCAAAGTGTTGTCACTGGTCTTAAGGTGTGTGATGAAGCCTTAACAAGCTGCAGTGAAAGAGACACCATCTCGGAGTAGGTGGAGCTTTTGAACTCATAGGAAACCTGCTGGCTTTGGGATGCAAAGTTCACATCGGTACATTTAAAATACTCTTGTAATGTAAGGTACAGTAGACATACATCCACTGTAATGTAAGTGTTCATATTTATTTCAAGGATAAAGTGTAAAAGCACTTTCTTTGAAGTGTTTGTGAGTAATACAAGTATTACATTTAATCCTGTTCACTTTGTTTATAATGATTTAATTATTTGCTTTGCCTCCCCCTTTTGCTCTCATTCACTGGCCAGATCTGCTGCTATAGGGGCACGCAATTTGGTTTGGATCCTGATTTGGGCGACAGCATTATCATGGTCCATTTAACCACATCTCTGTTGATTAATTTCAAACACTGAGGCCAAGTATTAGCTAGCATTCTCTCGCATGGAGTATTCTCTGGCTGGCTAGATCATCAAGCTGTGGCTCGTACAACTTTGGAAATAGGATATCAGGGAAGGTAAGTGGGAAACCAGCAAATATGGACACCATGGAGACAAAATCCCCATGCAATAACAGCTACATTTGGTTACACCGGATTCTATTAGTGTGACCCTCCTGGGTTTGAACCTGAGTTGTTAACTGTTTTAGCCCACTGAGCTTGGGGAGGTAATGCAAGTCTTCGGGTCTCAAGCAAGGTTGCTGATCATGCTGGCATAGTTCTCTGAACCACCTTTAGTATACAAGATGTAACATTCAAAGAAAATACGCACAATAATGTTTTGTGTTCCTTTTTTTTGAAAAGCTGCTAATACAAGATGGGTCATGCAGTATGTCAACGGGGCCTTGCATGAAAAAATAATGAAGATTGATAATGCAACGTTGAGGGTATAGTCAAGTTTAGAGCTAAGTACATCAATCTTGATTTACAAGGAGAAAATGGGGAGGGACCATGGTGAAAATTACGGGGGAGCCAGGGGTCCAACTTTGGGGAGGTCTCTAAATATTGCTAATTGAACCATTCTCCTATTTGTTTAGAATGCAGTGCTAAATGTGTTTTACAGTGGTAAATATAAAAATAAAAGCTTCCAAATCAAACGAACACCCCCACTCCCCTGTGATGGTTTAACCCAAGCTCGGTCCTGGGCCCTGTGTGGAAGTTTTGGTTTTTGCCCTAGCACTAAACAGCTGATTTAAGTAATCAAAGCTTGATGATGTGCACCCAAAATATGCATCCAAGTGGGGCCCCAGGAACGAGTTTGGGAAACCCTGCTTAAAACCGCTTATTTCCATGTGGCAGCGTTGTCCACATAGAAATAAACGGCCTCAGCTGAGCTCCTTTCACATAGATTTCCCATGGTACTTCCTCATTTTGCCATACGTCCTTGAAAAAAATGATCCTTTATTCCAATTGATTAGATTTATCCGTTAATTTACTATTGTTTGCTTTTGTCAGTGAGCTGTTTAGAGCACTCATTGCTTTGTTTTTCAGTTACGAGGAGGTACTGGTAGTAGACCATTTAGTTAGCTTTATTATTTTCTATCAATAATTGTTTTCTTTGCTGGATCAGCTGATGATGGTTGACAATATCACTAGACAACTAGCCTACAGCTAGACATCAATGCACATCCAATCCATCCAACAAGTAGCCTATATGTTATTAACAGTAGGTCTATAGTTGACACTTTCGGCTAAACGCATTCGATTTTGCAATGGCGTAGGCCTACATTATTTTGGATTTGTGTGCACATGAGAACTGTTTTCATGGTGAAACATATTACATAGGCATAGTTACAGTACACTTGCAGTGCATTTTCCGAAATCTACAAGATCCATGATTCATACAGGGTTTAAGTTCAATGTTCTAATTCAATTCAATGCTTAGTAAGGAAAAATAACACTTTCATGAATGTCATTAACGTAATGAAAGAAAGGTAGTGTTTTATATCACACGATCTGTGAAGACTCCAAGCATTAACTCGTGAATAAGGACAATTCATGAACTACGGTGTAAAACATGTTTTGAATCAACTCATATATTACTGTATGTTGAATGGAGGCTACCTGTTCTGCATGTTTTCATGTGTGTAAGATTGCGTCTGCTGAGAGGGTAGACTACCAGCAGTGGTGTTGGCCTAGTGGTGGGTAAAAACTAGAAAACACAGTTTCCCATCTTTTTCAGAAAAATGCATTGAAAGTATAGGGAGTGTTATTTTTTTCGCTGCGACCGGCAATCAGAGTTTACCCACCAGATACTGGTAGTCCTATTTGGGTGTTCAGGGTAATACACATTGTAGCCTAGTCTAGAAAATTGACCATGTGTGTTAGGGTGATCATCTTGTTTTCCTGGGACAGTTTCACCCCCATTTCAGTTGTTCCAACTTTTCAGGCTACAAAAAATGTAAATTTGTCATCAAGACGCAACAAATAATGTAGGCCTAATCAATAATCAATGGCCTTCGCTGAATGTCACTAGACATACTTTTTTGGTGTTTGTAACAGATGTCCATTTCCATTCATTAAAAGGAGTAGGTATACATACAGTTTGAATGCTGGAATAATGTTGGAGTGGACAAACATGCAGAGGTAGCCTACTTTTTGAAGTGATTTGTTTGACAATCAGATGAAAATATCATATTCTGGGTTGGACCCTAACCCCTCACCTTAAGTGCACTGTAGAGCATGTCTGTTTCATTATCTTCTAAGTAAGTCAAAGCGCTGCCAAACCAAGTAGAATGAAAAAGTGGCTTGGTCCAACAAAATATTAAAATAGTCCATTAAGACACTCCATTAAAAACGCACATTCAACAATACCTAGGATTATTTGTATCTGCGTTTTTAAGTGCTGCTTTGCAAACCTAAAGTGGTGGAGCTGTTATTAATGCTGCACTATATGGAATATGCCAAAAAAATAAAAAATAAAAAAAAATAAAAAAACTCTTGTTGCTTTTTGTTCCTGTTGTGATAATTAAACTATCTCTGAATATTTCCAGAGCAGAAAAGATAGTAGACCACAATAGAATGTTCATGCACACTGTTTTTAAAGGGTGACAACAAAGGGTAAGCAATATAGCACGTCTTTCAGAAGTGAGAATGACCTTAGAACACATCCGTTTTATGGAACCTTTGCCTCTGTTCAAGGATCAGTAGATCCTGTATTAGATTATCCAATGCTTTGACCTAAACTTTTGCTAGAGGCACTGGCCTCTGTTGTCATTGCCCTTCTCAATCACCTTTGCATGTCTTCGTGAAAGGTCACCCGCAGCAATCTGTGTGTATTGCGTACATCACCATGTGTGTCTGTGTGTCTGTGTGTCTATGTATGTCTGTGTGTCTGTGTGCATGAATATGTGGGTAGAGGGGCTTAATGTCATCATCCCCACAGTGAGGGAAAGTACAGTACATGTTCATTCAGTCACCACAAAACCTCTCAGTTCTACAGTATGTAGAGTGAATGGGTGTGCCCTAGGAGCCCAGGGGAATGAAGAAACCTGAATGCATTGAATGAAAATGAAGCAGATAAAACAACTGAAATCCAGCTTAAATGCAAGCAAAGCAAGAGAAGGACGTTTCATCCTGCTGGCTCTCCTGAGGTCAGAGACCTTGGTGAGTCTTTCATCTGGAATACAGGAATCTAGGGAGGAATTCAGCTGGAGAGAATGAGGAGAGAATGAGAGGTGGCCATGTTGTTTGTACAGTATGAAATTATGTGTGATATTATCACTCTTGTACATTGTCACCATAAGTATAGATCATCTTTATTTTATTTTTATTTTCTTTATTGGCAGGAAATGTATTCGCTATCATTTCTTATGATCAACGTGGACGTTTGAACATCAAATCGGAAAGTTGCTAATCTCAATTTCTTTGTGTAATTCCAACCCAATTATTGTCTACCCTAGAGGAAACGCCAGCGAAAAAGGGGCAGTAGAGAGGGAAGTCCTGGCGAGACTAAGGAAAACCGACCATCACTTCCCTCCATTCTATTGGCCAATGTAAAGTCACTTAATAATAAGATGGATGACCTCCGATCGCTTTCGGACAACATACCCTCAAGGCTATGCAACTCGATGGATTCTCCATTCACCGAGCGGACAGGACATTGGATTGAGGGAAATTGAGAAGGGGAGGGCTATGCTTCTTCATCAACAGCAAATGGTGTGCTGACTCTAGTGCAGTGTAAGTCTCCACCTATTGCTAACCCGTCTTGGCACACCTGATGGACAAATGCTGATCCTTCTACCTCCGGGGAGAGTTTTTAGCTGTTATCGTGACAACAGTTTATTAGGTTACACCACCCCGTTCATGTAATGATGGTGTTTGGAGTCGTGTGAGGCGACGCAGTCATGGGTGAACAGGGAATACAGGAGGGAACTAAGCACGCATCCATGAGTGACCCCCGTGTTGCGAGTCAGCGTGACAAATGTTATTTTACCTACCCTCACCACCCGGGGAGGTCTGCCAGGAAGTCCAGGATCCAGTTGTAGAAGGAGGTGTTCAGTCCCAGCATCCTAAACGTAGTGTTGATCTTGGAGGGCACTATGGTGTTGAATGCTGAGCTGTAGTCAATTAATTAACAGCGTTGTCATATAGGTGTTCCTCTTATCCAGGTGGGAGATGGCAGTGTGGAGTGCTAAAGAGACTGTGTCATATGTGGATCTGTTGGGGCGATATGCGAATTGGAGTGGGTCTGTTGTGTCTGGAATGATGGTATTGATGTGAGCCATGACCTTTCAAAGCATTTCACGGCTACAGATGATATACTCTTATTGTGAAGTGCACTGTAAAAGCCCTCAAAAAGAGACGGCTCTAACTCAGTTCTAAATACTCATAGTTTCAAACAGAATTAACCTTTCTGATCTCCCCATCCCGGATCCGGGATCGTGAATACAGACTCAAGCTCATTACCATAACGCAACGTTAACTATTCATGAAAATCGCAAATGAAATGAAATAAATATGCTAGCTCTCAAGCTTAGCCTTTTGTTAACAACACTGTCATCTCAGATTTTCAAAATATGCTTCTCAACCATTGCAAAACAAGCATTTGTGTTACAGTATTGATGGCTAACGTAGCATTTAGCATTAGCATTCAGCTGGCAACATTTACACAAAAAAACAGAAAAGCATTAAAATAAAATCATTTACCTTTGAAGAACTTCAGATGTTTTCAACGAGGAGACTCTCAGATAGCAAATGTTCAGTTTTTCCTGAAAGATTACTTGTTTAGGACAAATCGCTCCGTTTTCTGCATCACGTTTAGCTATGAAAAAACCCCTGTATCCAGGATTGTGTAAATCTATCAGCAAGCTCATTAGCATAACACAACGTTAACTATTTATGAAAATCGCAAATGAAATGAAATAAATATGCCATCTCTCAAGCTTAGCCTTTTGTAAACAACACTGTCATCTCAGATTTTCAAAATATGCTTCTCAACCATAGGAAAACAATCATTTGTGTAAAAGTAGCTAGCTTGCGTTAGCATTTCGCGTTAGCATTTAGCGTTAGCATTAGCATTAGCATCCAGCACGCAACATTAACAAAAACATAAAAGCCTTCAAATAAAATCATTTACCTTTGAAGAACTTCTGATGTTTTCAATGAGGATACTCTCAGTTAGATAGCAGATGCTCAGTTTTTCCAAAAAGATTCCTTGTGTATTAGAAATAGCTCCGTTTTATACATCACATTTGGCTACCAAAAATAATCCGAAAATTCAGTCCTCAAAACGCGAACTTTTTTCCAAATTAACTCCATAATATCGACTGAAAACATGGCAAACGTTGTTTAGAATCAATCATCAAGGTGTTTTTCACATATCTCTTCATTGATACATCGTTCTTGGACACATGCTTTCTCCCCTGAATCAAATGGTAAAGTTGAAGCAGCTGGCAATTGCGCACCGAATTCGACGCAGGACACCAGGCGGACACTTGGAAAATGTAGTCTCTTATGGTCAATCTTCCAATGATATGCCTACAAATACGTCACAATGCTGCTAAGACCTTGGGCGAACGACAGAAAGTGTAGGCTCATTCGTTGCGCAATCACAGCCATATAAGGAGAGAATGGAAAACAGAGCTTCAGAAATTCTGCTAATTCCTGGGTGATGCATCATCTTGGTTTCGCCTGTAGAATGAGTTCTGGGGCACTTACAGACAAAATCTTTGCAGATTCTGAAACTTCAGAGTGTTTTCTTTCCAAAACTGTCAAGAATATGCATAGTCGAGCATCTTTTCGTGACAAAATATCGCGCTTAAAACGGGAACGTTTTTTATCCAAAAATGAAATAGCGCCCCTAGAGCTCTAACAGGTTAATGCACCACCAGTATATTAATTGAATTCAATGTCTTCCATTTGGAGAAAGTTAATGCTCTTCATGTGAATGGAAAATTCCACATAAAAAAATGTATTCTTGCTGCCGACAAGATGGCTTTCTGAGTTGGTAATTGTTACATGAATTTCTAAACTCCCAGTAGAATTTGCTGGCTCCAAATGACATGAAGCGAAAGTGCTCTTTCCCCTCTCATCTCGGAGGTAAGTGGGAGAGAAAAATCACAGGAAACTAATTTCTCACTTTTGTCCCTTGCTATTTAAGGCATATTGTAGAGTAGATAGAATACTCTCCCTACCTCTTCCCAGCCCAGTCAACCATAATCTATACTCATGAAAGCACTTGGCTCTGTTGGTTTTCTTCCAACTCAAAGACAAAGGGGTCAATTCAGTTGAACTTGTCGAAGGATGCATGGGGTAAAACTAGAAATAGACGATTTGTTGTAAGAAAGTTTGAATAGAAGATATGTCAAAATGCACATTCCCTCAGCACATGTCATGTTACTCTGGCAGACCATTTAAAGGTTTCTGATTTGTAAAAGGGTCAAAGATTTCCACCAAATGAGATCCACAATGTAGACGTTCTCTTTCATTAAGCTTTAAATCACTAGACACAGCCTAGGGAGAGCGGGCATTCAGTTTATAACGGGTTAAGACTCAAGGGTCTTCAGATCACTGACAAGTTACTTTTGAATTAATGCTTCACTTAAGCTATGTTGAAAAAATAGCCAAGATATTGAGAGAGATAGGTAATTTGCATTCATTAGACACTTAGACAGAAGATGAACGGCAAGATGCCAGCACGTCAAACACAAGCCTAAAGGCAATGTCTATCTTTCTCAACAGAACAATGAACTACACTAGAATATCAACTAACTTTAGCTTGGAAACAGGATACAACGTCAAAAAGTAAACATAGCTGGAGACACCTTGCTGTTTTGGACAGAGATTTGCAGTGGCTAATTAACAGTAAATAAGTGAATGTTGTTTCACCTCACAGTTAGTCAAGATATTTAGCTTGCCAGCTAAATTGTTTACAGTTAGTTAGCAGTCACTTCAACAATATTTTTCTAGCTACAGTATTTCTGCCGTGTCAATAATAACCTGTCTCCAAAAATGACAGGTGTCTCAGATTGTGTTTACATTTTACCATTGTGATGTATACACATTCAAGACATATTATAACCTGTTCCAATAGGGTGATTAGTAGCATTATTAACTTAGAGATAGGGGGCAGCATTTCCACTTTTGGATAAATAGCGTGCACAATTAACAACTTCCTGCTACTCATGCCAGGAATATATTATATGCATATGATTAGTAGGTGTGGATAGAAAACACGCTGAAGTTTCTAAAACTGGTTCAATCATGTCTGTGACTATAACATAACTTATGTAGCAGGCAAAACCCCAAGGAAAAACTGTTCAGAATAAAAAAAATATTTTCCTCTGACTGTTCCCTCAGTTGTCTTTGCCAAGGGAAATGAGAGAGCGCTCATTTTACAGTTCCTACGTCTTCCACCGGATATCACAAGTCTTTGGAATTAGGTTGAAGTTAATCATTGGTGAAACGAAGAAGAGGCACATCCTGGAACAACGTTACACTGTTGATAGTTATGCAACAGGGAAAACGGTGCATGTTTTGTTTACTTTCTCTATCGAATACAGATTGCTCCGTCTACAATTTGATAGATTATTAACTTTTAAAAATACCTAAAGTTGTATTAGAAAAGTAGTTTGAAATATTTTGGCAAAGTTTATAGGCAACTTTTGAAATGTTTTGTAGTGACGTTGTGTTTTGGAAAGCTGTTTTTTTCCGGATCAAACCTGCTTTATAAATGGACATTTTGGGTATACATGGACGGAATTAATCGAAAAAAAGGGACCAATTGTGATGTTTATGGGACATATTGGAGTGCCAACAAAGAAGCTTGTCAAAGGTAATGCATGTTTTATATTTTATTTCAGCGTTTTGTGTAGCGCCGGCTACGCTAATTATTTTGTTTGCAACTCGTTCAGGTGGTTCAGGGGGGTGCATGCTATTAGATAATAGCTTCTCATGCTTTCGCCGAAAAGCATTTTTAAAATCTGTTGGCTGGATTCACAACGAGTGTAGCTTTAATTGAGTACCCTGCATATGTGATTTAATTAAAGTTTGAGTTTTAACGCGTTTTATTTGAATTTGGCGCTCTGCATTTCCAGAGGCTATTGGCCACTTGGGACGCTAGCGTCTCACTATCCCCATTAATACATACATCAAAGATTAGGCAATCCCGAAATGGACTTGACCTCAAAAACAATGCATGTCTCAACCTTTAACCCACTTCCACTTTCCTACAAGTAAACCCCAACACCAGTTGCTGTGAGTGCTGCTGTCTGTCCCAGGATCCTGTCACATCGTCAGAGCGCGAAGTATGTTTGTTGTTGTTGAACGCTGTTGAGCGCCGAAATCTGAACTAGAGACCTCAGTTTAAATGCTGACAGTGTTTTTACATGCTTTTATTTTGGATCCTGCAGCTCTGTTGGGCTTAGTTGCTGTGAGCGCTGCTCATTGTCCCGGGATCTTGACATATACAGTACCGCATAGGGGCAGAGACACGAAAGCCCAGCTAGTCTAGCTGGCTCGGTGGTCTCAAATGAAGGTCGCTATTGAACGTTTCCAGCACTGCAGGAGCTATGTTTACTTTTTTCCGGGACAATGTGGCCTGAACTGACTTTCAATGTAGCAACTGCTTGCTTGCGGAGGACTACAGGATCGAAGTGGCTACTCTTAGCAAGCAAGTAGCAAACCTATACAAGCTACTGGGGAATCCACGCCCGCTTTCTTTTTCTTCCACCTCAGTAGCTGGATGCCACTCTGGTCCGAGAGACGATTGAGCACCATGTCGGCTCTCCACAGCCGACTGGCCGGTGCTCAGCAGGGTTCCATCCCGAAGGGGTCTCCACCTTCCCTGGAGAACAGAGCTGATCTCGACCCAACCTACCAGCCGTGGAATTCGAAGAAAGCATCCTCTGACAACGGGGGTTTCCTTGGAGATGTTGAGCCCGGATCTGACACAGACTAGAAACAGCTTTGCCGCCCTGGATCCAGTGGTTCGAGCACCTTCTTGCTTGGTGGCTTCCCATTCAAGATTGGATTCGGAGGTACCTGCATCTTCATCCTCGGTTCTGTCTACCTCTCTGCTGGCTTCTACCTCAGGTTCCGATCCTCGGAGCTCTCACCCTCATCAGACCATGAGGCTGCCCGAGAGACTGGCCCTTTCAACATCACCAGCTGTCATCATAGGCAGCTCTATGGTGAGAAACATCTCAGTTCCCAAGGCAAAAACCCTGTGCTACCCAGGAGCACGAGTACGAGTTCTACCACAGATGCTGTTAGCTGACACTGCCATAGTCCATGTGGGGTCAAACGACATCAGGAGGGCTAGCACGGATCATCTGAAAAATGTATTTTAAAGATCTGATTTAAACATTAAAAGACTCCAAAATACGGGCTATCATTTCAGGTCCAGTACCATCTTTGGGTCGTGGGTGTGAAAGATTCAGCTGACTGCTGGCATTACACATCTGGCTAAAAAATCACTTTTATAGATAACTTTGACACTTTCTGGAAACATAAGAAACTCTGCAGGAATGACAGTCCATCTTTTCAATGATCCAAGACCAGCTCAGTTAATCCCTACCATTGTGACAATGAGTCGTCATAATGCTGCATCAAATGTACATACATGATCCTAGAGGCATTGGCAAACACAACGTAAGTAACTTGTATTTGCCCCTAATTTCTCAGAATACCTCTGTTTATCCTACAGGTATTGTATGCAGTAATCATGAGCCTATGAACCAGAGTTACACTGTTAGCACTGAGGCTGTCTGCCCTAGTAGGAAGACCTCTTTGTGCAGCTCACCCTGCACTAGCAGTTCCTATATAAATAACATTAGGAAGTCTACTTCTGATAATCTTCCCAGTAAAGCATATTAACATATGTAGCCTGAGAAACAAGGTCCATGAAGTCAATAACTTGCCTGTAACAGATGACATTCATATTCTGACTATCTCAGATAACACCTTTGTGGTAGCAATACATAGTTATAACATCTACAGAAAAGACAGAAATGCCAATGGTGGCGGTGTTGCGGTCTATATTCAGAAGAACATTCCTGTAAAGCTTAAAGATGATCTAATGTTAAATACTGTGGAAGTAATATGGCTACAGGTTCATCTGCCTCACCTAAAGCCCATTCTTGTGGGCAGCTGCTATAGACCACCAGGTGCTAACAGTCAGCATCTGGATAATACGTGTGAAATGCTTGATAATGTATGTGATGTCAACAGAGAAGTATATTTTCTGGGAGATTTAAATATTGACTGGCTCTCATCAAGCTGCCCACTCAACAAAAAAAAATAACTGTAACCAGTGCCTGCAACTGGTTCAGGTTGTCAGTCAACCTACCAGGGTAGTTACAAACAGCACAGGAATTAAATCAACATGTATTGATCACATCTTTACTAATGCTGCATACATTTGATTTAAATAATAGCCATATATAGGAAAACCAAAGTTCCAAAAGCTGGGCCTAAAATAGTGTATAAAATGTCATACAATGAGTTTTGTGGTGATTCATTTAATTAAGATGTCTCCGACAGAGCGGGTCGCCTCGCTTAGGAGTCCTTAGGAAACTATGCAGTATTTTGTTTTTTATGTCATTTTTTATTACATTGTTAGCGCCGAAAATCTTAAATGTTATTACATACAGCCAGGAAGAACTATTGGATATCAGAGTGACGTCAACTTACCAACATTATGAACAGGAATACGACTTTCCTGAAGAGAAATCCTTTGTTTGCATTTGATCAAATTCCAGAGGCCAACCCAAAACAACGTTACCACAGAAGAGGTAGACGGAGCGGACTTCTGGTCAGACTTCGGAGGCGTAAACACCACCACCAGTATATTACTCACCAACGTCCAGTCTCTAGATAACAAGGTAGACAAAATTAGGGCAATGGTTGCTTTCCAGAGAGACATCAGGGATTGTAACATACTCTGCTTTACGGAAACATGGCTCTCTCGGGATATGTAGTCAGAGTCGATACAGCCACCGGGATTCTTTATGCGCCGACAGAAATAAACATCTCTCTAGTACGAAGAAGGGTGGGGGTATATGCTTCATGATTAACGGCTGATGGTGTAATCGTAACAACATACAGGAACTCAAGTCCTTTTGTTCACCTGACCTAGAACTCCTCACAATCAAATGCCGACCATATTATCTCTCAAGAGAATTCTCGTCAGTTATTGTCACAGCCGTGTATATCCCCTCTCAAGCCGATACCACGACGACCCTCAAGGAACTTCACTGTACTCTATGCAAACTGGAAACCACATATCCTGACGCTGCATTTATTGTAGCTGGAGATTTTAATGAAGCAAATTCTGAGAACAAGGCTACCTAAATTCTATCAGCATATTGATTGTAGCACTCATGCGGGCAATACACTGCATACAAGGCCCTCCTATCGGTAAATCTGACCACGGCTCCATTTTGCTCCTCCTGTCCTGTTAGCAAACACTCAAACAGGAGGTACTCGTGACAATAACTAGTATATGCTGGTTTGACCAATCGGAATCTACACTTCAAGATTGTTTTGGTCACAAGGACTGGGAAATGTTCCAGGTAGCCTCAGAGAATAATATTGATTTATACGCTGATTGGGTGAGTGAGTTTATAAGGAAGTGCATTGGAGATGTTGTATGTGCCCACTGACTATTAAAACCTACCCTAACCAGAAACCGTGGATAGATGGAGGCAGTCGCGCCAAACTGAAAGCGCGAACCACCGCATTTAACCTTAGCAAGGTTACTGGGAATATGGCCGAATACAAACAGCGTAGTTATTCCCTCCGCAAGGCAATCAAACAAGCGAAATGTCGGTATAGGGACAAAGTGGAGTTGCAATGCAACGGCTCAGACACAAGACGTACTGTATGTGCCAGGATCTACTGGCAATCGCAGATACATTGAATACAACAAAAAGAAAACCAGCCATGTTACGGACGCCGACGTCTTGCTTCCATGCAAACTAAATACCTTCTTTGCTCGCTTTGAGGACAATGCAGTTCTACCGACGCTGCCCGCTACAAAAGGACTCTGTCCTCTCCCTCTCCTTCTCCGTGGCCGACGTGAGTAAGACATTTAAATGTGTTAACGCTCACAAGACTGCCGGCCCAAATGGCATCCCTAGCCACGTCCTCAGATTATGCGCAGACCAGCTTGCTGGTGTGTTTACAGACATATTCAATGTCTCCCTATCCAGTCTGCTGTCTCCACATGCTTCAAGATGGCCACCATTATTCCTGTACCCAAGAAAGCAAAGGTAACTGATCTAAATGACTATCGCCCTGTAGCACTCACTGCTGTCATCATGAAGTGCTTTGAGAGTCTAGTCAAGGATCATATCACCTCCAAGTTAACTGCCACCCTAGACTCAATTCAATGGCATACTGCCCCAATATGTCCACAACATATGCAAACCTTTGTAAGAATGTTCTTCCAAGTGGTATATATAAAGATCCAGTCCATTAAAACATTTGGAGGCCACTTACACTTCAGTGTTGTGATGCAAAAATTCTAGCTAAATGCTTAGCGCATAGAATTTAAAAAGTACTATCACATCAGACAGCTTTTTTACATGGACGATACATTGGCGATAATTGAAGACTAGTACTGGAAGCAATAGAATACTATGAAATATCTGGGAAACAAGTCCTGGTTTTCCTCGCTGACTTTGAAAAGGATTTTGATAAAGTACGACTGGAGTTCAAAACCTGGAATATTTCAATATTGGAGAATCTAATTTAAAATGGGTTAAGTTATGTATAGCAACCCTAAGTGTAAAATATTAAATAATTGCTAAATCTCAGAAAGTTGAGATGCACAATTGAGAGCATCCTGTCGGGCTGTATCAACGCCTGGTACGGCAACTGCACCGCCCACAACCGCAGAACTCTCCAGAGGGTAGTGCAGTCTGGACAACGCATCACCGGGGGAAAACCACCTGCCCTCCAGGACAGACCTACAGCACCCGTTGTCACAGGAAGGCCAAAAAGATCATCAAGGACAACCACCCGAGCCACTGCCTGTTCACCACACTACTATCCAGAAGGCGAGGTCAGTACAGGTGCATCAAAGCTGGGACCGAGAGACTGAGAAATAGTTTCTATCTCAATTAAACAGCCGTAACTAACACAGAGAGGCTGCTGCCTAGACTTGAAATCATTGGCCACTTTAATAAATAGATCACAAGTCACTTTAATAATGCCACTTTAATAATGCTTACATTTCTTGCATTACTCAGCCCATATTTATCTAGTCCATTTTTTACAATCTATTGCATCTTGCCTATGCCGCTCAGTCATCGCTCATCCATATATTTCAATGTATATATTCTTATTCCATCCCTTTACTTAGATTTGTGTGTATTAAGTAGTTGTAGAATTGTTTGATTCCTTGTTAAATATTACTGCAATGTCGGAACTAGAAGCCCAAGCATTTTGCTACACTTGCAATAACATCTATTAAACATGTGTAGGTGACCAATAGAGTTTGATTTGATGATGTAAATAATATTTGCTGATCTGTGGTGTGTAATGAGGAGCAACCAGATGCTGCACTTGACACATTTATGAAATTGCTTATCCCAGTTACTAATAAGCATGCACCCATTAATAAAATTAATGTAAAAACTGTTCAATCCCCTTGGATTGATGAGGAAATGAAAAATTGTATGGTTGACAGGGATGAGGCAAAAGGTATGGCAATTAAGTGTGGGAGCCCAACTGATTGGCAAACGTACTGCAAATTAAGAAATGTGACTAAACTAAATAAAAATAAACTATACTATGAAACAAAGATAAATTATATAAAGAATGATAGTAAAAAGCTTTGGGGCACTTTAAATTCAATTTTGGAAAAAAAAGGCAACTCGGCTCCATCATTCATTGAATCAGATGGCTCATTCATCACAAAGTCCAACTACTTTACTACGTTTTTATTGGCAAGATTAGCAAACTTAGGTTAGACATGCCAGAAACAAACGCTGAAACTACACATCCAAGTACATGTATTTCGGACCAAATTATGAAAGACAAGAATTGTAATTTTTAATTCTGTAAAGTCAGTGTGGAAGAGGTGAATTTTTTTGTTGTTGTCTATCAACAATGACAAGCCACCAGGGTCTGACAATCTGGATGGAACATTACTGAGGATAATGGCAGACAATATTTCTGCTCCTATTTTCCACATCTTCAATTTAAGCCTACTAGAAAGTGTGTGCCCTCAGGCCTGGAGGGAAGCTAAAGTCATTCCGCTACCCAAGAAGAGTAAAGACCCCGTTACTGGCTCAAATAGCCGACCAATCAGCATGTTACCAACCCTTAGTAAACGTCAGTAAAAAATTGTGTTTGACAAGATACAATGCTATTTCACAGTAAACAAATTGACAACAGTCTTTCAGCACACTTATAGGGAAGGACACTCAACAAGCACAGCACTTACGCAAATGACTAATGATTGGCTGAGAGAAATTGATGATGAAAGGGGACTGTCTTGTTAAACTTCAGTGCAGCTTTTGACATTATCGATTATAGTCTGCTGCTGGAAAAATGTATGTGTTATGGCTTTACACCCCTGCTATAATGTGGATAAAGAGTTAATTGTCTAACAGAACACAGAGGGTGTTCTTTAAAACCACCTCGACAACAGCAAGTGAAATTGCAGGGTGCCAAATTCAAAACAACAGAAATTCCATAATTAAAATTCCTAAAATATACAAGTATTGTACACAATTTCAAAGATAAATGTCTTGTACATCCAACCACAGTGTCTGATTTCAAAAAGGCTTTACGGAGAAAGCACACCACACGATCATGTTAGTTCAGCGTCTAGCCACAGAAAAGCATACAGCCATTTTTCAACCAAGGAAAGGGCTCACAAAAGTCAGAAATAGCGATTAAATTAATCACTAACCTTTTGATGATCTTCATCAGATGGCACTCACAGGACTTCATGTTACACAATAAATGTGTGTTTTGTTCAATAAAGTAATTTGAAATTGGCACGTTATGTACAGTAATAATTGTCTCAAACAAACATCCGGTGAAATTTCAGAGAGCCACATCAAATTACAGAAATACTCATCATAAACATTGATGAAAAATACAAGTTTTGTACATAGGATTAAAGATAAACGTCTTGTTAATCCAGCCACTGTGTCAGATTTCAAAAAGGCTTTACGGCAAAAGCACACCACGCGATTATGTTAGGTCAGCGCCTAGCCACAAAAAACCATACAGCCATTTTCCAACCAAGGAGAGGTGTCACAAAAGTCAGAAATAGCGTTAACATTAATCACTTACCTTTGATGATCTTCATCTGGTGGTACTCCCAGGTCTCCATGTTAGACAATAAATGTTTGTTTTGTTCAATAATGTCCCTCTTCATGTCCAAAAACCTATGTTTTGTTGGTGCGTTTAGTTCAGTAATCCAAAGGCACAATGCGCGCTCTCAACATCCAGACGAAAAGTTAAAAAAAGTACAATAAAAGTTCGTAGAAACATGTCAAACGATGTTTAAAATCAATCCTCAGGTTGTTTGTGTCATAAATAAAATAAAAAAAATTCAACTGAACAAAAGCTTCATCAATAGAAAAGGAGAAACAAGAAATGCGTGCTCCCGATCACGCGCTGGACTCATGTCTGGAAATTTCCACTGTCCACTCATTGAAAGTGCTGTATCTCCCTCATTCTTCAGAGTAAAACAATGCCTAAAGACTGGCCACGTGTAGAAGAAGCCATAGAGATCATGAACTGGGTCCTAAGTCTTTGTATGGTGGATAGGCTTTCAATGGAAAAACAGCCTTTCAAAATAATAGTACTTCCTGGATGGATTTTCCTCAGGTTTTTCGCCTGCCATATCAGTTTTGTTATACTCACATACATTATTTTAACAGTTCTGGAAACCTTAGAGTGTTTTCTATCCAAATCTACTAATTATATGCATGTCCTAGCTTCTGGGCCTGAGTAGCAGGCAGCTTACTATGGGCACGCTTTTCATCCAAAATTCCGAATGCTGCCCCCTACCCTACCCTAAGTTTATTAAAGAAGCCTCTCAATCATAATCAAGGTAAAATCAGGAATTCCCCAGGTAGCTGTTTAGACCTATGCTTTTTTCATCTTTACTAACGACATGCTACTGACTTTAAGTAAAGTCAGAGTGTCTACGTATGTGGATGATTCAACACTATACACGTCAGCTACTACATTGACTGAATTGACTGCAACACTTAACAAAGAGTTCAAGTTAGTTTCAGAGTGGGTGGCAAGGCATAAGTTATCCCTAAATACTTCTAATATTAAAAGCATTATATTTGGAATAAATCATTTACTAAACCTTAAACCTCAACTAAATCTTGTAATAAATCATGTAAAAATTATGCAAATTGAGATGACTAAACTGCTTGGCGTAACCCTGGATTGTAAACTGTCATGGTCAAAACATATTGATACAACAGTAGATAAGATGGGGAGAAGTATGTCAATAATTAGGTGCTGCTCTGCTTTCTTAACAACACTATCAACAAGGCAGGTCCTACCGGCCCTAGCTTTGTCAAACGTTGACTACTGTTCAGTCGTGTGGTCTTGTGCCACAGAAAAGGATTTAGGAAAATTGTAATTGGCTAAGAACAGGGAAGCAAGGCTGGCCCTTGGATGTACACAGAGAGATATTATTAATAATATGCATGTCAATCTCTCCTGACTCAAAGAGGAGGAGAGATTGTATTTATGAGAGGTATTGACATGAAGAAGGCACCGAGCATCGGACACCCATGCCTACCCCACAAGACATGCCATAAGAGGTATCTTCACAGTCCCCAAGTCCAGAACAGACTATGGGAGGAGCACAGTACTACTGTTGCGTAATCGTACTGAAGGTAGTGAAGGAGTCAAGTGCAGGAGAGCAGAGATGTCAATGTAGCGTCTTTAATAGGCAAGTCCCAAAACGGTACAGGTACAATGTCCAATAAACGCCCAAGAAATGGGAACACACAGTTACTCACGGAAGGAGAAAAACAACGCTCCTTACTATACTTAACACACGGTACACGTGAATAAACTGAGGAAAAAAACCTCAACGAGCAACATGAAAATGATCCCGCACAAACCTAAGCGGGGAAACTGGTAAATATACACACAGAAATTAAAGCAAATGAAAACCATGTGTGAATGAACTGAAGATAAAACAAACGGAAAAGGAAAAGGAAAAATGGATCGGTGATGGCTAGTAGGCCGGCGACTCCGACCGCCGAGCACCGCCCGAACAAGGAGAGGAACCACCTTCGGTGGAAGTCGTGACAACTATATAGAGTCATGACTACATGAAACTCTTTAGAAGAAAAATAAACGCACACATATTTAGGCGAGGTGCTGGCTAGCGGAGTAGAAAACTTGAAAATAAAAGAGAGCCGCACACTCTAGGAGCTCAGATGCAAAAATGTAATTACCAACGTTTCGACAGCCAAGCTGTCTTCATCAGGGTATAATCACAAACACTGCGGGATTACTCGTACATGAAACTCTTTACCACATAAAGTAACTGATACAAGCAATAAAAGTAGATGAAGAAAACAGATAAAAAACAGTGTGGACTGTGAAGCAACACATACATTGGCACAGACACATGCATACACACACACGATGGCATACGCACAATACACACACATACACATGGATTTAGTACTGTACACTACTGGTCAAAAGTTTTAGAACACTGACTCATTCAAGTGTTTTTCTTTATTTTTTACTGTTTTCTACATTGTAGAATAATAGTGAAGACATCAACACTATGATTTAACACATATGGAATCATGTAGTAAGCAAAAAAAGTATTAGACAAATCTAAAGATATTTTATGTTTGAGATTTTTCAAATAGCTACCCTTTGCCTTGATGACAGCTTTGCACACTCTTGGTATTCTCTCAACCAGCTTCACCTGGAATGCTTTTCCAACAGTGGTGAGGGAGTTACCACATATGCTGAGCACTTGTTGGCTGCTTTTCCTTCACTCTGCGGTCCGACTCATCCCAAACCATCTCAATTTGGTTGAGGTCGGGGGATTGTGGATGCCAGGTCATCTGATGCAGCACTCCATCACTCTCCTACTTGGTGAAATATCCCTTACACAGCCTGGAGTAGTGTTGGGTCATTGTCCTGTTGAAAAACAAATGATAGTCCCATTAACCTCTCTGGGATATGTGGGATGCTATCGTCCCACCTGGCCAAAAGCCAGGGAAAATGCAGGGAGCCAAATTCAAATAAATTACTATAAAAATCTAACTTTCATTAAATCACACATGCAATATAGCAAATTAAAGCTACACTTGTTGTGAATCTAGCCAACATGTCAGATTTCAAAAAGGCTTTTCGGCGAAAGCAAATAATGCTATTATCTGAGGATAGCACCTCCGTAAACATAGAGAGAAAGCATATTTCAACCCTGCAGGTGCGACACAAAACGCAGAAATAAAAATATAATTCATGCCTTACCTTTGACGAGCTTCTTTTGTTGGCACTCCAATATGTCCCATAAACATCACAAATGGTCCTTTTGTTCGATTAATTCCGTCAATATATATCCAAAATGCGCAACGTGACTACAAAATATCTTAAAAGTTACCTGTAAACTTTGCCAAAACATTTCAAACTACTTTTGTAATAGAACTTTAGGTATTTTTTAACGTAAATAATCAATACCATTGAAGACGGGATGATCTGTGTTCAATACAGGAGGAAAACAAACTGTAGCTAGCTTTCTGGTCACGCGCCTCTATCTAAAAGTACCCTCGTTCAAGATGGCCGTACTTCTTCATTACACAAAGGAATAATCTCAACCAATTTCTAAAGACTGTTGACATCCGTTGGAAGCGATAGGAACTGCAAGAAGGTCCCTTAGGAATCTGGATTCCCAATGAAAACCAATTGAAAACAATCTGAATGGTTTGTCCTCTGGGTTTCGCCTGCTAAATACGTTCTGTTAAACTCACAGACATGATTCAAACAGTTTTAGAAAATTCAGAGTGTCTTCTATTCAAATCTACTAATACATATCTTATCTTCTGGGGATGAGTAGCAGGCAGTTGAATTTGGGCATGCATTTCATCCAGACGTGAAAATACTGCCCCCTGTCACCAAGAAGTTAAGCCCAAATCAGATGGGATGGCGCATCACAGCAGAATGCTGTGGAACCATGCTGGTTAAGCTTGCCTTGAATTCTAAATAAATCACAGACAGTGTCACCAGCAAAGCACCCCCACACCATAACACCTCCTCCTCCATGATTTACGGTGGGAAATACACATGCAAAGATCATCCATTCACCTACACCGCATCTCACAAAGACACAGTGGTTGGAACCAAACATTTCCGATTTGTACTCATCAGACCAAAGGACTAATTATCACCGGTCTAATGTCCATTGCTCGTGTTTCTTGGCCGAAGCAAGTTTCTTCTTCTTATTGGTGTCCTTTAGTAGTGGTTTCTTTGCAGCAATTTGACCATGAAGGCCTGATTCTCCTCTGAAGAGTTGATGTTGAGATGTGTCTGTTTCTTGAACTCTGTGATGCATTTATTTGAGCTGCAATTTCTGAGTCTGGTAACTATAAGGAACTTATCCTCTGCTGCAGAGGTAACTCTGGGTCTTCCATTTCTTGAAATGTTCTGTATTGACTGACCTTCATGTTTTAAAGTAGTGATGGACTGTTGTTTCTCTTTGCTTATTTGAGATGTTATTGCCATAATATGGACTTGTTTTTTTTACCAAATAAGGCTATCTTCTGTATACCCCCCCTACCGTGTCACAACACAACTGATTGGCTCAAACACATTAAGAAGGAAAGAAATTCCACAAATTAGCTTTTAAGGAGGTACACCTGTTAATTGAAATGCATTCCAGGTGACTACTTCATGAAGCTGGTTGAGATAATGCCAAGAGTGTGCAAAGCTGTCATCAAGGCAAAGGGTGATAATTTGTAGAATCTCAAATATAACATATATTTTGATTTGTTTAACACTTTTTTGGATACTACGTGGTTCCATAGTTTGATGTCTTCACTATTATTCTACAATGTATAAAAAATAAAAAATAAAATAAAAACCCTTGAATGAACTTTGGACTAGTAGTGTAGATATGTGGTAGAGGTAGAGTAGAAGCCTGAGGAAATCTGAGTGAAATCTGTGAATGTATTGTAATGTCTTTAAAATTGTATAAACTGCCTTAATTTTGCTGAACGCCAGGAAGAGTAGATGCTGCCTTGTAGCAGCTAATGGGGATACATAATAAATACAAATACAAACCACCTCCATTAACATAAATAGCATCTATAGTATCTCTGTAAATGTTTCATTCTCATTTACATAGTTTTGTCTCTCTTTGTGTGATGTACTGTATGTATCAGTTTCTACTAGCTCACTCCACATCACACTTCTGCTAAGAGTCAGATGGCCTTATCTTGGGCGCATGATGGATGTCGTAAGCCAGTGTTTCTCCTGCAGACACGCATCTATGCTACCTAAGGCTGCAAGAATCTGCTCCTCACAAGCTATGAACACAGCAATGTCTGAATGGGAAAATATTACTTGAACCGGATTATGGCAACAGTTAGTTTTGTTATAAGTAATCACATGTTCACAAGTGTAAGTTAAATATACAGTGAAGTATACAATGAGAAATGCTCTAGCATAGACAAGAAGGGTAGACTGTGTGTGCCCGTACCTACACACACTGTACACTCGCATGCACACACACACACGTCAGGCCCACACAGAGATGTAAGGGAACTTTCTGTCTTGGCAACTTTCTGTCCTGACAGTGTGGAGAGAACAACAGCTAGCTCAGAGCTGCTCCCGGCTAATTACACAGAGAAAATAGGAAGGAAGAGAGGAGAGATGAAGGAAGACAGGGGGGAGAGAAGAAGGGGCTGAGAGCGAAGAGGGTAGAACCCAAGAGTGGGAGTGTGAAGAAGAGAAAGAAGGAGAGAAGTAGTCAGATGGAAAGAGTAGAGGTGTTTGTGAAATGAATAGAGTGTTAGGATGAGAGGAAATGGGGAGAGAAGTTTTTTCCCCCCAAAAAATGTCCTCTTTCCTGATTTTCTTCAGCCCATCCCACTCCCTGAATAGATTTTATAGTGTTCCATTATCTGTTTTTATTGCAGCATGAAAATTGAATTAGTCATGTACTAGAGACACTCACCTGGAGACGGTGACAGCGCAAGATTGGGATAAATTAATTTATTTCTGCAGAAGGATGGATTTTATCCCCTGAACAGGAGTCACCAACATATATTGTTATTGTTTTTCGGCTCACCCTGTGAAAAGTATACCACTTGAAAGGATGTACTTTAAATGGAAATGTTTGTAATCGAATGTGTATAGGAAAGAAAATAACTCTCCTCATAAATGTTCTTGCATCAGATGAAGCTGAGTTGTCAGGAGGATGAAATCGATTCTGCCATTGACGCACACACGCACACACACACATACTCTTACTCCTCAAATAGAGGTCAGCGCTGACAGCATGAGGCATTCTGGGAAAAGTGTAATCTGAAATGTTACAGTGTCATTTACAGAGTAGGAGGAGGTAGATATACTGGAAAGGTTATGGGATACTCTAGGCACATTTCATCCCATTTGCATGCATGTGTGCTTTCCAATCAATTCCTACAATCTATAACTGGAAATGAGACTGAAACGTATATGCTGAAGTCCCAGGTAGGATTGATGGCAAACACGTTGAATTGGAGTGTGAAAGGTACTCAACAGAGTGTGTTTATGACAATAATAGTCACTATGATGTTAACATAAACAGTTGAAGTCGGAAGTTTACATACACTTAGGTTGGAGTCATTGAAACTTGTTTTTCAACCACTCCACAAATTTCTTGTTAACAAACTATAGTTTTGGCAAGTCGGTTAGGGCACCTACTTTGTGCATGACACAAGTCATTTTTCCAACAGCTGTTTAAAGACAGATGATTTCATATCACAATTCCAGTGGGTCAGAAGTTTACATACACTAAGTTGACTGTGCCTTTAAACAGCTTGGAAAAATCCATAAAATTATGTCATGGCTTTAGAAGGTTCTGATAGGCTAATTTACATCATTTTCGTCAATTGGAGGTGTACATGTGTATGTATGTATTTCAAGGCCTACCTTCAAACTCTGTGCCTCTTTTCTTGACATCATGGGAAAATCAAAAGAAATCAGTCAAGACCTCAGACCAAAAATTGTAGACCTTCAAAAGTCTGGATCATCCTTGGGAGCAATTAACAAACGTCTGAAGATACCATGTTCATCTGTACAAACAATAGTACACAAGTATAAACACCATGGGTCCACACAGCCGTCATACCACTCAGGAAGGAGACACATTCTGTCTCCTAGAGATGAACTTACTTTGGTGCGAAAAGTGCAAATCAATTACAGAACAACAGCAAAGAACCTTGTGAAGATGCTGGAGGAAATAGCTACATAACCTGAAAGGCTGCACAGCAAGGAAGAAGCTACTGCTCCAAAACCACCATAAAAAAAGCCAGACTGCGGTTTGCAAGTGCACATGGGGACAAAGATCGTACTTTTGGAGAAATGTCCTCTGGTCAGATGAAACAAAAATAGAACTGTTTGGCCATAATGACCATCGTTATGTTTGGAGGAATAGGATCGAAGCTTGCAAGCCGAAGAACACTATCCCAATCATGAAGCACGGGGGTGGCATCATCATGTTGTGTGGGTGCTTTGCAGCAGGAGGGTCTGGTGCATTCCACAAAATAGATGGCATCATGAGAAAGGAAATGTATGTGGATATATTGAAGCAACATCTCAAGACATCAGGCAGGAAGTTAAAGCTTGGTTGCAAATGGGTCTTCTAAATGGACAATGACCCCAAGTATACTTCCAAAGTTGTGGCAAAATGGCTTCTGGACAACAAAGTCAAGCTATTGGAGTGGCCATCACAAAGCCCTGACCTCAATCCTATAGAAAATTTGTGGGCAGAACTGAAAAAGAGTGTGTGAGCAAGGAAGCCTACAAACCTGACTCAGTTACACCAGCTCTGTCAGGAGGAATGGTCCAAAATTCACCCAACTTATTGGGGGAAGCTTGTGGAAGGCTACCCGACATGTTTGACCCAAGTTCAACAATTTAAAGGCAATGCTACCAAATACTATTTGAGTGTATGTACATTTCTGACCCACTGGGAATGTGATGAAAGAAATACAATCTGAAATAAATCATTCTCTCTAGTATTAATCTGACATTTCACATTCTTAAAATGAAGTGGTGATCCTAATTGTCCCAATACAGGAAATTTTTACTAGGATTATATGTTAGGAATTGTGAAAAACTGAGTTTAAATGTATTTGGCTAAGGTGTACGCAAACTTCCCACTTCCGACCAAGTGTAATTTAGAATTCATCATACACCACACTCGGGTAACACCAACATCCACTGGGGGCAGAGACCCATATATCTTATCCGCACTCATCCATAGACCTGCCTTACAATCCTTTCCCCCTGACCTCCTCAGAGATGTCAGATCCCCATCGCATGGCCCTGTCAAAGTCCCATCTCCTTACCTTGTGACCACCTCTGTGTGGTCTCTAGAAAGTGAGGCATGGTAGCATTGGAGGGAACAGATGGGGTGAATCAAAGTGTAGAAAAAAAGAGGAAAGGAAAGGTGTGGGGGAAAAGGAGAATATGACCAGATAATGGCATGCAGAGGAGAGGTAGGAGGAGATACTGACAATGGGCAAAGTGGAGAAGAGGTGAGAGCGAGAGGTTTGAGTAGGGGGAGGAGGATGCGGTTGAATGCCTTGGAGAGAAAGGGAATGGGAGCAGAGGGTGGACAGGGTGATAGGGTGGGGAGGAGAGAGGATAGCAGTGCGAGGGGTAGAGTGATCAGTGACAGGTAAGGGCTCCGCCTCAGAGGATGGGGGTAGGGGGACACATGTTGGAGCTGCCTGCCACCCAGTTTATTGGCAATCTGTTAGCCAGGCGTCCGGGGAGACACATTAATAACAGGCTCAGGAACAGAGAGAGCAGGAGAGGAGAGAGATTCACACTCTGCAGGAGGAGAGGAGTCCTCCTGCAGGGTGTGGGAGGAGAGGAAGGAAGGCGGGAAAATTAATGCGAGTCAGGACTCAGTGGAGAAAAGATATGATGGAAGGGGATATGATGAGATATTTTTTAATTTTTTAATGTTTTATTTAACCTTTATTTAACTAGGAAAGTCAGTTAAGAACAAATTATTATTTACAATGACGGCCTACCTCGGCCAAACCTGGACGACGCTGGGCCAATTGTGCGCCGCCCTATGGGACTCCCAATCAATTCCGGATGTGATAGAGCCTTGGATATGAGGTGAAGAGAGGAGAGGAGATTTGATTTATTCACATAACCCAGCGATGCTTGGTCAAAATAGTAGTTCTGTGCTATAGTGACCCAGCAATGGGTGGGTGATATAAACTAAGTTGGGTTCTTTTTTACTCATTTTCTTTAGTGTATGCAGTGCCTTCAGAAAGTATTCAGACCCCTTGACTTTTTCCACATTTTGTTACTTTACAGCATTATTCTAAATTGATTAAATATATTATGCCCATTATGTTAATCCTCTGAAATCTACACATAATACCCATAATGACAAAAGCAAGCAGGTTGAGAAGTCTTCGCAGAATAAAACACAAACTGATATGCCTTATTTACATACAGCACAAGTCAAACGTTTGGATACACCTACTCATTCCATGTTTTTTCTTTATTTTTACTATTATCTATACGTTTGATTGGTACTGTTAGTATTTAGACCCTTTGCTGTGAGGCTCGCAATTAAGCCCAGGCGCATACTTTTTCCATGGATCATCCTTGAGATGTTTTTAAAACTTGATTGGTGTTTTGGAAAGGCACACAACTATCTATATAAGGTCCCACAGTTAGCAGTGCATGACAGTGCAAAAACCAAACCATGAGGTCGAAGGAATTGTCCATAGAGCGCTGAGATAGGATTGTTTAGAGACACAGATCTGGGGAATGGTTCCAAAACATGTCTGCAGCATTGAAGGTACCCAAGAACACAGTGGCCTCCATTAATCTTAAATGGATGAAGTTTAGAACCACCAAGACTCTTCCTTGAGCTTGCTGTCCGGCCAAAATGAGCGATTGGGGGAAAAGGCCTTGGTCAGGGAGGTGACCAAGAACCTGATGATCACCCTGACTGAGCTTTAGAGTTCCTCTGTGGAGATGGGATAACCTTCCAAAAGGACAACCATCTCAGCAGCAATCCACCAATAAGGGCTTTATAGTAGAGTGGCCAGACGGAAGCCACTCCTCAGTAAAAGGCACATGACAGTCCGCTTGGAGTTTGCCAAAAGGCACCTAAAGTCTCTCAGACCATGAGAAACAAGAATCTCTGGTCTGACGAAACCAAGATCTTACTCTTTGGCCTGAATGCCAAGCGTCACGTCTGGAGGATACCTGGCACCATCCCTACAGTGAAGCATGGTGGTGGCAGTATCATGCTGTGGGGATGTTTTTCAGTGGCAGGGACTGGGAGACTTGTCAGGATCAAGGTAAAGATGAACGGAGCAAAGTACATAGAGATCCTTGATGAAAACCTGCTCCAGAGCGATCAGGACCTCAGACTGGGGTGAAGGTTCACCTTCCAACAGAACAATGACCCAAAGCAAACAGCCAAGACCACATAGGAGTGCCACAGCCAGAGCATAGACTTGAACCCTTTGGTTCAACAAAGTACTGAGTAAAGGGTCTGAATGCTTATGCAAATGTTATATTTAAGTTTCTTATTTGTAATAAATGAGCAAACATTTCTACAAACCTGTTTTTGCTTTGCCATGATGGGGTATTGTGTGTAGATTGATAAGGGAAAAAAACTATAACACATTTTTGAATAAGGCTGTAACCTAACAAAATGTGGAAAAGGGGTCTGAACACTTTCCGAATGCACTGTAGGTCAAATCAAATCAAATTTTATTGTTCACATACACGTGTTTATCAGATCTTATTGCGGGTGTCACGAAATGCTTGTGCTTCTAGCTCTGATTGTGCAGTCATGTCTAGCAAGTGACATCTTACAGTTTCACAACATATACCCAAAATACACATAAATATAAGTAAGGAATGGATTAAGAATATATACACTGCTCAAAAAAATAAAGGGAACACTAAAATAACACATCCTAGATCTGAATGAATGAAATATTCTTATTAAATACTTTTTTACATAGTTGAATGTGCTGACAACAAAAGCACACAAAAATTATCTATGGAAATCATATTTATCAACCCATGGAGGTCTGGATTTGGAGTCACACTCAAAACTAAAGTGGAAAACCACACTACAGGCTGATCCAACATTGATGTAATGTACTTAAAACAAGTCAAAATGAGGCTCAGTAGTGTGTGTGGCCTCCACGTGCCTATATGACCTCCCTACAACGCCTGGGCATGCTCCTGATGACAGCCTGATGACGCCTGGGCAACTTCTGGACAGTCTGTTGTGCAACGTGGCGTTGGTGGATGGAGCCTTGATGTCCCAGATGTGCTCAATTGGATTCAGGTCTGGGGAACGGGCGGGCCAGTCCATAGCATCAATGCCTTCCTCTTGCAGGAACTGCTGACACACTCCAGCCACATGAGGTCTAGCATTGTCTTGCGTTAGGAGGAACCCAGGGCCAACCGCACCAGCATATGGTCTCACAAGGGGTCTGAGGATCTCATCTCGGTTTCTAATGGCAGTCAGGCTACCTCTGGCGAGCACATGGAGGGCTGTGTGGCCCCCCAAAGAAATGCCACCCCACACCATGACTGACCCACCACAAAACCAGTCATGCTAGAGGATGTTGCAGGCAGCAGGACGTTCTCCACGGCGTCTCCGGACTCTGTCACGTCTGTCACATGTGCTCAGTGTGAACCTGCTTTCATCTGTGAAGAGCACAGGGCGCCAGTGGCGAATTTGCCAATCTTGTTGTTCTCTGGCAAATGCCAAACGTCCTGCACGGTGTTGGGCTGTAAGCACAACCCCCACCTGTGGATGTCGGGCCCTCATACCACCCCATGGAGTCTGTTTCTGACCGTTTGAGCAGACACATGCACATTTGTGGCCTGCTGGAGGTCATTTTGCAGGGCTCTGGCAGTGCTCCTGCTTGCACAAAGGCGGAGGTAGCGGTCCTGCTGCTGGGTTGTTGTCCTCCTACAGCCTCCTCCACGTCTCCTGATGTACTGGCCTGTCTCCTGGTAGCGCCTCCATGCTCTGGACACTACGCTGACAGACACAGCAAACCTTCTTGCCACAGCTCGCATTGATGTGCCATCCTGGATGAGCTGCATTACCTGAGCCACTTGTGTGGGTTGTAGACTCCATCTCATGCTACCACTAGAGTGAAAGCACCGCCAGCATTCAAAAGTGACCAAAACATCAGCCAGGAAGCATAGGAACTGAGAATTGGTCTGTGGTCACCACCTGCAGAACCATTCCTTTATTGGGGGTGTCTTGCTAATTGCCTATAATTTCCACCTGTTGTCTATTCCATTTGCACAACAGCATGTGAAAGTTATTCTCAATCAGCATTGCTTCCTAAGTGGACAGTTTGATTTCACAGAAGTGTGATTGACTTGGAGTTACATTGTGTTGTTTAAGTGTTCCCTTTATTTTTTTGAGCAGTGTATATACATATATGTCAAAGCGGCATTGGACTAAGATACAGTGGCATAGTACAGAGTACAGTATATGCATATGAGATGGGTGATGCAATATTTACAAACAATTAAATTGACTAAGATACCATGGAATAGAATGGAGATGGAGTTGTCAAGTATGAATCACAGGTTAGAGGAGATCATTTTAGACACCTGTATTAGCAGGGAGTAGAAGATTAGATATGGTACAGTATAGAGGGAGGAGAGGTAAGAGATAGGATAATTTAGACTACATAATGCAGGGGGGAAAGAAAATGCTTGGCTTAAAAAAAGAGAGGCCAGTATAGGGCTGTGGTGGTCATGACATTTTGTCAGCAGTTAACTGTCATGTAAAGGACCTCCGGTCTCACGGTAATTGACTGTTTATTTACATAAACATTCTTAGCATCTATTCGCTAAATAAAATAAATAAGTATAATAAAACCATTAGATATATGCCTACACCATCACAATAATTCAATTATGTATTTTAGGCAGGTCTTAAGAAACACCATGACATGAAGACAATGTATTTCAGAAGAATAGAATTTCATATGTACTGTATGTTAGGCCCACTGATCAATAGGCTTAAGTCTAGCTAATTTTTAGCAGACAAGATATGCCATTATTTTACATTATCTGATTTTCTAGTAAGAAGAATATAAGTTAACATAGCTTAATAAAATAGAAATGATATTTTTCTCAAAATATTGCTGAGCGAGTGCACACATGGAGTGGGCGCATTTTGTCCAGTGATAAAAGTGATAATTTGAAAATATGTGTGAAATTAGTTTTTGATTTAGAATGGGCCATTATCAGCTGCATGGGCATGGCATTCCTATGCACTCAAATAGCAAATGGAGGACACTTTTCCCATGTTGCCAGATAGGCTACTCTGGTTGTAAAGCGAAGCAATGTGCTTAGCTGGGATCCTCATATTTTTAAGAGAGTCCATCAACACAATTTTTTCACACTCGATAGTGTATAGAAATGTTGCTCAATGTCGAGCTTATGAGAACACTTAATTCACTCAACTGTTTAAAACCTCTTTGGGATAGGGGCAGCCATTTCACTTTTGGATAAATAGCGTGCCCAATTTCAACTTCCTGCTACTCATGCCAAGAACATAAGATATTAATATTATTCATAGAGTTGGATAGAAAACACTCTGAAGTTTCTAAAACTGTTTGAATGATGTCTGTGAGTATAACATAACTTATGTAGCAGGCAAAACCCTGAGGACTAACCATTCAGAATTATTTATTTCTGAGGACACTGTCTGTTCATTGGGTTCTCATGGGGAAACTATATTTCTTAGGCACTTGTTTGCAGTTCCTACAGCTTCCACTGGATGTTACCAGTCTTTGGAATTTGGGTGAGGTTATTCCTTTGTGCAACGAAGAAGTATAGCCATCTTGGAAAAGGGTATCGCTGTTGAGAGTTGGGCAAGACTTGAAAAGTAGCTTTAGTTTCCTCTCGTCCTCTATTGAAAACCGATAGACCCGTCTTCAATTTGATCAATTATTTACGTTTAAAAATACCTAAAGTTGTATTACAAAAGTATTTAGAAATGTTTTGGTAAAGTTTACAGGTAACCTTTGAGATATTTTGTAGTGACTTTGCGCAAATTGGAAGCTGTTTTTATCTGTATCAAACGCACCAAATAAATTGACATTTTGGATATATATGGATGGAATTAATCGAACAAAAGGACCATTTGTGACGTTTATTGGACATATTGGAGTGCCAACAAAAGAAGCTCGTCAAAGGTAAGGCATGATATATATTTTATTTCTGCATTTTGTGTAGCTTCTGCAGGGTTGAAATATGCTACTCTCTTTGTTTACTGTTGTGCTATAATCAGATAGTAGCATCTTATGCTTTCGCCGAAAAGCCTTTTAAAAATCTGACATGTTGGCTGGATTCACAACGAGTGTAGCTTTAATTTAGTATCTTACATGTGTGATTTAATGAAAGTTTGAAGTTTGAGTCTGGCGCTCTGCATTTTCCCTGGCTTTTGGCCAAGTGAAACGCGAATGTCCCCCTATCCTAGAGAGGTTTTAAGGAGCTGCCTCTTGCTGCGCAACAGATGATAACCTATTCCGCTCAAACTCATGTATGCCTGGGATCTCCAACCCTTAGGATTTAGGATATTATTAGGATCCTCATTAGCTGTTGCAAAAGCAGCAGCTACTGTTCCAGGGCAGCTACCCTCCTGAAGGTTTTCGCTCCAACGTCAGATGTTACTAACCTAATTCAGTTATCAACCAGCTAACTATTAGCCTTAATGTAAAAAAACTGGGTGGGAAAACCCTGGATCCATTTCATAATGAGACCTCTAACCACCATTACCGTTAGACTAATCATTCAGATCAGGGGGTAGCATTAGCTTTCAAAAGTCTGTGTTTTGATAGATTTCACATTTTACTTACTAAACACACTGACACCTAACATAGGCCCACTCAATGCTCTAGTGTAGAATGCAGGAAAATACGGGTCAGTTCCAGAGGGTGCTATGTTATAATGTAGTAGTATAATGTAGTTATAATGTCATTATAAATCCCAGACAGTAATTATTATATTATTCTGAATAATATTATAGCCTTAATATGCTTGTACTCTATAGAGTTGATGGAATACGAATGTTAGGTGTGTTGGAAAAATGTCTGGCTCCCGACGTGCATCATTAATTCATTATGAATACGATTTATTTGATTTTTCATTAATGTAAGCACAATGTTCAGTTTAAATTACAATTGCAATCACACTTTCACTCACTAAGACTAGGGACATCTTATTGATAAAATATATCAAATATGGATTTGGGATAATTCACCATCTCAGGAAGTGGAAACTCAAAATGCATTAGCTAGATCACTAAATCTAATATCCTGCTAGTTAGCTGTGAAATTGACTAATCTAACAGTTCATATAGCCCTTTATCAGCCTCAAAACATCATCAGGTGACGATTTTGCTAAAAGTAATGCTTCATAACATATGATGCTTATGTCAATACATGGCAATCAATGGGAAAAGATGAGCATCACAGTGGTTGATGCTTATGTCAATACATTGCATTCCCTTTAAAAAGATGAGTGTCACAGTGTTGCCTTTCATGTAAATACATTGATTTTGTCCATCCACACCAGACGCAATCAGTACACGCAGGTTGAAATATAAAAACAAGCTCTGAACTAACTATATTAATTTGGGGGCAGGTCAAAACACATGGAACATTCATGGACATTAAGCTAGCTAGCTTGTTTTTGCTAGCTAATTTGTCCCGGAATTTAAACATTGGGTTGTTATTTTACCTGAGAAGCACAAGTTACTTTTTTTCCTGGATCTCTGTAGAATTTTGACCCATTCTGAGTCACACAAAATTGTGTGTTCTCTACTCCGACAATTAATACACAGATAAAAAGGTAAACCTAGCTAGTTTCAAGTAATCTCTTCTTCTTCTTCTATGATATCACGGCGGTCTGCAAACAATCGTTTAAGAGCATGCCGCCACTTACTGTGCTGGAATGTACGATCAATCATGATCTGCCCAATTCTGTACTACCATTAAAATAAAATTATAATCCAAACAAATCCCTAACTTCTACCACACCCTCCCCCCTCCCGCAAAAACCCCTCCCCAACACCATTAAACTTGATCTATACCATGCTGTAACACTCCACCCTTAGGAATGTTCAGCATGTCAACAACCATTTCAACTGTAACATCTGTCTCCATAAAAACCTTCAACCTGGCATTTCTGCTTTCCACAACCCAAGTTGTATTGATAACCGTACCAATAAAAGATATGAAGTTAACTTTATTCATTATCAAAGTGTCCTTTAACACCTCACATTCATGAGCACAAGAACCAGAACCATCGGAAGCACCAGCTCCGACATTAGGTCCACTTACTACAGGTACATCCATGTAAGCTCCATCAGTCCGAACTATAGTTCTACCAATCTGTTTTACGGACTCTGCATACAATACATCATGACTGATCCTATATCTCTGAGCCTCTCTAGCCTCTCTCTGTACCTGTTCTCCACCACAATTACAGCACTTAACCTTACTTCCACATTCACCATAATCATGTGCCCCTCCACACTTGGCACATATTTTCTTTCCTTTACACTGAGCAGCAACATGTCCCATTCTTTGGCATTTAAAACACTGCAGTGCATATGGGACAATTTCTCTAACATTGAAACTAAGAAATCCTATCTGTACTTTTCTTGGCAAGACGTTCTCAAACTGCAGCATCACTAATAAGCTTTCACTTCTTTGACCTTCTTTCCTACTGATCAACCTTTTGGCCTCTATCACTCTGCCTCCCTTCACATTTTCTTTAATATCATCTGTGGACATAGATATTGGGCCCCCAGTGATGACCCCTCAATCTAGCATTTTAATCTTCTTCCCATTAAGCTTTTCCATTTTCAAAATATTCTCTTGCTGAGCCTGGCTACCACACAATGTTAACAATCTTCCATTTCCAATGAACCAAGAGAATTTCACTTCACCTATCTCTTTCTCTACGACATTAGTTTTTTATTTAAAAAATAATAATTAGGGGTGGATCAGCTTAATATTGAGGAAAGAATATTGGTTCCATCAATGTAATTGTCTGCATCATTTCCAATCCCCCATATATTTTTGGGGTAAATACAGTGCCTTGTGAAAGTATTCGGCCCCCTTGAACTTTGCGACCTTTTGCCACATTTCAGGCTTCAAACATAAAGATATAAAACTGTATTTTTTTTGTGAAGAATCAACAACAAGTGGGACACAATCATGAAGTGGAACAACATTTATTGGATATTTCAAACTTTTTTAACAAATCAAAAACTGAAAAATTGGGCGTGCAAAATTATTCAGCCCCCTTTACTTTCAGTGCAGCAAACTCTCTCCAGAAGTTCAGTGAGGATCTCTGAATGATCCAATGTTGACCTAAATGACTAATGATGATAAATACAATCCACCTGTGTGTAATCAAGTCTCCGTATAAATGCACCTGCACTGTGATAGTCTCAGAGGTCCGTTAAAAGCGCAGAGAGCATCATGAAGAACAAGGAACACACAAGGCAGGTCCGAGATACTGTTGTGAAGAAGTTTAGCGCCGGATTTGGATACAAAAATATTTCCCAAGCTTTAAACATCCCAAGGAGCACTGTGCAAGCGATAATATTGAAATGGAAGGAGTATCAGACCACTGCAAATCTACCAAGACCTGGCCGTCCCTCTAAACTTTCAGCTCATACAAGGAGAAGACTGATCAGAGATGCAGCCAAGAGGCCCATGATCACTCTGGATGAACTGCAGAGATCTACAGCTGAGGTGGGAGACTCTGTCCATAGGACAACAATCAGTCGTATATTGCACAAATCTGGCCTTTATGGAAGAGTGGCAAGAAGAAAGCCATTTCTTAAAGATATCCATAAAAAGTGTTGTTTAAAGTTTGCCACAAGCCACCTGGGAGACACACCAAACATGTGGAAGAAGGTGCTCTGGTCAGATGAAACCAAAATTGAACTTTTTGGCAACAATGCAAAATGTTATGTTTGGCGTAAAAGCAACACAGCTCATCACACTGAACACACCATCCCCACTGTCAAACATGGTGGTGGCAGCATCATGGTTTGGGCCTGCTTTTCTTCAGCAGGGACAGGGAAGATGGTTAAAATTGATGGGAAGATGGATGGAGCCAAATACAGGACCATTCTGGAAGAAAACCTGATGGAGTCTGCAAAAGACCTGAGACTGGGACGGAGATTTGTCTTCCAGCAAGACAATGATCCAAAACATAAAGCAAAATCTACAATGGAATGGTTCAAAAATAAACATATCCAGGTGTTAGAATGGCCAAGTCAAAGTCCAGACCTGAATCCAATCGAGAATCTGTGGAAAGAACTGAAAACTGCTGTTCACAAATGCTCTCCATCCAACCTCACTGAGCTCGAGCTGTTTTGCAAGGAGGAATGGGAAAAAATTTCAGTCTCTCTCAAAACTGATAGAGACATACCCCAAGCGACTTACAGCTGTAATCGCAGCAAAAGGTGGCGCTACAAAGTATTAAGTTAAGGGGGCTGAATAATTTTGCACGCCCAATTTTTCAGTTTTTGATTTGTTAAAAAAGTTTGAAATATCCAATAAATGTCGTTCCACTTCATGATTGTGTCCCACTTGCTGTTGATTCTTCACAAAAAATACAGTTTTATATCTTTATGTTTGAAGCCTGAAATGTGGCAAACGGTCGCAAAGTTCAAGGGGGCCGAATACTTTCGCAAGGCACTGTATCTATATCCATAAATGCATACATATACCCACTGTATATACATACACATACCTATATAGACATACATACTTTTTTAAAGAATATACCTTTATTATTATTCCCTGCAAACCCTACCACCTATCCCCAATTGGAGTAAACTAATAAAGACTTTGGCTTTTACCTTCAATTTACACATCTTATACACATTTTACAGGCACAGTCTATTTTACAATATTTATTTTTTGTTTGTTTTTAGTCCTTCCTCTATTTATGATGTCCATCCAGGTTGATTTCTATTTGTAACTGTGCTCTTTCAAAAAAGTTCTGAACCTATATACACTTCACAGACCCAGACAGATTTCTATTTGCCATACATTTTTCAACTGTGCTGTGATACTTCACAAACAAATTGAACCTTTCTATTCTCATAGTTTCTACGTATTGTAAATGAAAAATAAACAGTTTTGCCAAAAAATTATTATGTTATTGATTGATTGACTATGGCTTTTCAAATCACCCAGTATTGCTATCTGCAGCGTTAGTTCTAGGCAAATGTTGCAATTCTCCAGCCATTCATGGACCTGTCACCAAAAACGAGCTACATATGGACAATCTCTAAATAAATTATGTAATGTCTCTAACTCCTCACAGCAGAATCTGCAGAGCTGGGAAGATTGTATCCCCCATATACAGTGGGGCAAAAAAGTATTTAGTCAGCCACCAATTGTGCAAGTTCTCCCACTTAAAAAGATGAGAGAGGCCTGTAATATTCATCATAGGTACACTTCAACTATGAAAAACATCCAGAAAATCACATTGTAGGATTTTTAATGAATTTATTTGCAAATGATGGTGGAAAATAAGTATTTGGTCAATAACAAAAGTTTATCTCAATACTTTGTTATATACCCTTTGTTGGCAATGACAGAGGTCAAACGTTTTCTGTAAGTCTTCACAAGGTTTTCACACAATGTTGCTAGTATTTTGGCCCATTCCTCCATGCAGATCTCATCTAGAGCAGTGATGTTTCGGGGCTGTTGCTAGGCAACACAGACTTTCAACTCCCTCCAAAGATTTTCTATAGGGTTGAGATCTGGAGACTGGCTAGGCCACTCCAGCCTTGAAATGCTTCTTACGAAGCCACTCCTTTGTTGCCCGGGCAGTGTGTTTGGGATCATTGTCATGCTGAAAGACTCAGCCACGTTTAATCTTCAATGCCCTTGCTGATGGAAGGAGGTTTTCATTCAAAATCTCACGATACATGGCCACATTCATTCTTTCCTTTACATTGATCAGTCATCCTGGTCCCTTTGCAGAAAAACAGCCCCAAAGCATGATGTTTCCACCCCCATGCTTCACAGTAGGTATCGTGTTCTTTGGATGCAACTCAGCATTCTTTGTCCTCCAAACACGACGAGTTGAGTTTTTACCAAAAAGTTATATTTTGGTTTCATCTGACCATATGACATTCTGCCAATATTCTTCTGGATCATCCAAATGCTCTCTAGCAAAGTTCACACGGGCCTGGACATGTACTGGCTTAAACAGGGGGACACGTCTGGCACTGCAGGATTTGAGTCCCTGGCGGCGTAGTGTGTTACTGATGTAGGCTTTGTTACTTTGGTCCCAGCTCTCTGCAGGTCATTCACTAGGTCCCCCCGTGTGGTTCTGGGATTTTTGTGATCATCTTGTGATCATTTTGACCCCACGGGGTGAGATCCTGCGTGGATCCCCAGATCGAGGGAGATTATCAGTGGTCTTGTATGTCTTCCATTTCTTAATAATTGCTCCCACAGTTGATTTCTTCAATCCAAGCTGGTTACCTATTGCAGATTTAGTCTTCCCAGCCTGATGCAGGTCTACAATTTTGTTCCTGGTGTCCTTTGACAGCTCTTTGGTCTTGGCCATAGTGGAGTTTGGAGTGTGACTGTTTGAAGTTGTGGACAGGTGTCTTTTATACTGATAGCAAGTTCAAACAGGTGCCATTAATACAGGTAACGAGTGGAGGACAGAGGAGCCTCTTAAAGAAGAAGTTACAGGTCTGTGAGAGCCAGAAATCTTGCTTGTTTGTAGGTGACCAAATACTTATTTTGCACCATACTTTGCAAATAAATTCATTAAAAATCCTACCATGTGATTTTCTGGATTTTTTTTCTCATTTTGTCTGTCATACCTATGATAAAAATTACAGGCATCTCTCATCTTTTTAAAGGGTAGAACTAAATACTTTTTTGCCCCACTGTATATAACATTCTATTGGTTGCAAGAATGTTGTATCGTAATTTAAATTGAAAAATGTGAAGTTTTGCATCCGACGTTGTTTTGCGTATCAATTCATAAACCATGTGCCATGGAATGAGTACATCGAAAATCTTTTCCCAACTATTTTGCAATTTATATGGCACAGCTGTCAGTTTTTTGGTTCTTAAGTGAAATTGGTATATGTTTTTATTTATCACACTTTTCTTTAACCATTTATGTTCTTTAATACAGGGCCTACATACAGGTTCCTTACTTTTTTCCTCTTCTACTTGCCTCTTCCATTTTTGTGGTAATGCTGCATTAATTGGTTGTAATTTTTGGTATAGCAGACATTTCCATATGTCTGCTAGCTGCATGTGTGACATATCTCCACCAGTCCTATTTATGATATCATTCACAAAAAGTATACCTTTTTAAAAAAAATCTTAGAAAAATCTTTTTTTTTTAATCAATTAAGTATATTTGAATTTAACCACAATATTTGTTGTATTATTTGTTCTGTCTTTTCAGGTGGATTAAACTGAAATTGCAACCAACTTTCTAAGGCTTGTTTAAAAAATAAAGATATTTTGGAGATGATTTCCTTTTCAAACAATCCAAAATTGGCCTGTGTAATCTGAATAAAGGGAAAAAGGCACTTCTTGAACATAGGATGAGACATTCATACCAATTTACTAGAGAACCAGTTTGGATTTAAGTATAACTTTTGTATGACTGATGCCTTTAGTGAGAGGTCTAATGCTTTAATATTTAATAATTTCTGCCCTCTGAATTCATATTTGTTACATAAATAGGCCCTCTACGACATTAGTTAGTCGGATAGGGTGTAAGTCAGGCCCTGTGGTCTCATCAAACACTATCACCACTTTCCACTCCAACACATCACTACTCTTGCTTCCTACATTGGCCATCGTTATGCTTTCTTTACTAGATGCTCCACTGTTTTCTGTATAATTATTTATCTTCTTCCAATGTCTTTCCACTGCCGACCATTCCGTTCCTTGATCCTCATCCTCCCGCTCCATACCATCAGAACTGACACACTGTCACGCCCTGGTCTTAGTATTTTGTGTTTTCTTTATTATTTTGGTCAGGCCAGGGTGTGACATGGGTTATTTATGTGGTGTGTTTTGTCTAGGTTTTTTTGTAGGTTATGGGATTGTGGGTAGTATAGTAGTCTAGGAAAGTCTATGGTTGCCTGGAGTGGTTCTCAATCAGAGGCAGGTGTTTATCGTTGTCTCTGATTGGGAACCATATTTAGGCAGCCATATTCTTTGAGTGTTTCATGGGTGATTGTTCCTGTCTCTGTGTTTGTTTGCACCACATAGGGCTGTTTTGGTTTTTCAAGGTACGTTTAGTGGTTTGTATAGTTCGTTATTATCTTTATTAAAGATGTATCGAAATAACCACGCTGCAGTTTGGTCCTCCTCTCTTTCACCGGAAGAAAACCTTAACACACACATATTGTTTGCATTCCAGCACAGCTGTTGCTTCACTAACTTCTTCTCCATTTCATCCGCACAACTCGCGGCCATTTTCTCACCTTCTTCTAAAGCTTTCAATCACCCATGTGCTCCTAAAAACCAATGAAGAGTTGGGAGAGGCGGGACTTGCAGCACTCGTTGACACATGCAGTTTGGGTGAAACATTTGAATAACATGTATGTGTAAATTAATTTAGCAACGCTCTCATGCAAAACGCAGGCGGTGTGGTAAGCATATCACACTTTTGATGCCTAGAGAAAGGCACTACGGACATGATGCTTAAGTGAATACATTGCATTCAATGGGGGAAGATTAGCATCCCAATATGAATGCCTAGAGAAAGATGTCATAGACATGAGAACCTCCCTTTCTCTCGCTCACTCTCTCTCCCTGCATTCTCTCTTTCTCCCTCCTCTCTCTTTATCTCTCTCCCTTGTCCCCTCTCAATTTCTCCCTACTTTCTCTTCCTCCCGCTCCTCATCCCTCTCTCTCCTCTCTCATACCTCCACCGACAGGATATTGACGCATCAAGGGTATCATCGGATGGGGTCACAGTGTCTCCTGACCCCTCCTGTCTCAGCCTCTAGTATTTATGCTGCAGTAGTTAATATGTCGGGGGGCTAGGGTCAGTCTGTTATATCTGGAGTACTCCTGTCTTATCCGGTGTCCTGTGTGAATTTAAGTATGCTCTCTAATTCTCTCTTTCTCTCTTTCGGAGGACCTGAGCCCTAGGACCATGCCTCAGGACTACCTGGCATGATGACTCCTTGCTGTCCCCAGTCCACCTGGCCGTGCTGCTGCTCCAGTTTCAACTGTTCTGCCTGCGGCTATGGAATCCTGACCTGTTCACCGGACATGCTACCTGTCCTAGACCTATTATTTGACCATGCTGGTCATTTATGAACATTTGAACATCTTGGCCATGTTCTGTTATAATTTCCACCCGGCACAGCCAGAAGAGGACTGGCCACCCCTCATAGCCTGGTTCCTCTCTAGGTTTCTTCCTAGGTTTTGGCCTTTCTAGGGAGTTTTTCCTAGCCAACGTGCTTCAACACCTGCATTGCTTGCTGTTTGGGGTTTTAGGCTGGGTTTCTGTACAGCACTTTGAGATATCAGCTGATGTACGAAGGGCTATATAAATACATTTGATTTTGATTTGATTATTGATGCATACTGTAAGTCAATACATTGCATTCAAGGCAAAAAAAAAGTTGGTGATAAAGCCGCAATGGGAAATTGGTGAAAGACGCAGGCAGGCAGGCAAACTTTAAACTCAACCCTTAACCTAACCATATACGTAGCTAACCTTAGCTTCATGTCCACATCCCTGCTCAAACCTTACTCTAACCTCAACCCTAAAAGTAACCCTAATCCTAGCTTTGTGTCCACATCCCAGCTCAACCTTAGCTATAACCCTAATCCTAGCTTTGTCTCCTCATCTTGGCGTTAGGGTTAGAGATAAGTTTGAGCCGGGACACTGGGTGAAAAGGTTCAATATCAGGTGATATTTTTATCTATATATCTGAAGTAGACATGCTCTAGATACAAGGTCAAAATCTGGTGGATATTTGTGAGGGGGGGAGACAGGGGGTCCTCCCCTGGAGATAGTTTTGATATTTTAATTATTTAGAGTCTAAGATGTTGGGGGGGATGCTAAACTGACATATGGAATTATTTAAAGATGGTCATACTATGAATAATTGAGCTGTGTTGAATTGTAGGAGCCCTTTAGGTATCAAAATAATATATACTAAAAATTATTTGATAGAATGAGTTTGTTTTCCAAACGGTTTGGATGCTACCAAACAGACATCGGCACATCGATGGTATCAACTTCAGACAGGTCTCCTGACACCATGAGAGTCACCCCTTTCCATAGAGGTGTCATAATAGTTTGTGGGTCAAACCGTTCGGACTCGACAGACGTTTACGTAAGAAGACCCACCGCTCTGCCACCTTTCACCCCAAATGCAGAAGTGCGATACTAGCGGAGGTGGTGGATTGAGACACAGCAAATGCAAAAACCCCAGATATCTCTAGCTTAAACTGACTGATCTTGGTGGGTATTTTTTTGTTATGCACCGGTGCATCAATCCACTCTAGGGGATTAAAACGCATCTCCTACGATTCTACACAGTTCGACATGACTTATAATGCCTTATTATGTATTTTGAGGCATACAGCATATGGAGGGGTATTTTGAAAACACAGTATAAGTGGAAGGCATCAACCCCACAATTTAAGATTAAGGCCAGCATCCCGGAGTCGCCTCTTATCTGTTGACGTTGAGACTGGTGTTTTGCGGGTACTATTTAATGAACCTGCCAGTTGAAGACTTGTGAGGTATCTGTTTCTCAAACTAGACACCCCAATGTATTTGTCCTCTTGCTTAGTTGTGCACTGGGTTCTCCCACTCTTTCTATTCTGGTTAGATACAGTTTGCGCTATTCTGTGAATGGAGTAGAACACAGCGTTGTACGAGATCTTCAGTTTCTTGGCAATTTCTTGCATGGAATAGCATTCATTTCTCAGAACAAAAATAGACTGACGAGTTTCAGAAGAAAGGTCATTGTTTCTGGCCATTTTGAGCCTGAAATCGAACCCACAAATGCTGATGCTCCAGATAATCCACTAGTCTAAAGAAGGCAAGTTTTATTGCTTCTTTAATCGGGACAACAGTTTTCAGCTGCGCTAAAATAATTGCAAAAGGGTTTTCTAATGATTCATTAGCTTTTACAATTATAAACTTGGATTAGCTGACACAACATGCCATTGGAACACAGTAGTGATGGTTGCTGATAATGGGCCTCTATACGCCTACAGTTTGTAGATATTCCATAAAGATTCAGCCGTTTCCAGCTGCAATAGTTATTTACAACATTAACAATGTTGTTATGGCTTCTAGGAGTAGTGGGTGGAGGAGTCAGGCGCAGAGAGCAGGTAGTTCAGAACGTGGATCTTTATTCCAAAGACAGTGAAAACGGACATGCCAAACACAAGGGCGCATAAAATACCCAGTCCAAACAAACAGGACTAAACTGTCCGGAAAAATAGATTCCACAAATAATCCAACACCACGGACAGAAAACAAGCCCGCAGTTTTTTCAAAACAGGTGTAACCAATCAGACCAAACTAACAGAAAAAAAAGGGAATCGATGGCAGCTAGTATGCCGGCGACGACGACCGCCGAGCACCGCCCGTACAGGATGAGGCATCCTCTTTGGCAGGATTCGTGACAGTACTGACGCGTGGCGACCCGGAGGGCGAGGTCGCAGGGCGATCCGGGTGGAGGCGGTGGAAATCCCTCAAGAGGGAAGGATCTAAAATGTCCCCCCCCGGTACCCAGCACCTCTCCTCCGGACCGTACCCCTCCCAGTCCACGAGGTACTGCAGGCCCCTCACCCGGCGTCTCGAGTTCAGAATAGCTCGTACTGTGTACGCCGGGGACCCCTCGATGTCCAAAGGGGGCGGAGGGTCCTCCGGTACCTCACCTTCTTGTAGGGGACCAGCTACCCCCGGCCTGAGGAGAGACACATGAAACGAGGGGTTAATGCGATAGTAAGAGGGAAGTTGCAATCTGTAACACACCTCGTTTATCCTCCTCAGGACTTTAAATGGCCCCACACACTGCGGCCCCAGCTTCCGGCAGGGCAGGCAGAGGGGCAGGTTTCGGGTCGAGAGCCAGACCCTGTCCACTGGTGCGAACACAGGGGCCTCACTGCGGTGGCGGTCAGCGCTCTTCTTCTGCCGTTCACTGGCCTGCTTGAGAGAGTCCTGGACTGCCCGGTTCTAACCTCAACGCCCGCTCGATGACACCGGGGCCACCAGCCAAGAGGCTGGAAGGATGGGAGTAGGATCGATTGACCGGTCCTCGGTGTCATAGAGACGGGACAGCGCGTCGGCCCTAGTGTTAACTTCTTCGATATAGGGAGCGCTCTTTTAATTTTTGGATGAAAAACGTTCCCATTTTAAACAAGATATTTTGTCACGATAAGATGCTCGACTATGCATATAATTGACAGCTTTGGAAAGAAAACACTCTGACGTTTCCAAAACTGCAAAGATATTGTCTGTGAGTGCCACATAACTGATGTTACAGAAAAAAACAGATAAAAATACAATCAGGAAGTGCCGCATTTTTTGAAACTGCCTCATGGCAATGACTCCTTATATGGCTGTGGAGGAGCTAGGAGTCAGCTTACCTTTTCCACGTTTTCCCCAAGGTGTCTGCAGCATTGTGACGTATTTGTAGGCATATCATTGGAAGATTGACCATAAGAGACTACATTTACCAGGTGGTCGCTTGGTGTCCTACAGCTGCAGTATTTTTCCGTTTGGCTCTGATGAGAAACCGACTGCCAGGAATGATTTTTCATCTAATATAATTGTGAAAAACACCTTGAGGATTGATTCTAAACAACGTTTGCCATGTTTCTGTCGATATTATGGAGCTAATTTGGAAAAAAGTTTGGCGTTGTAAGTGACTGCATTTTCGTTTTTTTTTCTTAGCCAAACGTGATGAACAAAACGGAGCTATTTCTCTTACACAAATAATCTTTTTGGAAAAAATGAACATTTGCTATCTAACTGAGAGTCTCGTCATTGAAAACATCCGAAGTTCTTCAAAGGTAAATGATTTTATTTGAATGCTTTTCTTGTTTTTTGTGAAAATGTTGCCTGCTGAATGCTAGGCTTATTAATGCTATGCTAGGCTATCAATACTCTTACACAAATGCTTGTGTAGCTTTGGTTAAAGCATATTTAGAAAATATGAGATGACAGTGTTGTTAACAAAAGGCTAAGTTTGTGTTTCAATATATTTATTTCATTTCAGTTGCGATTTTAATGAATAGGAAACGTTGCGTTATGGTAATGAGCTTGAGGCTATGATTACGCTCCCGGATACGGGATTGCTCGACGCTAGAGGTTAAGGTATCTAGCTATAAGTAAACCCTAGTGGAGGCTGCTGAGGGGAGGATGGCTCATAATAATGGTTGGAACACAGCCAATGGAATGGCATCAAACCATCTGTTGCCAGTTTTGTACGGCGCGGCTCGGACCAGAACATACCGGACCTATTTTCTCTCCATGTCCCTGGATTTCAACCGCAAGCTCTGGACATTTACTTCTGGATCTCGCAGCTAGCTAGCTGCTATCCGTGTGACTATCGGCTTACGTCGATCCCGGAGCAAACATAAATTATTCCAGAGCTAGCCAGTTGAAGAGTTCCATCAGCCACTCCTGGGCTACAATCACCTATCCGGACCCATTTTACTGCCAACGCGGAGCCCCACCGGGCCTTCACAACTGGACTACCGACATTATCTGCCCGAGGGAGTTATCCAGCGTGCTCCTCCGTCGCGACATTACCTGAACGCCCATCTGCGGCCCGCTAATCTATTTTTTTGCGAGTTGGATTGATCCCCTCTACCACACGGAACCCCACTTATCCTACCAACGGAAACGCATGAGGTGGCTAAAAACAGACCTCCATCCTATGCTAGCTTGCTACCGATGGCCCGGCTAACTTTCTGAACCGCCGTGACCCCAACCAACCTCACTACTCACTGGACCCTTTTGATCACTCGACTAAGCATGCCTCTCCTTAATGTCAATATGCCTTGTCCATTGCTGTTCTTGTTAGTGTTTATTGGCTTCTTTCCCTGTAGAACCTCTAGTCCTGCTCATTATACCTTATCCAACCTATTAGTTTCACCACCCACACATGCGATGACATCTCCTGGTTTCAATGATGTTTCTAGAGACAATATCTCTCTCCTCATCACTAAGTACCTAGGTTTACCTCCACTGTACTCACATCCTACCATACCCTTGTCTGTACATTATACCTTGAAGCTATTTCATTGCCCCCAGAAACCTCCTTTTACTCTCTGTTCCAGACGTTCTAGATGACAAATTCTCATTGCTTTTAGCCGTACCCCTATCCTACTCCTCCTCTTTTCCTCTGGTGATGTAGAGGTGAATCCAGGCCCTGCAGTGCCTAGCTCCACTCCCATTCCCATGGCGCTCTCTTTTGATGACTTCTGTAACCATAATAGCCTTGGTTTCATGCATGTTAACAATATAAGCCTCCTCCCTAAGTTTGTTTTATTCAATGCTTTAGAACACTCTGCCAACCCGGATGTTCTAGCTGTGTCTGAATCCTGGCTTAGGAAGACCACCAAAAATTCAGAAATTTTCATCCCTAACTACAACATTTTCAGACAAGATAGAACTGCCAAAGGGGGTTGTGTTGCAATCTACTGCAAAGATAGCCTGCAGAGTTCTGTCGTACTATCCAGGTCTGTACCCAAACAATTTGAACTTCTACTTTTAAAAATCGTCCTATCTAAAAACAAGTCTCTCACCGTTGCCGCCCGCTATAGACCACCCTCTGCCCCCAGCTGTGCTCTGGACACCATATGTGAACTGATTGCCCCCCCATCTATCTTCAGAACTCGTGCTGCTAGGCGACCTAAACTGGAACATGCTTAACACCCCAGCCATCCTACAATCTAAGCTTGATGCCCTCAATCTCACACAAATGATCAATGAACCTACCAGGTACCTCCCCAAAGCCGTAAACACGGGCACCCTCATAGATATCATCCTAAGCAACTTGCCCTCTAAATACACCTCTGCTGTCTTTAACCAAGATCTCAGCGATCACTGCCTCATTGCCTGTATACGTAATGGGTCAGCGGTCAAACGACCTCCACTCATCACTGTCAAACACTCCCTGAAACACTTCAGCGAGCAGGCCTTTCTAATCGACCTGGCCGGGGTATCCTGGAAGGATATTGATCTCATCCCGTGAGTAGAGGATAGCTAGTTATTTTTTTAAATGCCTTCCTAACCATCTTAATTCTGTGAATTTTATCAATGTTTATTATGAGTATTTCTGCAAAATCACCAGATGTTTTGGAATCAAAACATTACTGCACGTAACGCGCCAATGTAAACTGAGATTTTTGGATATAAATATGCACATTAACGAACAAAACATACATGTATTGTGTAACATGATGTCCTATGAGTGTCATCTGCTGAAGATCATCAAAGGTTAGTGATTCATTTTATCTATATTTCTGCTTTTTGTGACTCCTCTCTTTGGCTGGAAAATGGCTGTGTGTTTTTTTGACTTGGCGGTGATCTAACATAATCATATGTTTAACCTTTTCAGTGGAATGTTGTCGAGGGGTTCCGCTAGCAGAATGCCTGCGCTAGAAAGGTTAAAGGGGTAGCACACAAATGGAATTTTCAGAAGTTTTTATTTTCAGAGTTTTAATTAAACACGTGAATTCTTTTGATAAAGGAATGTACTGGAAACCTGGGATACAACATGCATGAAATGTTTGACCGTTTTTCATTAATTTGTCTAAAGGGTTTGTATGACTTCTGTCATGACTTTCCAATGTGGTTTGATCACCCTCCTTTGAAAAACCATTTGCATAATGAATTTATGGTCATTTGTAATACTGATTTGAAGGTCATTTAAAATATTGATAATTATGATGAGGTTTATAGTTCTTAGCCATATTTGTGATTTGGACCAATGTGAAGAAGGAGAGGGTGTTGCCTTTGACTAAGTGTAGGCTGCCTTAAGTTTATTTTCCTATGAACATATGGGTACAATTATTTTTCTTTATGGAGTTCTTAAGAGTATGTGATTTTGTTATTTGAAATTTGACCAGTAGTAGTTGTTTTGTTTTTTTACACATTACTCACATGGAGAGTTATGTGTCAAAATGGAGGATGGAACAGTCCTCTGCGGTTTTGGATTGAAGTATACACACCTTGTGTAGGAGTGTATGGAGTGAAATTTGAAGGAGTGTATTGTTTGGTTGTTTGTTCTGTTCTGTTCCCGATGGGTTATAGGTCTAACATCCTGATCCTGTTGCTCTGCGATGAAGTTGACAGTTTGATGGGGAGTTTAACCTCTCTGATCTCCCCATCCCGGATCCGGTATCAGGAATACAGACTCAAGCTCATTACCATAACGCAACATTAACTATTCATGAAAATCGCAAATGAAATGAAATAAATATGCCATCTCTCAAGCTTAGCCTTTTGTAAACAACACTGTCATCTCAGATTTTCAAAATATGCTTCTCAACCATAGGAAAACAATAATTTGTGTAAAAGTAGCTAGCTAGCGTAGCATTTAGCGTTAGCATTAGCGTTAGCATCCAGCACGCAACATTTCAACAAAAACATAAAAGCCTTCAAATAAAATCATTTACCTTTGAAGAACTTCTGATGTTTTCAATGAGGATACTCTCAGTTAGATAGCAGATGCTCAGTTTTTCCAAAAAGATTCTTTGTGTATTAGAAATAGCTCTGTTTTATACATCACATTTGGCTACCCAAAAAAAACGAAAATTCAGTCCTCAAAACGCGAACTTTTTGCCAAATTAACTCCATAATATCGACTGAAAACATGGCAAACGTTGTTTAGAATCAATCCTCAAGGTGTTTTTCACATATCTCTTCATTGATATATCGTTCTTGGAAGCATGGTTTCTCCCCTCAATCAAATGGAAAAGTACAAGCAGCTGGCAATTGCGCACCGAATTCCACGCAGAACACCAGGCGGACACTTGGAAAATGTAGTCTCTTATGGTCAATCTTCCAATGATATGCCTACAAATACGTCACAATGCTGCTAACACCTTGGGGGAACGACAGAAAGTGTAGGCTCATTCCTTGCGCAATCACAGCCACATAAGGAGACAATGGAAAACAGAGCTTCAGAAATTCTGCTCATTTCCTGGTTGACGCATCATCTTGGTTTCGCCTGTAGAATGAGTTCTGGGGCACTTACAGACAATATCTTTGCAGATTCTGAAACTTCAGAGTGTTTTCTTTCAAAAACTGTCAAGAATATGCATAGTCGAGCATCTTTTCGTGACAAAATATCGCGCTTAAAACGGGAACGTTTTTTATCCAAAAATGAAATAGCGCCCCTAGAGATCAAAGAGGTTAAGGAGAAGTATATCTGTAATTCTGTGCATAATACTTGTATCTTTTATCAAAGTTTATTCTGAGTATTTCTGTAAATTGATGTGGCTCTCTGGATGTTTTCGAGGCACAACATGACTGACCATAAAACGCCAATGTAAACTGAGATTTTTGGATATAAATATGAACTTTATCGAACAAAACATACATGCATTCTGTAACATGAAGTCCTATGAGTGCCATCTGATGAAGATCATCAAAGGTTAGTGATTCATTTTATCTCTATTTCTACTTTTTATGACTTCTCTCTTTGGCTGGAAAATGGCTGTGTGTTTTTGTGACTAGGCTCTGATTGCCCAACAAGGCTGCTCAGCAAGGAAGAAGCCACTGCTCCAAAACTGCCATGAAAAAGCCAGACTATGGTTTGCAGCTGCAGATGGGGACAAAGATCGTACTTTTTGTAGAAATGTCCTCTGGTCTGATGAAACAAAAATAGAACTGTTTGGCCATAATGACCATCGTTATGTTTGGAGGAAAAAGGGGGAGGCTTGCAAGCAAAAGAACACCATCCCAACTGTGATGCACTATGGTGGCAGCATCATGTTGTAGGGTGCTTTGCTGCAGGATATAATGGTGCATTTCCCAAAATAGATGTCGTCACGAGGAAGGAAATTTATGTGGGGATATATTGAAGCAACATCTCAAGACATGAGTCAGGAAGTTAAAGCTTGGTTGCAAAGGGGTCTTCCAAATGGACAATGACCCAAAAGTTCCAAAGTTGTGGAAAAATGGCTTAAGGACAACAAAGTCAAGGTATTGGAGTGGCCATCAAAAAGCCCTGACCTCAATCCCATAGAAAATTTGTTGGCAGAACTGAAAAGCGTGTGCGAGCAAGGAGGCCTTCAAACCTGACTCAGTTACACCAGCTCTTTCAGGAGGATTATGCCAAAATTCACCCAACTTATTGTGGGAAGCTTGTGGAAGGCTACCCAAAACGTTTGACCCAAGTTAAACAATTTAAAGGCAATGCTACCAGATACTAAATGAGTGTATGTAAACTTCTGACACTCTGGGAATGTGATGAAATAATTAAAAGCTGAAAGAAATCTTTCTCTCCACTATTATTCTGACATTTCACATTCTTAAAATAAAGTGGTGATCCAAACTGACTTAAATAAATATTTTTTACTTGGATTCAATGTCAGGAATTGTGAAAAACTGAGTTTAAATGTATTTGGCTAAGGTGTATGTAAACTTTCAACTTCAACTGTACCTATGTAAGATTTCAGATTTCATTGATTTCAGCTCAGCATTTAACACCATAGTACCCTCCAAACGTGTCATTAAGCTCGAGACCCTGGGTCTCTACCCCGCCCTGTGCAACTTGGTCCTGGACTTTCTGACTGGCCGCCCCCAGGTGGTGAGGGTAGGAAACAACATCTCCACCCTGCTGATCCTCAACACTGGGGCCCCACAAGGGTGCGTTCTCAGCCCTCTCCTGCACTCCCTGTTCACCCATGAATGCGTGGCCATGCACGCCTCCAACTCAATCATCAAGTTTGCGGACGACACTACAGTGGTAGGCTTGATTACCAACAACGACGAGACGGCCTACAGAGAGGAGATGAGGGGCCTCGGAGTTTGGTGTCAGGAAAATAACCTCACTCAACGTCAACAAAACAAAGGAGATGATTGTGGACTTCAGAAAATAGCAGAGGGAGTCCCCCCTATCCACATCGACGGGACAGTAGTGGAGAAGGTGGAAAGTTTTAAGTTCTTCAGCGTGCACATCACGGACAAACTGAAATGGTCCAATCACGCAGACAGTGTGGTGAAGGCGCAACAGCGCCTCTTCAACCTCTGGAGGCTGAAGTAATATTTCACCAAAAACCCTCACGAACTTTTACAGATGCACAATGAAGAGCATCCTGTCGGGCTGTATCACAGTCTGGTACGGCACCTGCCCCTCCCACAACTGTAAGGCCCTCCAGAGGGTAGTGAGGTCTGCACAACGCATCACTGGGGGCAAACTACCTCCCCTCCAGGACACCTAAACCACCCAATGTCACAGGAAGACCAAAAAGATCATCAAGGACAACAACCATCCGAGCCACTGCCTGTTCACCCCGCTATCATCCAGAATGCGAGGTCAGTACAGGTGCATCAAAGGATGGACCGAGAGACTGAAAAACAGCTTCTATCCAAAGCAATCAGACTGTTAAACAGCCATCACAAACATTGAATGGCTGCTGCCAACATACTGACACAAATCTCTAGCCACTTTAATAATAAAAAATTGGACGTAATAAATGTGTCACTAGTCACTTTAAACAACGGCACTTTATATAATGTTTACATACCCTTCATCTTGCCTATGCCGTTCGGCCATCGCTCAACAATATATTTATATGTACATATTCTTATTCATTCCTTTACACTTGTATGTATAAGGTAGTTGTTGTGAAATTGTTAGATTACTTGTTAGATATTACTGCACGGTCGGAACTAGAAGCACAAGCATTTCACTACACTCGCATTAACATCTGCTAACCATGTGTATGGTTTCATTTACAAATGAGAACTTGTTCTCAACTGGCCTACCTGGTTGAATATTTGCTTACGTTGTTCAGATTCTTTGGAGCACTGAAAAATACATTGACACTGTTGATTAATCAGTGCAAATGTGGATTAAAATGGCATTAAGAAAATTGCATCGGCAGGGAAGAGAGTGTTCTGAATTAATGAATCATATACCGAGCCTATAGATAATTACCAGGCAGCGTGTCTTGGTTTGAAGGCAGCGTGGGTTAACTGTCCTGTTGAGTAACAGTCACATTTTGGAACAGTGAGTGCATTCTGACATCAAGCACATAAAACAACTCATGCTGGGGCGACCATTAGAGATATTTGGAACTCAAATGTGAAAAGGTTAAAAGACAGTGCCAACAGGCTCTCACTGAAACCAGTTCGGAGGATCAGCAGATTTGACGCTTTAAGGAGGGTCAGACACCATGATACCTCTTTGGTGCCTGAGCAAGGTGAAATAATTGACCACAACACTGGATGATGCTGTTTGGTTCAATCTGCGCAGGAGGATGAGCTAATATAATTCTTTATAATTTTTTTTTTAGAATAATATAATTATATTATTATAATAATAATGTACTTTCTATGCCTGCGATATGTGGTTGTCCCACGAAGGTATCTTAACATTAATGCACCAATAATAATTCACAAAGGGATAAAGTGTCAAATGTAATATTATAAAACTGGTTGTTTGGATCCTGGTTGTTGATTGGACAAGCAGCGTTCCAAGCCGTGCTGCATTGGCCGCTACAGACACCATCTCCATAAGAATATCATATACAAATTTTGACTTGCATAATAGCAAGCTAGGATTGATGCTTTGGTTAGCAAAACTAGCAAGTAACCAAGGCTACTACTGAAGCTATTTAGTAAACTTGCTAGCTACTTCATTGAATTCTGAACACATTTCTAGCGGCAAATGAAAACATGTCTAGCAAATGTGTTAAATTATATCTCTGGTATAAGTGGGGTAATCAACTTGGGGCTCTATGCGTTCTGTGGAAAATAATGCAACTCCGTGGAAGGTTAGTGTCACTCCGCTAGCGCGTCTTACATTATTTTCCAGAGAACGCATAGGCCCATAATGATTATCCCTTACATAACATGTCAAAAAGCGACTCCATTTTATATCGTTGTGAAAATGAACACCAAACTAACCCTACTTTTTGGGCCACATAATGATTTGCTAATACTTACAGTAGCTAGCACTTTTTTTAAACATTTATTTAACTAGGCAAGTCAGTTAAGAGCAAATTCTTATTTTCATTGACGGCCTAGGAACAGTGAGTTAAATGCCTGTTCAAGGGCAGAACGAGAGACTTTGTCAGCTCGGAAATTTGATCTTGCAACCTTTCGGTTACTAGTCCAACGCTCTAACCACTAGGCTACCTGCCTCCCTACTTCTCTGAGGACCAACTCATATCTTGTGTTTTTCTTGAGACATTAGAGAAAAATATTTTTAAGAGGACTGTCAGCACCAGACAATTTACATCCCCATAATGCAGCAGCCTTTTCTGAGTTGCTAATTTAGTAGCATAAATACATGAATTTAGATGTGCCCTCTGTTCACAATGAATGCTTCAAATTGAATCAAGTACTTAATTAACAGCCATAAACATCTAATTGCCAATATTATTTCCCAGACAATTACAGAACAGCATGTTTTTCTTGATTAATTACTTTGAGAAAATGATAAATCTTGTCTACAACTCAATCAACCACCGTAAGGATTAAATACATGTGTACAGGAGGAGAGGGGAATTAACCAAGCAATTATCAAGGCACTAACCATACATGGAAGTGCTTCTTTAGATTTCTCACTGTTCAGGAATAGGAAGGGTATGCAGTGAGTGTCACGTCCTGACCTTAGTGCCTTTTTTATGTCTCTATTTTAGTTTGGTCAGGCTTGAGTTGGGGTGGGCATTCTATGTTTTGTGTTCTATGTTTTCCATTTCCATGTGTTTGGCCTGGTATGGTTCTCAATCAGAGGCAGCTGGCAATCGTTGTCTCTGATTGAGAACCATACTTAGGCAGCCTGTTTTTCCCACTTGAGTTGTGGGTAGTTGTTTTCTGTCTCTGTATCGCTACCAGACAGGACTGGTTCGGTTGTGCTTTTGTTTACTTTGCGTTTCAGTGTTAAGTTATCGAAAAAATCTAACATGGAAACTTACCATGCTGCGCATTGGTACTCATCTCTTTCTCCAGACGAATATCGTTACAGTGAGTTCCAAAAGTATTTGGACAGTGACATTTTTTTCTTGTTGTTTTGGCTCTTTACTCCAGCACTTTGGATTTGAAATAGTACTATTAGTATGAGGTTCAAATGCAGACTGACCATTTTCATTTGAGGGTATTGTCATCCTTATCGGGTGAACCATTTCAAAATTACAGCACTTCCTTTTTTACATTTTTAGGGAACCAAAACAATTTGGACAAATTCACTTACTGTGAATTCAAAAAGTATTCACATCGCTTGAATTTTTCCACATTTTGTTGTGATACAACCTGATTTAAAAATGGACTCAATTGAGTTTTCTTTGTTGACTGTGTCACTGGCCTTCACACAATGCCCTATAATGTTAAGGTGGAATTATGTTAGTAGACATTTTTACAAATTAAATAAAAATACAAATCTGAAATGTCTTGAGTCAATAAATATTCAACACCTTTGTTATGGCAAACCTTAATAAGTTCAGAATCAAAAAATTGCTTAACAATTCACATAAGTTGCATGGACTTTGTTTAATAATAGTGTTTATTGTGATCTCTGTGCCCCACACATATCTGTAAGGCCCCTCAGTCGAGCAGCTATTTTCAAACACAGATTCAACCACAAAGATCAGGGAGGTTTTCCAATGCCTACCACAGATGGGTAAAAGAAGCAGACATTGAATATCCCTTTGAGTGTGGTGAAGTTATTTGGATGGTATATCAAAACACCCAGTCACTACAAAGATACAGGTGTCCTTCCTAACTCAGTTGCCAAAGGGGAAGGAAACGGCTCAGGGATTTCACCATGAGGGCAATGGCAACTTTAAAGCAGTTACAGAGTTTAATGGGTGGGATTGGATAAAACTAAAGATGGATTAAACAATATTGGTAATACTCCACAATACTAACCTAATTGACACAGTGAAAAGAATGAAGCCTCTTGACGTGACTTTACTTTCATCTGATGACTTTTATTTATCTAATCAACTATGTTTAAATGTTACCGATTTAAATTAATATTGTAACAATTTACTCATTACGATTTGGGGTACAACGAGAGCAGTTCTTTAGAGTTACAATCTCCCGAATTAAACTTTAAACGTCTTTACCTATCACATCCATAAACAGACAACCTATTAATCATAACCACGTATCATATCATCATTCCGAACAGTCGTAACCTTGCGTCTGCAAAAACCAGAGCTTTACTTATTATTCAGTACTACACAAATTGGTTGAATTATTTATTTACCAGCTGACTAAATGGTAACACAGGATAAACATACACACTTAATACATTAGAAACAGGTCCCGAGCAGACTGACAACAATATGAGTTTATTCTAATTCCATCTAATTCCAAGATGCTTCTTTGAAGATAGGCCTGCCGTGTCGATGGTTCCCAGTGGGGTGATGAGAGTAGCGGAACATGATGGTTTGAGGAGATTAGTAGAATGGTTCCACTTAAATGAACTTTTCCAGATACTTTACTTTGGACAGCTAATCAGCCATACCAGTGACTGTCCAGGAGGTGAGTTTATCATCTCTACCTCCTGTTGAGATTCAGAGTTCAAACCACTTTAAACGTGAGCTGCAACTCTACATCTCTCAGGACTAATATGTTCATTCTTAACCCATCATTTTCTACATTTCGTTCAAAAGGGTGGTTCAGGCGGACACACTCTCTGACCTCACTCACGGGGGTGGTGACTACTTACTGTGCACAGTTATAGAAACAATTTCCCCTTATAGTTTCTAAAATAAGATCCCTCTCTTAACAAAAACACTTTAATAATTTTTCATATAGCATTTTCATATAGCACAACGTAGAGGATGGAAACTCTTTCATGTAGTGTGTATACTTTTCACTTTACAGTATTTCTGTCACTCCTGCTCCCTGTCCCTGGCGCTCGAGGGCGCCGGGCTACCCGTCATCATCCACACATTATCATCATTACCCTGCCTATACAGTTGAAGTCAGAATTTTACATACACCTTAGCCAACTACATTTAAACTCAGTTTTTCACAATTCCTGACATTTAATCCTAGTAAAAAGTCCCTGACTTAGGTCAGTTAGGATCACAACTTTATTTTAAGAATGTGAAATGTCAGAATAATAGTACAGAGAATGATTTATTACAGCTTTTATTTCCTTCATCACATTCCCAGTGGGTCAGAAGTTTACATACACTCAATTAGAATTTGGTAGCATTGCCTTTAAATTGTTTAACTTGGGTCAAACATTTCAGGTAGCCCTCCACAAGCTTCCCACAATAAGTTGGGTGAATTTTGGCCCATTCCTCCTGACAAAGCTGATGTAACTGAGTCAGGTTTGTAGGCCTCCTTGCTCGCACATGCCTTTTCAGTTCTCCCCACATATTTTCTACAGAATTGAGGTCAGGGCTTTGTGATTGCCACTCCAATACCTTGACTTTGTTGTCCTTAAGCCATTTTGCCACAAGTTTGGAAGTATGTTTGGGGTCATTGTCCATTTGGAAGCTTCAACTTCCTGACTGATGTCTTGAGATGTTGCTTCAATATATCCACATCATTTTCCTGTCTCATGATGCCATGTATTTTGTGAAGTGCACCAGTCCCTTCTGCAGCAAAGCACCCCCACAACCTGATGCTGCCACCCCCATGCTTCATGGTCGGGATGGTGTTCTTTGGCTTGCAAGCATCCCTCTTTTTACTCCAAACTTAACGATGGTCAGCATGGCCAAACATTTCTATTTTTGTTTCATCAGACCAGAGGACATTTCTCCAAAAAGTATAATCTTTGTCCCCATGTGCAGTTGCAAACTGTAGTCTGGCTTTTTAATGGTGGTTTTGGAGCAGTCGCTTCTTCCTTGCTGTGCAGCCTTTCAGGTTATGTCGATATAGGACTCGTTTTACTGTGGATATAGATACTTTTGTACCTGTTTTCTCCAGCATCTTCACAGAGTCCTTTGCTGCTGTTCTGGGATTGATTTGCACTTTTCGCACCAAAGTATGTTCATCTCAAGTAGACAGAAGCGTCTCCTTCCTGAGTGATATGAGGGCTGCGTGGTCCCATGGTGTTTATACTTTATACTTGTTTATACTTGCATACTATTGTTTGTACAGATGAACGTGGTACCTTTAGGCATTGGAAATTGCTCCCAATAATGAACCAGACTTGTGGAGGTCTTGGCTGATTTCTTTTGATTTTCTGAGAGGCAGTTTGAAGGTAGGCCTTGAAATACATCCATAGGTTCACCTCCAATTGACTCAAATTTTGTCAATTAGCCTATCAGAAGTTTCTAAAGCTGTTTAACCTGTTGCGACGACCAAACCCGGATCCGGGATTCTATTTATAGACCTAAGCTCATTACCATAACGCAACGTTAACTATTCATGAAAATCGCAAATGAAATGAAATAAATATGCTATCTCTCAAGCTTAGCCTTTTGTTAACAACACTGTCATCTCAGATTTTCAAAATATGCTTTTCAACCATAGGAAAACAATCATTTGTGTAACAGTAGCTAGCTAGCGTAGCATTTAGCGTTAGCATTAGCGTTAGCATTTAGCAGGCAACTATCACAAAAACAAGTAAAGCCTTCAAATAAAATAACTTACCTTTGAAGAACTTCTGATGTTTTCAATGAGGAGACTCTCAGTTAGATAGCAGATGCTCAGTTTTTCCAAAAAGATTCTTTGTGTATTAGAAATAGCTCCGTTTTGTACATCACATTTGGCTACCAAAAAAAAAAAAAAAAAAAAAAAAAAAAACGAAAATTCAGCTCTCAAAACGCGAACTTTTTTCCAAATTAACTCCATAATATCAACTGAAACATGGCAAACGTGGTTTAGAATCAATCCTCAAGGTGTTTTTCCACATATCTCTTCAATGATATATCCTTCGTGGAAGCCTGGTTTCTCCTTGCTCTCAAATGGAAAAATAATTGCACCTGGCTTTACGCTCCAATTTCGACGCAGGGACACCAGGCGGACACTTGGAAAATGTAGTCTCTTATGGTCAATCTTCCAATGATATGCCTACAAATACGTCACAATGCTGCTAACGCCTTGGGGGAACGACAGAAAGTGTAGGCTCATTCCTTGCGCAATCACAGCCATATAAGGAGACAATGGAAAACAGAGCTTCAGAAATTCTGCTCATTTCCTGGTTGACGCATCATCTTGGTTTCGCCTGTAGAATGAATTCTGGGGCACTTACAGACAATATCTTTGCAGATTCTGAAACTTCAGAGTGTTTTCTTTCAAAAACTGTCAAGAATATGCATAGTCGAGCATCTTTTCGTGACAAAATATCGCGCTTAAAACGGGAACGTTTTTTATCCAAAAATGAAATAGCGCCCCTAGAGATCAAAGAGGTTAAAGGCACAGTCAACTTAGTGTATGAAAACTTCTGACCCACCTGAATTGTGATACAGTGAGTTATAAGTGAAATAATCTGTCTGTAAACAATCGTTGGAAAAATGACTTGTGTCATGCGCAAAGTAGATGTCCTAACAGACTTGACAAAACTATAGTTTGTTAACAAGAAATTTGTGGAGTGGTTGTAAAACAAGTTTTAATGACTCCAACATAAGTGTATATAAACTTCAGACTTCAACTATGTGTCTGCTCCTCTGTGTTCTTCCCTGTAGTTGTTGGTCGTGTCGTGTTTATGTCCAGACGCTGTTACTGTCTCGATGCATGTCCTTCTAAGTTAAATGGTTCCCTCCATGTACTTGCTTCTCATCTCATGTGTTTTGTGTTACAATTCCCTTTACAACATTTTTAATGACATCACAAAATTATAGCCACAACAACCTCAGTGTTTTTTTTTAGGTTTAGGTTGCCTCTGAGCATTCCCCACGCTCTATGTTTGATATATTGTTCCAGTACTCGCTTTAGAATGTGAAACAAAGGCACATTCCTTTGGTTAATTTGAAGAGGGAGAGAGCTGAATGTTCTGTCCTTTACAACAGGGCGTGAGCTATCAACCCTTTTTGTCGTATATTTTGGGAATATCCAATGCAACACATTACTGAGTTTTCAAGCATATTGGTGGCATGCTTGTTAAGGATTGGAGTTTTTCAGGATAAAAAATAAACAAAATGGAGCTAAGCACAGGCAACATCCTAAAAGACAACCTGGTGTCTGAGTTAAAGTTTTTACTTAAAACTACTTGGAAATCTATAGCAAGACCTGAAAAGGGTTGTCTAGCAATGATCAACAACCAATTTGACAGAGCTTGAAGAATTTTGAAAATAATAATGGGCAAATGTTGCACAATCCCGGTGTGGAAAGCTCTTAGAGATTTACCCAGAAGCATTTCGCTACACTCGCATTAACATCTGCTAACCATGTGTATGTGACAAATAAAATTTGATTTGATTTGATTTAGAAAGACACATCTTTAATCGCTGTCAAAGGTGCTTGTGCAAAGTATTGACTCATGGGTGAGAATACTTACGTAAATGAGATATTTCTGTATTTATTTATCAGTAAATTGTAAAAAAAAATGTCATTAATGGGTATTATGTGCAGATGGGTGAGAAAAAACATTGATTCAATCCATTTTGAAATCAGTCAATAACACAACAAACTACTTTCTGAAGGCACCGTATGTATTAAAGTAGTCAAATGGTTAATATTTGGTCACATATTCCTAGCACGCAATGACAACATCAAGCTTGTGACTCCACAATCTTGTTGGATGCATTTTAAGTTTGTTTTGGTTATGTTTCAGATTATTTTGTGCCCAATAGAAATGAATGGTAAATAAGGTATTGTGTCATTTTGGAGTGACTTTAATTGTAAATAAGAAAATAATATTTCTAAACACTTCTACATTAATGTAGATGTTACCATGATTACAGACTAGCATAAATGAAGCATGAATAATGATGAGTAAGAAAGTTAGAGACATAAGAGCCCCCCACAAATACAAATAATAATCTGTTCAAATGGTTACTGAAGTTACTCATGGCAGACCCAAGCTAGTACAGAATTAATTTATAATACTTGAATACACATTTTGCATAGGGGTTGGACATTAGATGTGTAAAGGGTAAAGATCTAAGGCATGCCATCCATGTTTACTGGTACCTGCTACAAACCTCTAACTGAAATGAGACGTTGTTCAGAGAAGCAACATCCCATCTGTCACAATCGCCTGGAGTGGTGAGTGCAGAGTGCAGAGGATACTGGGGAAACCGTCTTTATTTGGATTCCCAAACAAACGCCCAAAACAATAGGCGATAAATAGACAGAAAAATAGTCCGACCCAACACAGAGCACAAACGGACAGGAACACCCTGACTAACAGAAAACAACAATCCCGCACAAAAATAGACGGGCCTAACAGGCTTAAATAGACATGAATCAAGAAACAAAATAAGCGACAGGTGCAACCAATAAGACCAAACGAAAAGGAAAAAGGGATCGGTGGCGGCTAGTAGACCGGCGACGACCGCCGAGTGCCGCCCGAACAGGCAGGGGAGCCACCTTCGGTGGGAGTCGTGACACCATCATAAGCAATAATTTAATACAAGAACTGGTAGGCTGGTTTATGTAACAGAAATCATATGTTTCTGAACTATCATTTACAAAAAAAAATACTTGTTATGCAGACCTGTGTCCTGACAGAGTGATATTCTCAGCCTGTTCAAAGTTGAAATATCGTCTTCAACATTTAAATGCTCAGTCATCACATTTTAGAAAATCTGACAGCGAGGACTGAACAGGATTTTTCAGAGAGAATTTTGCATTATTTATCTCTCCCTCCGCCCCTTTTCTCTATCGATTTAATTGACGTATCTTCACTCTCATTGTCAGACATTTATGAATAGAGGGAACAGAGGGTGGTTGTATACTTCTCAGTAGCGTTTCTTGGACTTATCTACTATGTATCTGGACCAAATTCAAAATAAGTGTATCTTTTGTCAAGATGGATAGCCCTTACAAAAGTGTAACGTTCAGACCTGGGTAGCAACCTCCATGGCAGGCGAGCCGCTAGCCTCCTCTAACCACAGGGCGGTCATTTCTCAGAGTGTTGAACATCAAGAGCTGATTTATACTGACGGCCCACAAAATAACCATCCTTTATCCAAGTAGAGGAGATAAAGGGAAATACGTGACACAAAGAAGAACATTTAGTAGTGTTTAATAAAAACACATACACAGGAAGCTCAAAGTTTTTGGATTATTGTTCTGAGTTAGCAGTAACCTCACTCTCAAAAATGTTGTGTTAAGACTTCAGATCTTTGCTATAATTCATGAGGTGGCAGTCTGTAGGAGACATGACACATGGCTCCCATTAGAAACAGCAGAGCTTCTAGAGTGCTTAAGTCGCAGAATACAGTTTGTGAGACTTCCACGCGTTGCTGTGTCCCTAATGAGTTGGTTTGGGAATCTTAGAAACTTCCCTGTATTGTGTGCAAGAGAAATGTGCAGAGGGTTTTGCTTGTTTTCCAAAATGCCCCATGAACTCTGTTATGACACTTCCTTCAATTATACTTACAGAATGACAGGGAACTTGAAATATTCCCTGCTGGTATCTACTGGAGCATCTGTCAGGCCTCGCACATGGATGTATTTTGAGCTGGTGACAAGACAGTCAGCACCCAATTAGCAGACAGAGAATAAAGCATGATGTTGAAATATCTCTAGGCCTTCAGCCTAGCATTCTGAGAATATCTGCTACTGACTATTCAAAGACTCCATCGAACCTCCCTTTGCTATCCAAGTTCCTGATCGTGTGACATTTTATTTTAGTGTGTGAAATGTACTTTTACTGTTCGTAGATTTACTTTATTAATCATTCAAAGAATGTACATGCAGGTGAACATTTACACATACATAATATGCATGAGTGCACAATTGGTGGAACACTAAGTCAATGTGATTTAATGTATTCCAGTATAAAAGAGTGATTTTCACTATATTGCACAATAAAGGGACTGTCCTCTAAGAGACAGAAATAGTATAACCATGTCTTTACCTTTTAGGGATAGGGGGCAGCATTTTCGCTTTGGATGAATTGCGTGCCCATAGTGAACTGCCTCCTACTCTGTCCCAGATGCTAATATATGCATATTAGTATTACTATTGGATAGAAAACACTCTGAAGTTTCTAAAACTGTTTGAAGTATGTCTATGAGTATAGCAGAACTCATAGGGCAGGCAAATTTCCAAACAGGAAGTGGAAATTCTGGGGCTGGTTGATTTTCAACTCATGGCCTATTCACACTACCTACGCCTTCCACTAGATGTCAACAGTCAGTAGAACGTGGAATGAAGCCTCTAGTGTGATGTGGGACCGGATGGGAGGGGAATGAGTCAGTGGTCTGGCAGAATGCCAGTTCCTGGTTGGCACATTACTCTTGATATCGCCTTGCGTTCCATTACTCTGTACACAAAAATGAATGCGCCGGTTGGAACGTTATTGGATATATATGATAATAACATCCTGAAGATTGATTCTCTACTTAGTTTGACCAGTTTATTCAACCTGAATATAACTTTTTGAAGTTTTCGTCCAAGTTCGCCTGGACCAGCGCCAGCTTTTGGACATGTGAGCTAAACGTGCTAGCAAAAGTAGCTAATTGGACACTGGTAATGGACATTATCGAACAAAACAACGATTTATTGCGGAACTAGGATTCCTTGCACTGCATTCTGATGAAAGATCATCAAAGATAAGAGAATATTTATGATGTAATTTCGTATTTCTTTTGACTCCAACATGGCGGAGAAATATTGTTACGTCTGAGCGCCGTCTCAGATTATTGCATGGTATGCTTTTCGTAAAGTAAAAAAAAAATCTGACACAGCGGTTGCATTAAGAACTAATGTATCTTTAATTATATGTAAAACATGTATATATGTATATATATAGATTATTGCATGGTATGCTTTTCGTAAAGTAAAAAAAAAATCTGACACAGCGGTTGCATTAAGAACCAATGTATCTTTAATTATATGTAAAACATGTGTATATATATATATATATATATATATATATATATATATATATATTGGAATGGAGTAGAATGTAACAGCAAACCTACACATCTCAACACAGCGACCATGCTTCTTCCAATCAACATATTGTGGATTAGAGGGAGAATGGCCGAGAAGCGTGTGTCTGCCGCTCCACCCCACCCCCACATGAAATAGCCTATTTGAGGCTGTTGAGGGGAGGGCAGGCCCACAACAATGGCCAGAGTGAAATGGAACAGAACTACAACCTAGTGATTATGTTCCCTGTACTCTATATATATCTGTTTATTATTCCTGTTGATACAGGGCTCATACGTGAAACTATTCTAACTGAACTTTTTTCTTTCACAGTGACACTGACTCCGAATGGGAGCCCCCAGTGCCAAGGTGTCCATCCCCCACTGAAGCTGGTTCATCCAGCCGTACCCCTGCTGTCTCCGGCTCCACACCTCCCGAGCCATCTAGAGGTGTGAAGGCACTGACAAAGAAGCAGAGGAGGGGAAGTGTGCAACCTGCAAACAAAGGGACAGACGGGCATTGGCACACTGTCCTAGAAGATGTGGAGCCACCTCAACCAACATTTTAGGCCGAAAAGGCAGCCAGGGCCTCAGCTGAACATGACTGCAACGTACAGCCCCCTTCAACTTTTTCAGCGTTTTTTCACCCAATCTGTTGTTGATTCGCTCGTGTCTAACACAAATAAGTATTGGGTGAAGAAGCAAGCAGGCAAAAAAGTAGCATGGAAGCCCATTTCCATGTCAGACCTTTTCTGCTACCTTTCACTGGTCATCTACATGGGGCTGGTGAAGCTGAAAACCCTGCGGGACTACTGGAAAAAGTAATCTCTCTACCAACTGCCTTTCCCCCTCACTGTCATGTCTTGCAAACGATTTCTGCTTCTCTCACAGGTGCTTCATATCAGTGACCCAGAAGTTGATGACGAAAATGACAAGAAGAGAGGCACAGCAACATTTGATAGACTCTGCAAAATCAAACCTCTCTACCCCAACATTGTTGAGGCCTGCAAGACCTATTTTCAGCCAGCCTAGAACCTGTCCATAGATGAGTGGATGGTAGCCTCAAAGGCCAGAATTGGCCTCAAACAATACATGAGAAACAAACCAACTAAGTGGGGTTACAAGCTGTTTGTTTTGGCTGGTTCTGTGTGTGCCTACACTTTCAATTTTTTTGTCTATGAGGGGAACAGTTTTGCTACCGGTAAGGGACTATGACTCTGTAATGCAGTTATTGGATTTTCAACTGCTGGGGAAGGGCTACAAACTGTTTGTGGATAACTTCTACACAAGCCCTACCCTGTTTGCAGACCTTAGGAAGCTGGATGTGTGTGCTTGTGGCACCATTAGTACCAAAGACGAAAGTGAACAACATGCCTAAGCGGGCTGATCGGGGTACCATGTGAAGGATCCGTGAAGATGGCCTGCTCCTTGTGAAGTGGATGGATACCAGAGAGGTGGTGATGTGCACAACAATCCACAAGTCCTTCAGTGGCGATCATGTTGTCAGGCGTGTGAAGGACAGTAGCGGGGCATGGACCACAAAAAATATCCCCATTCCAGCTGCTGTGAAGGACTACAACAAGTTCATGGGAGGTGTGGACCTGTCATGCACTGATAGGCTATTACAATGGTCTCCACAAGACGATGAAATGGTACAAGACATTCTTCTATCATTTCATCGACATTGCTTTGGTGAATGCATTCATTCTACACAAGGAAATGGCTAAGAGCTGTGGAAAGCCCTCCATCTCAAAGCTAGCCTTCAGAGAGCTGCTCATCAAGGAGATTGCTGGCAACAGCACCACTGCACCACCCTCTGGCCCCTTTACCTATGTCCCTTCTGCTCCTGCCATAAGTGGTGTTCATCTGCCCAAATTTATTTCTGCAGGCATGGATGTGCATCAGGGCCAAAAGGCCCTCAAATGTTCTTTGCTAAATGAAGTCCCCCATCACCTGCACCACATGCTTGGTGACCCTCTGCTTTACAGCAGAAAGAGACTGCTATGGCACATGGCATCAGCAGCACAATATTGTGTAGAAGACTGAAGGTCTTCCAAATATTGAAAGTGTGTAAATAGTTCCCCTTGTTATTTTTTGGGGGAGGGGGTGTAGCTTAAAGATTAAGGGTTTATGAAAAGTATTTCCATCCTGACTTTTACATGAGTTCTTTGTATTGGTGTAGACTTGATGGACCAGATGGGACTCATTCCCTCCCAAACCAAAAGGAGAAACTAATATTTTCTCTGGTGAGCACAACCTACCTGGCACCCCTATAAATAACCTCAAGTCAAAACCGTTACAGTAGGTGTTACTATGTAACGGATAAACAGACGTTCTGACCCTGGAAAAAAATGTATGATGCAGTGGGACATGTGCAGAACAAAGGTGTTTATCCCACTTTACCACAGTTGACAAGGAAAACAATACTCAAGCACAAATTTACCAAAATAAATACTTGTTTTCGTTTATTTTCACTTTTATGAGCAAACCCAGTATTGTGTTCAATTAGTTCTATATTTATGAACGCAAACCCATGCTATATGTTCCATTGCCATGCTCACTGGCAACGTTCTTATCCCTTGCTTGCTAGCCAACTAGCTATTTTATACGCTAATACGGAACATTTTACATTTCGTACAGTGTTTGTGGATGTCCGTCTCCCATTTCATGTTATATGTTACGAAATACAATTCATATACAGTGGGGCAAAAAAGTATTTAGTCAGCCACCAATTGTGCAAGTTCTCCCACTTAAAAAGATGAGAGAGGCCTGTAATTTTCATCGTAAGTACCCTTCAACTATGACAGACAAAATGAGAAAAAAAATCCAGAAAATCACATTGTAGGATTTTTAATGAATTTATTTGCAAATTATGGTGCAAAATAAGTATTTGGTCAATAACAAAAGTTTATCTCAATACTTTATTATATACCCTTTGTTGGCAATGACAGAGGTCAAACGTTTTCTGTGAGTCTTCACAAGGTTTTCACACACTGTTGCTGGTATTTTGGCCAATTCCTCCATGCAGATCTCCTCTAGAGCAGTGATATTTTAGGGCTGTTGCTGGGCAACACGGACTTTCAACTCCCTCCAAAGATTTTCTATGGGGTTGAGATCTGGAGACTGGCAAGGCCACTCCAGGACCTTGAAATGCTTCTTACGAAGCCACTCCTTCGTTGCCCGGGCGGTGTGTTTGGGATCATTGTCATGCTGAAAGACCCAGCCACGTTTCATCTTCAATGCCCTTGCTGATGGAAGGAGGTTTTCACTCAAAATCTCAAGATACATGGCCCCATTCATTCTGGTCCGTTTGCAGAAAAACAGCACCAAAGCATGATGTTTCCACCCCCATGCTTTACAGTAGGTATGGTGTTCTTTGGATGCAACTCAGCATTCTTTGTCCTCAAACACGACGAGTTGAGTTTTTACCAAAAAGTTATATTTTGGTTTCATCTGACCATATGACATTCTCCCAATCTTCTTCTGGATCTTCCAAATGCTCTCTAGCAAACTTCAGACGAGCCTGGACATGTACTGGCTTAAGCAGGGGGACACGTCTGGCACTGCAGGATTTGAGTCCCTGGCGGCGTAGTGTGTTACTGATGGTAGGCTTTGTTACTTTGGTCCCAGCTCTCTGCAGGTCATTCACTAGGTCCCCCCGTGTGGTTCTAGGATTTTTGCTCACCGTTCTTGTGATAATTTTGACCTCACGGGGTGAGATCTTGCGTGGAGCCCCAGATCGAGGGAGATTAGCAGTGGTCTTGTATGTCTTCCATTTCCTAATAATTGCTCCCACAGTTGATTTCTTCAAACCAAGCTGCTTACCTATTGCAGATTCAGTCTTCCCAGCCTAGTGCAGGTCTACAATTTTGTTTCCTTTGACAGCTCTTTGGTCTTGGCCATAGTGGAGTTTGGAGTGTGACTGTTTGAGGTTGTGGACAGGTGCCATTAGTACAGGTAACAAGTGGAGGACAAAGGAGCCTCTTAAAGAAGAAGTTACAGGTCTGTGAGAGCCAGAAATCTTGCTTGTTTGTAGGTGACCAAATACTTATTTTCCACCATAATTTGCAAATAAATTCATTAAAAATCCTACAATGTGATTTTCTGGATTTTTTTTCCTCATTTTGTCTGTCATAGTTGAAGTGTACCTATGATGAAAATTACAGGCCTCTCTCATCTTTTTAAGTGGGAGAACTTGCGCAATTGGTGGCTGACTAAATAATTTTTTGCCCCACTGTATGTTACGAATTTGTAAAACATATGACATGTTACAAATTCTAGCTAGCTGTCTAACGTTATCTAGGCTAATGGTTAAGGTTAGAGAAAGGGTTAGCTAACATGCTAAGTAGATGCAAAGTTTCTAAAAAGTAGTAGAAAAGTTGCTAAAATGCTAAATGTTCTCCGTGATGAGATTCAATCTCGCAACCTTTGTGTTGCTAGACATTCGCGTTATACTGTACTAAATCATATCATACTAATTTTAGTGTCCCGGATGTACTTTCACAACATCTAGTCTGAGACCAACAGCAAAGTAGCTGCATTAGCGTTTGTTTAAGCTGTTTTCTATTTACATTTATTTGGATACATCCAAATGAATGATGATGCCTGATTGTGCATGGCATAGATAGGCAACTTTCTCATCAGGACACTGTTCAATATGGCATTGCATATCAAACACTAGGCTAGAAGCTAGCTAAATAGTTTGTTGCTAGCAAACCTGCCAGTATTACAACCAAATTTAAAAATATCAGTTGCTGGAAACAGATGGTCAAACTAGAAACAGGTGGAATGACTTGACAGCATAGCGCCACTTGCGTCATGACTGCAACAGGAGGGCTCTGAGGAATTTAAATCTCTGGAAAAGCAAATCAATAATTTAAGTTTTGCCTCGTTAAATCTGCGTTTACATTGTATCCAATTTTGTTTTGTGTGGTTGTTGGTTTAGCTTTCTGTAACTTTGTAGCAAGTGGTCCTTCTGTGTATGAGCATATTGCGTCCCGATTTCATAGTGTCCCGTTATATGGTTTTAATGCCCAATCTAGAATGCCAATCAGAAACTAGTATTCAATAATGCCATTTGATAAATGGTAATGTTGTAGCGTTATCACTTATTACACAATTGGAACAGAGAATGTGCAGTTACATATCTAAAAGATGAAGGTTATTCCACAGGTGTAATTACCCAGGAGCAAGTGACTTAATGTGAAGTAACATTTTTAATGACTTTGTAGTTACAATGTAACAACCTTTGCAGAAAATAGGCTACCAAGGAAAAATAAGGAGAAAGGATATGTTTACATTTCTTTAATGGATTTGACAAAGATGTATATTCAATTCCCAATTTCAGACTCAAAGCAACAACTATTTTAGTTAGCTATTCATTTTAACCCATAAGAGTCTAAACCCTGTCTATGCCAGGGGAGGAGGGGGTTCTACTAAGCTATATGGAATTGTTTTATGAAGGTCATACCAAGGATCATTTAGCTATTTGATTTTGAATTTTACGACCCCCTTGAAGTATCTAAAGAAAAAAACAAATTTGCAGAAAAAATATTTTGCGCCTTACAATGGAAAAGACTAGACTCTACATTGGTATGGACTTCCAGACATGTCCCACTTCGAATTTTCCACTTCAAAACCAAATATATACTTTGACTAAAATGATGACCTATTGACGTAAATTGCTGTACAACATAATGGGAATACTCTGGACATCACCTTTTTTCATACTTCTTATTTTGAGAATCAGCTACAATATCTCCATGTTGACTTTTCATAAGGAAGCATTCAATAAAGAATTGGTGCTTGGCTTTTGGCCATGGGTGATGTCACAAAAAGCAATCTAGGCAGAGCAGATTATGGAGTAGAGCAGTGGTTCCAAACCGTTCGCTTACTGTACCACCTACTGGATTGCTGAATTTTGCTCTGCCTGGAGTACCCCTGAAGTACCCCCCATGTACATTTTACCAGTAAGCCTAGGGTCTCATGAGTCTTCTCAAGTACCCCCTGTGAATAGGCCAAGTACCCCCAGTGGTCCTATTACCTCTGGTTGGCAACCACTAGAGTAGAGGGATATGTAGAGGTTTACAACAATTATCTGCCACCTGCAGGTCTCTGAAGTTTTGTCTCAATGAACTCCACTTGGTTGGGAGAGCATTCCAAGCTCAGAAAGGGACCAGGGCTTGCTCTAAGTATTGGATGTTTCTATCTGTATTGTCATTGATAGATTTGGAGTGGAATGGAGGGGTGTGATTTAGAAATACCGTTTGACTGATGGGAGTCATATCCAATAAAAACCACCTGCTCTCTGCAATGACTAATTATACAGTATATGCATTTTGTAGGCTGTAATGAGTCATGTACTGTTGTGAAAATTGATATTGTGATGTATTTAATACTTTCCCCCATAAAACTTCCAACATCTCATTAATGATACTATTGATTTGACAATGTAATGAGTTAATTTGGCAACATGATGAGTTCACTTTGTGATGACATAATTTGGCGATGTGATAAGTACCCACCAGTATTTCATTCATCGTTGTCCTCAGGTTAATGAAATAGTTTGGCTTTTAACACAGTTTGACATGCCTGGTGTGGATATTTATACTGTATAATTAAACAATATAAACATAGTGCAGAGTACAATGTAATAAACAGTATTATCCACTTGACATAAGAAACCATACATCCTGTCATTTTCTGGATAAAATTAGTGGATGGTTAGAAAACAAGGACGATACATCACACAGAATGCATGTGTAAGGACAACGCTTGCTGTTTTTCCCCATCTTGAAGATAACAGCTGACAAGGCCTACATCTGATGTGCTGATATGGATTTGCAAGAACCCTGATTATCCAGCAAATCTGTGTGGTTAGCTTGATTGAAGGGAAGTTGTGGGAAAGCCAGAGATACACATGCACACACGCATAAGTGGACTCTCTCCCACACGTGTGTACAAGCGTGCACACACACAGAGACATGCACACACACACACACACACACACACAGAGACATGCACACACACACACACACACACACACACAGAGACATGCACACACACACAAGCAGTGCTTCAGTTTGAATGTACCTTTTGACTGAATGTGTCTAAATGTGCTGCATATGAAACCGTACAATTAAACTATAATTGACTGTGGATGTAAAGATGATTGCTTTAGAGGTAGATTCATATCTTTGGCTCATTTCCCTTCAACCTGCTTTGAGATTCCAGACTTAGCAACATTGGACGACCTCTTCATCCTTGTCCTCAACTGAGCGATAGAAATCACAGCTTATAGCTGAGCAATGATCCCATTCTGACAGCTGTCCAACAGATCACTGCCTCATCTGCAAAATACTCTCCACTCAACTGTCTTAAAGGCCCATGTTCTACCAAGATAAATCAAGTCCTGATATTTGTCTAATTAATGAGGGACAAGAAGCAACACAGGTGAGCCATGTCCATTTACACTAATTATCCCATTCTGGTGTTGTAAAGCTTCTTTAGATTGCTCTCCAGAAAAAGAGAAGTAGGAATTCCTTCCAAACTGGCTGCTGAGTGAGTGAACCCCCTGGAGTCTTTTGCCATATTCCTTATGATTTAGCCTGAATGTGAGTTGGCAGTCAATGCTGGTAACTTATGTCTGGATCAGCCCTTGCCACTCAGATTAATTGTTCTGGGCAAACAGAGGTCTAAAGCCCCCCCCCAGTGCCGTGTCAGCCATAGTCCTGATTCTGGCCTTTAACCAAACTATAAAGTGTTTTCGAGAGGTAACCTTATCGACCTGTTCCCTCTTGTTAGATTGCAACATTTTACTTTACTTAATTCATTTTAGTACATTTAAGTCTAATGAAGAATTCTCAGATAAGTATGAAAGCATTCATCTGGGGTATATCCTTCTTACCGTTTTCCACAAACTATAATATGAATAACTCTTGTCATCTCCCGGGGTATCATCCTGCCATCAGAGCAACAAGAAACATGCTTCATGACACACCACTATGGTTATAATTGCTGCTTATGCCATTATTCACAATATGGCATATAGTTCAGTAAAATACCACAACAGTCATGTTGGACAATAAACACTGGGCATCCCACTATCTCCATGTATCTGTATGTCACGGTTAGGTCGGAGTGTGATTTAAGGTTGGGTTATCTAGGTGAATTATATTTCTATGTTGGCCTAGTATGGTTCCCAATCAGAGGCAGCTGTTTATCGTTGTCTCTGATTGGGGATCATATTTAGGTAGCCATTTTCCCATTGTGCTTTGTGGGATATTGTCAATGCATTATTATAGCGTTTCGTTTGTTCACTTTGTTCTTTGAAGTTTTCTATTCCAAAATAAAGGATGGAAACATAGCACGCTGCATCTTGGTCTACTCCTTATGACCAACATGACACTGTGTGGACTCTGGAATAGGCATCTAGGTTATTAGGTGAGTTCATGATTTGTGTAGACAAGCTGTGGATCTCAGGGGGATAATCTATTTAACACACCTGCTCTGGCCATTATGCAGGCTTCCCAGCCAGGTGACATTGAGCTCTCCTTTTATATCCCGAGATATTCGCTGAAGAGGGAATGAAGGAGACGAAAACTCAAGGAAAGGCACTGTTGAATTGGTGTGTGGCTATTGAAATGGAGCAGGACTAAGTTTACTTCCTATATTACGTGACAATAATAATTTGAGTTAATAAGGAAGGTACGGTTTGGCAGAATTCAAAAGGAAATTGATACCAGGAAATAGGTTTTGTAATTATTGTCTCATGAGCGTCAAGAAATGAACACAGAACACCATGTCAGATTACTATTAGAAAAATGTAAGCACAGATCTCAAGGCCGTACGAAACATGGCACAACTATGAAGAAACCCATCTGGAATCATTTAGTTACCAAAAGTGTTAAACAAATCAAAATACAATATATTTTCTTCAAAGTAGCCACCCTTTGCCTTGATGACAGCTTTGCACACTCTTGGCATTACTTCAACCAGCTTCACCTCGAATGCTTTTCCAACAGTCTTGAAGGAGTTCCCACATATGCTGAGCAATTGTTGGCTGCTTTCCTTCACTCTGCGGTCCAACTCATCCCAAACCATCTCAATTGGGTTGAGGTCAGGTGATTGTGGAGGTCAGGTCATCTGATGCAGCACTCCATCACTCTCCTTCTTGGTCAAATAGCCCATACACAGCCTGGAGGTGTGTTAGGTTATCGTCCTGTTGAAAAACAAATGATAGTCCCACTATGCGCAAACCAGATCGGATGGCGTATTGCTGCAAAATGGTGTGATATCCATGTTGGTTAAGTGTACCTTGAATTCTAAATAAATCACTGACAGTATCACCAGAAAAACACCCCCCACACCATCACACTTCGCCCTCCATGTTTCACGGTGGGAACCACACATGTGGAGATCATCCATTCACTGACTCTGCATTTCACAAAGACATGGCGGTTGGAAACAAAAGTCTCAAATTTGGATTCATCAGACCAAAGGACAGATTTCCACTGGTCATATGTACATTGCTTGTGCTTCTTGGCCCAAGTAAGTCTCTTGATCTTATTGGTGTCCTTTAGTACTGGTTTCTATACAGCAATTCTACCATGAAGGCCTGATTCACGCTGACTCCTCTCAACGAACAGTTGATGTTGAAATGTGTCTGTTATTGGAACTCTGTGAAGCATTTATTTGGGCTGCAATATGAGGTGCGGTTAACTCTAATGAACATATCCTCTGCAGCAAAAGTAACTCTGGGTCTTCCTTTCCTGTGGCGGTCCTCGTGAGGGCCAGATTCATCATAGTGCCTGGTGGATTTTTCATCTGCACTTGAAGAAACTTTTAAAGTTCTTGAAAATGTCTGGATTGAGGGACCTTCATCTCTTAATGTAATGACGGACTGTCATTACATTTACTTATTTTCCTTTAATATGGACATGGTGTTTTACCAAATAGGGCTATCTTCTGTATACCAACCCTACCATGTCACAACACAACTGATTGGCTCAAATGCAATAACAAGGAAAAAAATTCCACAAATTAACTTTTAACAAGCCACACCTGTTAATTGAAATGTATTCCAGCTTACTACTTGATGAAGCTGGTTGAGAGAATTGAATGAGTGTGCAAAGCTGTCATCAAGGCAAGGGTAGCATGCTCCCAGGGATGAACAAGTCTGGTTCATCCCTGGGAGCAATTTCCAAATGCCTGAAGGTACCACGTTCATCTGTACAAACAATAGTATGCAAGTTTTAACACCATGGGACCACGCAACCATCATACCGCTCAGGAAGGAGACGTGTTCTCTCTCCTAGAGATTAACCTACTTTGGTGCAAAAAGTGCAAATGAATCCCAGAACAACAGCAAAAGACCTTGTGAAGATGCTGGAGGAAACACGTACAAAAGTGAAACAAGTCCTATATCGACATAACTTGAAAGGCACCTCGGCAAGGAAGAAACCACTGCTCCAAAAAGGCCAGACTACGGTTTGCAACTGCATATAGGGACAAAGATCATATTTTTTGGAGAAATGTCCTCTGGTCTGATGAAACAAATATTTAACTTTTTCGCCAAAACAACCATTGTTATGTTTTGAGGAAAAAGGGGGAGGCTTGCAAGCCGTGAAGCACGTGGGGTGGCAGCATCATATTGTGGGGGTCCTTTGCTTCCGGTAGGGTCTGGTGCAATTAAAAAAATAGATGGCATCATGAGACAGAATAATTATGTGGATATATTGATGCAACATCTCAAGACATCAGTCAGGAAGTTGAAGCTTGTTCGCTAATGGATCTTCCAAATGGACAATGACCCCAAGCATACTTCCAAATTTGTGGCAAAATGGCTTAAGAACAACAAAGTCAAGGTATTGGAGTGGCCAACACAAAGCCATGACCTCAATCCTATAGAAAATGTGTTGGCAGAACTGAAAAAGCGTGTGCGAGCAAGGAGGCCTACAAACCTGATTCAGTTACACCAGCTCTGTCAGGAAGAATGGGCCAAAATTTACCCAACTTCTTGTGGGAAGTTTGTGGAAGGCTACCCGAAACGTTTGACCCAAGTTAAACAATTTAAAGGCAATGCTACCAAATACTAATTGAGTGTATGTAAACTTCTGACCCACTGGGAATGTGATGAAAGAAATACAAGCTGAAATAAATAATTCTCTCTAGTATTATTCTGACATTTCACATTCTTAAAATACAGTGGTGATCCTGCCTGACCTAAGACAGGGAATTTTTACTAGGATTCGATGTCAGGAATTGTGAATACTGAGTTTAAATGTATTTGGCTAAGGTGTATGTAAACTTCTGACTTCAACTGTATGCAAAGAAATAAACAAAGTTTGATATTTTGATGATTCCCACTCTTTCTGCGTCTGACTCTATACCTTCATTTTTGTGGAATCCAGCAGAAAAGAATCTAAGGCACCACAAAACCTCCTCATGCTTTCACCCAGTCTTTCCTTTTAGGCCACAGGTTTCAAAAGGTGTTCCCACGTCAGTTAATCACTTCAGCCCCCGTCTCCTTCATCCTCCATGGCCAACCGATGTACACGTGCGGTGACCTTTAATCAACATTACCTCAACTTGAGGCAAATCAGCACTGTAAATATGTTTCAACATCAATGACATTAGAAGGTGATGTCCCTGAAATGCTGATAACCCCTTCTACAACTAACACTGCTCATTCAATTACTGTCCCTACAGCGACAACCGTGAGACTAGCTATTGCATTGACTGTCTCCTGCTCCTGATCTCCTATTGCTTTTGTGGTTCACTGATAAATCTCGGACTTCTCTTCTGGTGAGGGGGCCTCCTGAATACAGGAATCTGTAGCTAGTCTTTCAAGTGTTGTATATTCTCCTATGTACTTTTCACTAAAAGTTGTCAATAGTGTCTGAAATGTTAACACAATCTCTACTACTCCCACCATGATCTTGGTATGTGTGACGGTAAACTTATCAAATAAGTCTCTAAACTCAGCAAAAAAAGAAACGTCCTCTCACTGTCAACTGCATTTATTTTCAGCAAACTTAACATGTGTAAATATTTCTATTAACATAAGATTCAACAACTGAGACATGAACTGAACAAGTTCCACAATAATGTGTCCCTGAACAAAGGGGGGTCAAAATCAGTCATCTGGTTTGGACACCAGCTGTATTAACCTCTCTGTGATATGTGGGACGACAACTTCCAGTGAAAATGCAGAGCGCCAAATTCAAATAAATTACTATAAAAATCAAACTTTCATTAAATCACACATGCAAGATAGCAAATTAAAGTTGCACTTGTTGTGAAACCAGCCAACATGTCAGATTTCAAAAAAGCTTTTCGGTGAAAGCAAACGATGCTATTACCTGAGGATAGCACTTACGTAAACAAAGAGAGAAACCATATTTCAACCCTGCAGGCTCGACACAAAACGCAGAAATAATTACCTTTGACGAGCTTCTTTTGTTGGCACTACAATATGTCTCAAACATCACAAATGGTCCTTTTGTTCGATTAATTCTGTCGATATATATCCAAAATGTCAATTTATTTGGCGCATTTGATCCAGAAAAACACTGGTTCCAACTTGCGCAACGTGACAACAAAATATCTTAAAAGTTATCTGTAAACTTTGCCAAAACATTTCAAATTACTTTTGTAATACAACTTTAGGTATTTTTTTACGTAAATAATCAATAAAATTGAGACGGTGATCTGTGTTCAATACAGGAAGAAAACAAACTGTAGCATGCTTTCTGGTCATGCGCCTCTATCTAACAGTACACTTCAAGTGACCCTCGTTTAAGATGGCCATACTTCTGCATTACACAAAGGAATAATCCTAAACAAATTTCTAAAGACTGTTGACATCCAGTGGAAGCGATAGGAACTTCAAGAAGGTCCCAATGAAAACTCATTGAAAAGAGAGTGACCTCTGAAAAAAAACGTAATGGTTTGTCCTCGGGTTTCACCTGCTAAATAAGTTATGTTATACTCACAGACATGATTCAAACAGTTTTAGAAACTTCAGAGTGTTTTCAATCCAAATATACTAATATACATATCTTATCTTCTGGGGATGAGTAGCAGGCAGTTTAATTTGGGCATGCATTTCATCCGGATGTGAAAATACTGTCCTCTGACACCAAGAAGTTAAGTACAGCAGTGCATCTCCTCCTCATGGACTGCACCACATTTGCCAGTTCTTTCTGTGAGATGTTACCCCACTCTTCCACCAAGGCACCAGCAAGTTCCCTTACATTTCTACAGGGAATGGCCCTAGCCCTCACCCTCCGATCCAACAGGTCCCGGACGTGCTCAGTGGGCTTGCGATCCGGGCTCTTCGCTGGCCATGGCAGAACACTGACATTCCTGTCTTGCAGAATACCACGCACAAAACTAGCAGTATGGCTGGATTAGCCTGCATGAAGGGTACCACATGAGGGAGGAGGATGTCTTCCCTGTAACACACAGTATTGAGATTGCATTGACAACAAGCTCAGTCCGATGATGCTGTGACACCGCCCCAGACCATGACGGACCCTCCACCTCAAAATCAATCTGGCTCCAGAGTACAGGCCTCGGTGAAATGCTTCCGTCAACAAACGCAAATCCGACCATCACCCCTGGTGAGACAAAACCACGACTCCAAACCACAACTCCATTTTGCCAGTCCTGTCTGGTCCAGTGAAGGTGGGTTTGTGCCCATAGGCAATGTTGTTGCCGGTGATGTCTGGTGAGGACCTGCCTTACAACAGGCCTACAAGCCCTCAGTCCAGCCTCTCTCAGCCTATTGCAGACAGTCTGAGCACTGATGGAGGGATTGTGCATTCCTGGTGTAATGTGGATAGCTGTTGTTGCCATGCTGTACCTGTCCTGCAGGTGTGATGTTCAGATGTAGGTGTTGTTACACGTGGTCTGACACTGCGAGGATGATCAGCTGTCCGTCCTGTCTCCGTGTAGCGCTGTCTCAGGCATCTCACAGTACGGACTTTGCAATTTATTGCCCTGGCCACATCTGGAGTCCTCATGCCTCCTTGCAGCATGCCTAAGGCACATTCACGCAGATGAGCAGGGACCCTGGGCATCTTTCTTTTGGTGTTTCTCAGAGTCAGTAAAAAGGCCTCTTTAGTGTCCTAAGTTTTCATAACTGTGACTTAATTGCCTACCGTCTGTAAGCTGTTAGTGTCTTAACGACCGTTCCACAGGTGCATGTTCATTAGGGTCCTGAAAAAGGGACGTTTCTTTTTTTGTGAGTTTATATTGTGCACTATTCACTGTCCTTCCTCTACTACAAACTATCCCCAATATCACTATACATAGAGGAGTGGTATCATTCCCTAGAGACTATTACCTTCTTCCTTAATTTATGATCCACAGAGATCTCCATCCCAGTCTCATTCCATTCCGCTCTCCCAATTCCCTGTAATGTTAACGCCTTGGTTTTTGGGACTCCATAGAATGCACTGATGTTGTTTCTGACAACTAACACCCTTATTCAAACATTCTGTCTCAAACACATGCCCCTATGTACCTAGTCTCCGGCCACAAATACATTTGCACATAGTAAATGCTTCCATATAACCCATAACTCGTTAGTCACTACTGGTAGTCTACTCACGTCCTAGCATTGGACGCATTGAGGGAGCAATTTCATGGGTTGCCTACCACGAAGGTAACCTCCCAGCCCCTCAGTAACCTGACTGGTAGCAGCGCTGTCACCCCGGTTTCCCGGGAACCCCAATTTCCTACCAAGGAGCGCTTCGATGGAGATTGCAGATCCTGCTGGGCCTTTCTCTCTCAGTGCTCCCTCGTTTTTGAGCTGCATCCTTCTTCGTTCCCCTCGGACCGCTCGAAGATAGCGTACATTATTACGCTGATGTCCTTGAAGGCACTCGCCTGGGCCACGGCGGTGTGGGAACAACAATTTGTAATCTGCCTCAGTCTGAGGCATTCATGGTGGAGGTTGCCTTGGAGCCGATGAGAGGCTGCCTTGGAGCCGATGCAGCTTGGCAGGGCTTCACTGTCTCCATCTGAATGCGTACGCAGACTTAACACCCAAAGTTGTCTGTATTGCGGTACTGCCGGTCATTATGTGTCTCCCTGTCCCTTCAAGAGACCTAGCTCAATGGTAGGAATGAGTACTCTGGTGGGTCTTAAGGATAGATTTGCTTCTCCCCCTACTAGTCCCCCTTTCCATGCCACCCTGTGGTGGGGTGACCAGTTCAATTCTCTCCAGATACTCATCGACTCGGGCCTAGGGTCCTTTTTTCTCAATTTCCGCCTGACTGACATGCCCAAAGTCAACTGCCTGTTGATCAGGCCCTGAAGCCAGGATATGCATATAATTGGTACCATTGGAATGAAAACACGTTGAAGTTTGTAGAAATGTTAAAATAATGTAGGAGACTATAATAAAATAGATATGGTAGGAGAAAATCTAAAGAAAAAACAACCAGAATTATTTTTTTTTTGTGAGCCCATGATCTCACAATGGAAAGTATAGGGAAATAATTCAATCTAGCTCTCAGGATTCCACTGGGTGTCAGCAGTCCCTTTGGATGACAAATCAGGGGAAGATTTTCAAAAAGTAAGTGAATATTTAATCGCTACTTGTGAATTTATAATGTGGGGAGCCGTCCTCAAACAATCGCATGGCATGCTTTCGATGTAATGGCTTCTGTAAATCGGACAGTGCAGTTAGGTTAACAAGAATTTAAGCTTTCAACCGATATAAGACACTTGTATGTACCTAAATGTTAAATATTCATAATTTTTATGATTGTTTATTTGAATTGCTTGCCCTCCAGTTTCACCGGAAGTTGACCTAGCCTTAAGAAGTATTACTCTGGCATCCGAGCTGGGCATCCCTACTCAACCCCTTTCCATTCCCATGAAGGTTAGAGTGCTGGACTTGCACTCTATAGGCCGGGTCACCCACCATACCACCCCCATCAACCTACGTGTGTCGGGGAACCACAGCGAGATAATCCAATTCCTGCTAATTGAGTCTCTGCAGGTACCTGTGCTATTGGGATTCTCTTGGCTCCAGCGAAGCATTTTCTGGATTGACTGGTCTACTGGTGCCATCGGGGCTGGACACCGTTCTGCCACACTCTTTGCCTGAAATCAGGGGGGGGGGGGGTTCAGTAAGGCCCGGGCCACTTCACTTCTGCAACATTGACCGTCACACAGCCCTTTATCATATCACAGTAATATACATTGTTACTTCAACACATTTTGCATTTGGGTCTTACCTGTCTTACGTGATAACTAATTTTCCACACCTCCTAGAAAACATTGGTAGTCTCCATGCCAGTCTCCTTCATCCTCATCATCGGGTGTCAAAGCAAGACACAGCCTATTGTACATAATGAATTGTACTGTATCATCCAGAAATGATTGTATTGATGAGCTTTAACATTAGGATTCTGATGACATGGTAAAACAAAACCCCTACTATCAATGTCCCCATCATGGTTAGCCCAAGCTCCCATTCAGTGGGTTCTCTAATAACCTCCCTCTCGGAGGGCACAAAAATATAAGGTTTCCCTTGAATTAATACGAGAAGTGCACCCTCCCCTCACTTTCTGCTCTCCTCACAGCTTAGGGCAGTGATCTATTTTTCCTTCTCTACTTTCCGTATCATAATTAAAACAATTCACACATTTCCAACCCAAATTTAGAATGAAAGTCCTTAGAGCGTCACACTCATATTCAAGACTCTCAACTTAGCGTCTACCGACACAGTTTGAATATACTTTTACAAAGCGGGGAAATATATAGACAGAATGTACTACTTATATTACCAGTATTAAGTTCTCATCATGGCCCCCGTTTATCCCTGTCTTACTCTGTCGCGAGTGGCATGTTAATGACAGATCGGTATCTCAATGGATTTTAATCTAAATTACAATAAACTGTGCAGACCTCAAATCAACCTGATACCCCAAATAAACAGTTTAGGCCAACCCTAATTCAATTTACGGGCACAGTTGACCCCAACCATTTTCTTCTTCAGATAGCTTTACAGTTCATCCTCACAATGGCACATATCTAACTCATGCCTGTCAAAATGGATTGCCCTTGATAATGTCTTGATTCCAATATCTGGGACATAATCAGATTTTCCCAAGCAAACAAATCTCTCACCTGAGCCTCCACCACCATTCTGTCTTATCCAGCAGCATGAGAGGAGTTTGGATGTGATCTCTCTCCAAGCTCACTCCACATGCACGGTCTGAAGACCCATGCCACACTCCTGTCGATCGTACACAGGTTGCTGGCTCTGACTCAGGTCTCAGTATATGTGGTGTGGAAGGACCACCAGAGGGCAGGCTGGGCTCATGGATAGTAGCCCAACAAGGCATGGGAGACAAGGTAACCAGAGGCAATTAAGCACAGCTGACGGTACTAATGACATACTCTCCTTCCCCTATAAGAGAGAGAATGAAACCAGCAGAGAGGGGGAAACTATCTCTGGAAGATGGCCACCGAGAGAGAGGAGCTATCCAGGAAGAACCACTAAGACGGTGACAATTCCGTGACTTTTGTTGTAGTTTAAAGATAATCCTATTATGTTCTTGTTTCATCTGGAGAAGAAGATGTATGTTTTTCCTTGGAAGATATTCATTGATTATGTTGGAGTGTTTGTGTTGACCCAATGCCCTCAATAGAGAACTGTGTTCAATCAAGAAAACTTCCTCCTGACTCGTTTATTCCACCTTCCCGCTTTAGAGTGACGCCCAATTAGTTGGTCCGCTCACATTGGTGGAGGATGCGGGCATTAGGTGGACGAGTGATACAAGGATAAGTGAGTAAATCAAGATTCTTCCAGTAGACCCGGAGGAACCATTCAAGAACGATGGATAACGCCCTACTACAACAATTGATCACGGCACAGCAGACAACCATAGAACTCCTGCAACAACAGCTGAGCCGACGAGAAGAACCTAGAGTTAAGCCAAGAGCGGCTGCTCACGCCATCTTACCTCGTCTCTCCAAGGAGGATGATATTGAGGCCTTTCTCATGACCTTCGAAAGGACGGCCACCTTGGAAGAGTGGCCGCCCACAGAATGGGCGAGCGCATTAGCCCCTCTTTTGACCGGGGTGGCTCAGGAAGCATATTTTGACCTGGATTCCTGCGAAGCTGCGGACTATGGGCGACTAAAAACCGAGATCCTGTCCCGGTACCAGCTGACTGCCAGAGATAGGGCTGTAAAATTCCATCAATGGACCTATACAGCTGATCAACCCGTCCGTGCCCAGATCTTCGCATTAATACGACTGACGAAACAGTGGCTAGAACCTGGAAAGGGAGTAGGACATGTGATAGAGACTCTCGTAGTGGACAAGATATTGAGAGAATTACCCAGTGACTTAAAAAGGGTTGTGGGGCAAGCCAACCCGTTGTCAGCCGACGACATAGCCCAGGCGGTAGAAACATATCGGTCTACAGGGGAGTTGTTAAAAAGTGACAAGGAGGAACGGAAGGAGTCTTCCAATCCCGTACCACGACTCACCCCGGCGCGCCCGCCACCGAAACGTCCAAACCCCCCCCGGAGGTGGGAGAAGTCAGCCACCACACAGCAGGGTCGGTGTTATAAATGTCAGTCTCCCAACCATTATGCCCCACAATGTCCTAGCAAGGATGAGCCCATGGTCACAGAGTCATCACTGCCTATCCCCACACATCCCGTTTTGAGGGGGCAGGATCAACACTGTTGGTTAGCAGAGATAGCCCCAGCCTCAGAGATTCCAGTGCGAGTCGAAGGACAAGATGTGGTAGCTATTCTCGACTCGGGAAGTATGGTTACGTTAGTAGAGGAGCGGATGGTGACCTCCGCAGCACTGCTACCAGACAAAGTAGCCGTATCCTGTATCCATGGAGACACCCACTATTACCCCACTGTGAATCTGCCTATTCTCACTCCAAAAGGAAGGTGTACAGTCAGGGCAGGGAAAGTGCCCCAGCTGAAGGTGCCATTATTGATCGGGAGAGACTGTCCCCTATATAAGGAGCTTCGGCAGATGACGTTATGCACGGGAAGAAGGGGGACAGGAAGGAAGAGAAAATCCAAGCCCGAGGTAGTAGTCCTACAAGGAGACATAGCCGCGTCCTCGTCCTCTGCAGCAGAGGAAGAAATAGCGACCCAACGTTTACGGCAGATATTCCAGGAAACCACCGATGAAGACACATGTGAAGGGTTATACACAACGCAGGAAGAAAGGAGCAACCAGGCGCTAAGGGATATATTTGAAGCTCCATCCGAGGAGGGAACCTGGAAGGGATTCTCCTCGGTCACCCTTGATGGGGATGTGGAACATCCTCCACATCCCTCTACCGAGGTCGACCTGCCCCAGGAATTAAAGGGACAGTTCGGCACCTCGCAGCATAGAGACCCAGACCTAAGGGAGGCCATGAGGAAGGTGAAGGTGATCGACGGGAGGAACGTCGACGGATCAGGTGAGCCCCCTCTTCCTTACTATGCAATCAGGCGGGGTCTCTTATACTGGGTCGTACGACGAAGGGGGGAAAACCAGGAATTACTAATGGTGCCTAGGCCATACAGGGATACAGTTCTACAGTTAGCCCATTCCCACGTCCTAGGAGGACACCTGGCACGAGACAAGACTATTGACAGAATCATGCAGAGATTCTATTGGCCCCGGGTCACCCGGGATGTGGCCAGGTATTGTAGGACGTGTGATCAATGTCAACGTACAGCCCCACGGCCACACCTACGTAACCCTTTGATTCCTCTCCCCATCATAGAGACTCCCTTTGAACGCATAGCTATGGACCTCGTAGGACCCCTCCCAAAATCCGCCAGAGGACACGAGTACATCCTAGTGGTTATAGATTACGCTACCAAGTTCCCGGAGGCCATACCCCTGCGTAACATGTCGTCAAAGGGAATTGCCAAGGAGTTATTCCTGATGTTCTCTCGTGTGGGCCTCCCCAAGACTATCTTAACCGATCAAGGAACCCCGTTCATGTCCCGGTTGATGAAGGACTTGTGTCGGTTATATCAGGTTCAACAGATACGTACAAGCATATTCCACCCTCAAACAGACGGGTTGTGTGAACGCTTGAACAAAACGATTAAAAGCATGTTGAGAAGAGTGGTGTCCCGAGACGGGAAAAACTGGGACATGCTTCTCCCACACTTAATGTTTGCCCTGCGAGAAGTACCCCAGGCATCCACTGGATTCTCTCCGTTTGAATTGCTCTATGGCAGACCCTGTCGAGGAATCCTCGACTTAGCCAAGGAGACCTGGGAGACCCAACCATGCCCCTTTCGATCCACAATAGAGCACGTTACCCTGATGAGAGACCGCCTGTCAGCAGTGTGGCCCATAGTCAAGGAGCATATGGAGAAGGCCCAAAGGACCCAAGGCCGGGCCTATGATAAGTCCGCGACCCCCCGTGAGTTCACCGTGGGAGAGAAAGTGATGGTGCTTGTGCCCACGGCCGAACATCGCTTGCTGGCGCAGTGGAGGGGGCCCTACGAGGTAATGAAAAGGGTCTCACCGGTCAATTACCTCATCAAGCAACCTGACAGGAGGAAGAAGGTCCAACTCTATCACATAAACCTGTTGAAGACGTACCATGGACGAGAGGAGGAGGTGGCTTTGATGGCCCTGGAGGGCAAAGGAAAAGAGGAGGCTCTACCTCAGGTGCGCCGTGGCCAAACTCTCCTACCGGAGCAGTCAAGACAGCTAGACAAGCTGATTATGAACTTCGGTCGAATATTCTCTCCATTCCCAGGACAAACAGATGTCCTGTTCCACCATATCCACACTGAACCCGGCAAGAAGGTGCATATCCGCCCTTACAGGATTCCTGAGGCTCGCCGAGTCATCGCTAAGAAAGAGGTGAGGGAAATGTTGAGGATGGGCGTGATCGAGCCCTCGACGAGTGAGTGGTCCAGTCCCATAGTCCTGGTCCCCAAATCCGATGGTAGTATGAGACTCTGCAACGACTTTAGGGGCGTGAATGCCATCTCTACATTCGATGCGTATCCCATGCCCCGCGTGGATGAACTCTTGGAGCGCTTAGGAAAGGCCAAGTTCATCACTACCCTGGATTTGACGAAGGGATATTGGCAAGTGCCGGTGGCTCCGGAGGATCGCCCAAAGACTGCCTTCGCCACCCCAGAGGGGCTTTTCCAGTATGTGAGGATGCCCTTCGGACTGCACGGTGCCGCTGCAACTTTCCAACGCCTCATGGATGCCATTCTACGGCCCCATCAAGAGTATGCAGCGGCGTACATAGACGATGTGGTCATCCACAGTGAGGACTGGGATAGTCACCTCTTGCGATTACGGGCGGTGCTTGTGAGTTTGGAAGCCACAGGGTTGACAGCCAATCCAAATAAATGCTGCCTGGCCCTGTCCGAAGCGGAATACCTGGGGTACACCGTGGGGAATGGGAAAATACGCCCACAGGCAGAGAAGACAAGGGCCATTCGTGACTGGCCTCGACCCCGGACCAAGCGAGACGTTCGGGCCTTCTTAGGGATAACAGGATATTATCGCCGTTTTATCCCGGGATATGCAACCATTGCCAACCCCCTCACAAACCTCATCAGGAAAAACCTGCCAAACCAGGTAGAGTGGAAAGACGAGACGGAAGAGGCCTTTCAATTGCTAAAAGATGGCCTGTGTTCTGATCCCGTTCTACAGGCTCCGGACTTCTCACAAGAGTTCATTGTGCAGGTCGACGCCTCGGATACAGGGCTCGGGGCCGTACTAGCTCAGGGTAAAGGTGAAGAAGAGAAGCCGATTCTCTTCATTAGTAGGAAGCTCAGCGATCGGGAACAGAGGTATGCGACCGTAGAGAAAGAGGCCTTAGCCATCAAGTGGGCCCTGGATTATCTCCGGTACTACCTGCTGGGTCGGAGGTTTGCATTAGTTACTGACCATGCGCCCCTCACGTGGATGGCTGGTAAGAGAAACAATAACAACAGAATAGCCAGATGGTTTTTGTCTTTACAACCGTTCTCTTTCCATGTCATCCACAGGGCCGGATCGAGGAACGGGAATGCAGACGCGCTGTCCCGACGCGACCAAGACGGTGCGTCTGGCGCCCGACCCTCCGGTTCGGTCCTGGGGGGGAAGGTATGTGGAAGGACCACCAGAGGGCAGGCTGGGCTCATGGATAGTAGCCCAACAAGGCATGGGAGACAAGGTAACCAGAGGCAATTAAGCACAGCTGACGGTACTAATGACATACTCTCCTTCCCCTATAAGAGAGAGAATGAAACCAGCAGAGAGGGGGAAACTATCTCTGGAAGATGGCCACCGAGAGAGAGGAGCTATCCAGGAAGAACCACTAAGACGGTGACAATTCCGTGACTTTTGTTGTAGTTTAAAGATAATCCTATTATGTTCTTGTTTCATCTGGAGAAGAAGATGTATGTTTTTCCTTGGAAGATATTCATTGATTATGTTGGAGTGTTTGTGTTGACCCAATGCCCTCAATAGAGAACTGTGTTCAATCAAGAAAACTTCCTCCTGACTCGTTTATTCCACCTTCCCGCTTTAGAGTGACGCCCAATTAGTTGGTCCGCTCACAGTGGTGACAGCCAAGGTCGTAGTGAACATCTTTTTCGCCATTACTTCAGCCGGTTAGAGGGCGTGAAGCTCACACTGTTCTCAGTCAAATTATTCCTTCCATGCAGATACCATCTGTAGTCACTATCGCCATGTCTTCGAGAGACGACAGACCAAAACAACAGTTTAAGGCATTTCTTATTCAGAAAATCCAAACAACTACTACAAATTATTACATTCTCAATTTTCTTCATACAAAATTCATGAAATAAATGGCAAATGTTGAAACAATTTAGCAAATTGACTTACACTCCCATATCATACTGGCAACCTCACCGCAGAGTTACAGGGTCAGGGAGTTAGAGAACTAACCCTTAGGGAGAAATACCGTCTATACAGCAGGGCCAATCTGATGAGATTTGTATTGAACCAAAGACAAAAACAACCAAAGCAACAGCAATACACTTCAACATATTATACTTACATCTCACCTAATGTCTCTATCGTTTCTAGTGAGGCTGATCAGGCTTCACCAGAAAGTCAGGAAAAAGTTAATTCAACGCCATTAAGTATTTTCATTCCTTGTACTTTTTCCTCCATCCACTCATTAATCGATTGTGTTTTAATCCATCTCAATGCTATGTACCCTTTAAATAACATGGAGTCATTTCTCTCACCTCCGAGTCTAACGATTTACTCCCGTATAGGACTGTTCTCTCTTTTCCCCCCTGATTTTACGTAACCACGCACTACAATAGCCTTCATGTTCATGAACAAACATTTTAAAAGGTAATTTTAGGCGTGGCAACCCCAATGTGGCGCCTGAAACAATTGCTTCTTTAGCTCGACAAACGCTTCCTCACACTCTTGACTCCATTATATTTTCTCATGACCCTTCCTCTCTTTCAGCAATTCTATGAAGCTATTTCAGATTAAGACGGAACAAATTTCCCACAAGATTGAAAAACCTAGTGTTTTCCTGAGTGTGCGAGGAGTGTTTGATTGTGCCAAAGAACGCATTGTTCCAATAGATCATGTGTAATCTGTTTTGTGCTGTCGTGACTGATAATTTATAAAATCAATTAACTCCATTTAGTTATTATGCAATTAAATTAACCATATAACTATCAAGCAGTAATTTAGGGCATCACATAAAATGTTTTTTTAACGAGTTACCGTTTCTGAATTAAATCTTAAAGATATAAGATTACATTAGTCAGTCTATTTCTTTATTCTTACATACTTTGTCTCATTCTGAATGTCGCAAAACTCTTGGATATCTTCACAAACCCTAGCATAAATGAATCAGCGAAATACAAATTGTCTTAATTCTTTACTAACTAACTAATCACACAGAATTCCAAAACACACAAACAGGATAGCTTACACATTGATTACTACACAATGTAATGAAAAGTCCCTAGTGGACTAACCCAATATGATGGCTTGTTACAAAAATGAAAAGGGAGCAGCATGTAAGAAAGATCGGGAGAAGAGACAAAGGACTTCACTATCATACATATCGTACATACAGCTAATAACTATGCTCATTGAAATGTGAATACTTTGCACATGAACGGCCGCTCATTCGAAAATAATTGCAATGTACATATTTACGTGTGTCTTGTTGTCCCTCTTAAAATCGCCGTTCCGTCTGGGGAGTAATTCGAAAAAAAGTCTCTGGTTTTCCCACCAGAGATCAAACTATTTCGTAGTTGTAGCTTGTTCAGCGGGCTCTGTTAATATGGATACGTCAGATATACCAAAAAAAAAATAAAAAATTGAATTTATTTATATAGCTCTTCGTTCATCAGCTGATATCTCAAAGTGCTGTACAGAAACCCAGCCTAAAACCCCAAACAGCAAGCAATGCAGGTATAGAAGCACGGTGGCTAGGAAAAACTCCCTAGAAAGGCCAAAACCTAGGAAGAAACCTAGAGAGGTACCAGGCTATGTGGGGTGGCCAGTCCTCTTCTGGCTGTGCCGGGTGGAGATTATAACAGAACATGGCCAAGATGTTCAAATGTTCATAAATGACCAGCATGGTCGAATAATAATAAGGCAGAACAGTTTAAACTGGAGCAGCAGCACGGTCAGGTGGACTGGGGACAGCAAGGAGTCATCATGTCAGGTATTCCTGGGGCATGGTACTAGGGCTCAGGTCCTCCGAGGGAGAGAAAGAAAGAGAGAATTAGAGAGAGCATATGTGGGGGGCGCCAACCCAGACAGGATGACCACATCAGTGAATAAACCCACTCAGGTGACGCACCCACTCCAGGGACGGCATGAGAGAGCCCCAGTAAGCCAGTGACTCAGACCCTGTAATAGGGTTAGAGGCAGAGAATCCCAGTGGAAAGAGGGGAACCGGCCAGGCAGAACCAGCAAGGGCGGTTCGTTGCTCCAGAGCCTTTCCGTTCACCTTCCCACTCCTGGGCCAGACTACACTCAATAATATGACCCACATAAGAGATGAGTCTTCAGTAGAGACTTAAAGGTTGAGACAGAGTTTGCGTCTCTGACATGGGTAGGCAGACCGTTCCATAAAAATGGAGCTCTATAGGAGAAAGCCCTGCCTCCAGCTGTATGCTTAGAAATTCTAGGGACAATTAGGAGGCCTGCGTCTTGTGACCGTAGCGTACGTGTAGGTATGTACGGCAGGACCAAATCAGAGAGATAGGTAGGAGCAAGCCCATGTAATGCTTTGTAGGTTAGCAGTAAAACCTTGAAATCAGCCCTTGCTTTGACAGGAAGCCAGTGTAGAGAGGCTAGCACTGGAGTAATATGATCAAATTTTTTGGTTCTAGTCAGGATTCTAGCAGCCGTATTTAGCACTAACTGAAGTTTATTTAGTGCTTTATCCGGGTAGCCAGGAAAGTAGAGCATTGAAGTAGTCTAACCTAGAAGTGACAAAAGCATGGATTAATTTTTCTGCATAATCTTTGGACAGAAAGTTTCAGATTTTTGCAATATTACGTAGATGGAAAAAAGCTGTCCTTGAAATGGTCTTGATATGTTCTTCAAAAGAGAGATCAGGGTCCAGATTAACGCCGAGGTCCTTCACAGTTTTATTTGAGACGACTGTACAACCATTAAGATTAATTGTCAGATTCAACAGAAGATCTCTTTGTTTCTTGGGACCTAGAACAAGCATCTCTGTTTTGTACGAGTTTAAAAGTAGAAAGTACCAATGGTCGTTTGATAGGGAAATGTTCTTTAGAATGGATCTTTCAGAATTCCACCGCATTTTCTAGACTACACTTGGGGTAAAATGACCCCATTACGTTTGGCATAATGTCTCTGCAATAAGGTCCGAGGGAGTGTGGTGTATATGGCGTATATACCACGGCTAAGGGTTATTCTTACGCACGACACAACACAGAGTGCCTGGATACAGCCTTGGCCGTGGTATATAGGCCATATAACACTAACCCCCGAGGTACCTTATTGCTTTTATAAACTGGTTGCCAACACCATAAGGCAAGGAACTACATCTAATTTGAAAATGTTGCTTTAATAAATAAATTCATAGTAAATACATTCTGCCAGAAAAAGTAGTCCGGACAAAAGTCTCATTGCTAGACTGGCTGCTATACATTAATGGTATACAAAAATGTTGCCATTTATTGTGCATGAATTACATTTTTCCCCCCATGTATGTTGTTGTACGTTTGTTGGCTCCTCTCTGCTGGAAATGGATGCCGTTCTTTTAGCTGCGTGGAGCTGTTAAAGAACAGTGGTTCCTCGCTTCCAGATTTGGCCTCCAGTAACTTTGAAGAGACGTTGTGAATCTGTGTCCTCTGATAGACAGTATTTCTTGTGCCACTAGTCAAGCATCCAACAGTTTCCAGATCATGGTGGTTCGGAGGCAGTGGTTTGTGTAAATCTGCGATGGACCAGCTATTTTGCAGGATTGTTGTGAGGGTGTTCACTCCCATCGGCTCTTCTGTGTACCTGACACACACAAGACAAAATAACGTTAGCTAAAAGTTAGGCCTCCAAAACTACAGGTTATATTTTCTGGGTACATTAAAATGATTTAACTAGCTAGCTAACAGTTACATACCATATGTATCCATTCACTGGTGGGCAGCTTTGTCGCACCCCTCTTTCCTCAACTTTTTAATTACGCCAACAGACACTGTTGCTTGTTGTGAATTCGGTGTCCTTCTGTATACTCCATGCCAGACTGAGAGGGTGTCGTTGATAAGTCAGTTCAAACCAGCTCGGAGTCCAGCCTAGCTGCTAATCCCATATTCTTTGTCAGTCGTGTTTCTCACTGAACCATAAAAGCCCCACAGAATGACATTCAGCTCCGTTTTTGTTGTATTCCCAAACTCACAATGAATATTTATTTCTGCACACCAGTCAGTGAAGCCGGTAAGAGCCCACTTTGTTTGTTTCACAATGTTATTTTTGTTTTGGTTTCTTTCAAATTCATCTAAATGCTTCTTTTCTACATTGGCATGTCAAACTATTGTTGATGTAGCCATTTTATCGAGGTGAAAAAGTGCAATGATATCAAGGTGAAAAGGCTAAATGTCATATTCATGGTATACGGTCTCACATACACAATGCTAAATTTTGTTTTAGCCAATCAGCATCCAGTATCCAAACTACCCGGTTTATAATACATGTTATCAGAATGGTACAATGCCTATGCATTGCAATTGGGCTAAAACACATGTTTGTTCTACAGTGTCTCTGAAACACCCATGGGTATACATTCCAAAAGAGTTCTTCGGCTGGAGAACCCATTTTGCTTACCGGTAAAAACACTTTTTGGTTCCAGGTAGAACCCATGGAAACAAAAGGGGTTCTTCAAAGGGTTCTCCTATGGGGACCAAATAACATTTTAGGTTCTGGATAGCACCTTTTTCAAAAGAATGTAAAACATCGGTAGGCAACATTCATGGGAATGGGGGCCACAAAAAAACTGAAATCATCATGAGGGGCCGCAGTGACTGGTAAGTCTGCCTACCCACATCTATACCCCCCAATTGAGTGCAGGGAAAATGCTGCCATTTTAAAGTAAGTTTGCTGCAATTCTACACATGTTTAGATGGGGTGGAGAGATACTTTGCATTTGTTTTTTACTAATTTCATAATTTGACTCAATTAACCATTGGGCGGAGAGAAAAAGGTGCAGTAATTGTACACATTCTGCCATAGGGTGGAGGCAACTGTTTGCAGTTTTTAATAAGATAACTGACGATCAATGTAATCCAACCATGCTTACGACAAGTTTAGATAGTTGTCCACTAGATTAACTGACCAATCCTCCCCAAAAAATTGCTGACAAGGACTAATTGAGTGACTGCTGATGCACAACAACATTTCAAAGTTGCACCTTGTGTATTCTATTATTCTAACTCTTAGCAGTAAGTTGATACCCTGGCTGAGTTCCAAACTTGTTTTAAATAAATTAAAATTGAAATACTGTATATTGGTCAGCGGGCCTACAAAAGGGCCGGTTGCCCATCCCTGATGTAGAATATAGGGGCGGCAGGGTAGCCTAGTGGTTAGAGTGTTGGACTAGTAAAAGTTCACATCCATTCCAGCCTTCTGCTGTACACAGATCTATAAACCCCATACGGTTTGCACAGCTATTTTTCCCTCAACTGTAAAGTTTGGATTTTACTGCCAAACCATTTCACAGTGCGTGAGTAAGAGACATATGTAAAACTCCTTTCATACGCCTTCCACTGACAGCATTGAAATTAACCACCATCGATCCTCATTGGGCATTTTGTTTGATAGGCCTTTTTCTTACACAAAAAAACTTTCTGCCTAAAAGCACAGAGATTTATACATTAATTTGTTGCAAACAACCCTCAATACTCCTGTTCCCTGAGACTGCAGTGGCCCCCAAGGTTACAGCGGACTTTGGGAAGTAATTAAGATAAAAGTAATACAATTCAGTTATAGTTCAATAAGCCCCAGTTTAATTGAAATGACTTAACCATTACTAGGAGACAGTCGGGCTAAAATAAAACATAAAAACAGTAATTGATTTTCAGTTTCATGCAGCTCTGGAGAGGAATCAGAGTGTTATGAGTAGGAGAAATGGCCAACTGAGCCAACAGTGCATTTACACACATGGATTCCATATTGTTTTTGCAGTTTGTGTGTGTGCACACGTTCATTCATGTGTTTGTTTGTCTATGTGTGTTTACTGAACAAACAATATTGAAACCAATTGTTTTCTACCTCCCTCTCCAGGTTCACAGCATTAACACCTCAAAGCAAACATGCTGGCATGACTAACACAAAGTAAGAATCACACCAGAAGCAGTGCTGATGACTTGATGTTGCTCAGAGGACTAGACTTTACTGCAGTTCATTTTCATCATGTAATACATTCATGTTGACTTACTATAACACAGGTCAATGGAACACTGTCTTTCTCTCAGAATACGATATGAAAATGAAGAAAATGCTGTGACAGTGTCCTCCACAAAATGGTCCTTGCCTGGTCTACAAAACATATATGCAGTGGGAGTCTTTTGCCATGGCATGAAAATAATTAATGAGACAGAGGGAGAGCACTAAGCTGCCTCCCCAATTTTCTGCCCTTGGATGGTGTGGAGAGAGAGAAGAACACAGTAGAGCCACATGTCACACAGGCCAGGAAGGAGAGGCAGGGAGATAGAGGTTACACTGTTCATTATTTAACACACAGTACAACATCTGACCCTCACCACTCACTGTCAAGGGAACAGTGCAAGTGATGAGGAGGAAGACGAGGAGACTTATGACTGGTGATGCGTTACTCTAAGCCTAAATTCCAGTTCCATTGAAATGCAATGCCTGCAATAACAATGTTGTAGGTCTAATATATCCCTTTGTTGTTGTCCCTATTACTATTTAACTACACAGTTGTAACTGTATCAACAACACTTGGTGCTATACCAATGCAATTACATTGTAACACCTATCAATTATTACACAATTGCAACAAGGATTGTTCATTCACTTGAACTCAACTAGCGAACACATGATGTCAGGAAGAGGCAAAGGCGGCAAGGGACTCGGAAAAGGAGGCGCTATGAAATGTCAGGGACTCACCCTGTACCGTTTTGGTGGTTAATCGCACTCTCTTTGGCAGTTCAACAGCCTGACTTGAACTGACGTCTTGCTTCTGGATAAGCTCCAGCAGTTGAACAGTTTTGAGCAAATTCATATCTTCAAAAAATAAGGAGAAGCATGAGCTATATTTCATATGTTTTGTACTTTCACTTGCTTAGCTAGTTTAGCCTACTCAAACACCTGGCTCAAACAAAGAGGGATGCCATATTACCTACAGTGCCTTGCGAAAGTATTCGGCCCCCTTGAACTTTGCGACCTTTTGCCACATTTCAGGCTTCAAACATAAAGATATAAAACTGTATTTTTTTGTGAAGAATCAACAACAAGTGGGACACAATCTATCAAAAGGTGAAATTTGGTTCGAGTTATTAACATGTTATTTCACCAGTGGCAGTCAGTGCCTTTTAAGATGAGGGAGAACAATAATTGTTTTAATGAGCATGGCCTTATTTCTTTAACAGCGTATTGGATATAACATCGATAGGTTTAGGCTACTACATGATACTCACTTTTTTTCTATACCTATCATGAGGTTACTACAACATAGCCTATGAATGAAAGTTTACAATGTAGGTGAACAGATTGAGAAAAAATTTAGTAGTCAAGGTGACAGAAATTGACACATTCAATACCGCCTTGCACAATCTTACCCGCATCTAGCTGATCTAGGGTGTAATTATTAGTCCAACAGTTCCAAACGAGAGTTTCTATTGGACAAATTCATGCATGTTTATCCGTTTCATTCCGTTTGTTTGCATTTTTCACAGAATCGGCAGAATAAATACACCCCTGATCACACGCAAACACAGTTCACTTTCAAAGCAGTCACATACAAACAACATGAGCCCTTTTGATCGTTGGATAATTCCTTATTTGCATCTACACACTTTCATCCTCTCAGCTTTTCCCTTCACCTTTGGACTTCAGTGCTGTCTGTGACTAGGCGAAAAAACCTTTCCAAGCCAAACCTTCATATCATAACCACTAACCGCTACACACAGCCTACATATTTGTCACCATATTAGCTAACGTCAAGTCAACATAGCTACTAGAACTAATGCATTAGTAAACCAGCTACACTTTACAGTTAGAAAGCAGTTTAGCAGTTACACCGGTGGGCCCCAGAGGCAATAGCAATACATTAATCAAACCAATAGTTTACCTTGACTTGGAAGAGTTCCAGTGGTGGATAGTGATAGCCAACTACAGTGCCTTGCGAAACTATTCGGCCCCCTTGAACTTTGCGACCTTTTGCCACATTTCAGGCTTCAAACATAAAGATATAAAACTGCATTTTTTTGTGAAGAATCAACAACAAGTGGGACACGATCATGAAGTGGAACGACATTTATTGGATATTTCAAACTTTTTGAACAAATCAAAAACTGAAAAATTGGGCGTGCAAAATTATTCAGCCCCTTTACTTTCAGTGCAGCAAACTCTCTCCAGAAGTTCAGTGAGGATCTCTGAATGATCCAATGTTGACCTAAATGACTAATGATGATAAATACAATCCACCTGTGTGTAATCAAGTCTCCGTATAAATGCACCTGCACTGTGATAGTCTCAGAGGTCCGTTAAAAGCGCAGAGAGCATCATGAAGAACAAGGAACACACCAGGCAGGTCCGAGATACTGTTGTGAAGAAGTTTAAAGCCGGATTTGGATACAAAAAGATTTCCCAAGCTTTAAACATCCCAAGGAGCACTGTGCAAGCGATAATATTGAAATGGAAGGAGTATCAGACCACTGCAAATCTACCAAGACCTGGCCGTCCCTCTAAACCTTCAGCTCATACAAGGAGAAGACTGATCAGAGATGCAGCCAAGAGGCCCATGATCACTCTGGATGAACTGCAGAGATCTACAGCTGAGGTGGGAGACTCTGTCCATAGGACAACAATCAGTCGTATATTGCACAAATCTGGCCTTTATGGAAGAGTGGCAAGAAGAAAGGCATTTCTTAAAGATATCCATAAAAAGTGTAGTTTAAAGTTTGGCACAAGCCACCTGGGAGACACACCAAACATGTGGAAGAAGGTGCTCTGGTCAGATGAAACCAAAATTGAACTTTTTGGCAACAATGCAAAACGTTATGTTTGGCGTAAAAGCAACACAGCTCATCACCCTGAACACACCATACCCACTGTCAAACATGGTGGTGGCAGCATCATGGTTTGGGCCTGCTTTTCTTCAGCAGGGACAGGGAAGATGGTTAAAATTGATGGGAAGATGGATGGAGCCAAATACAGGACCATTCTGGAAGAAAACCTGATGGAGTCTGCAAAAGTCCTGAGACTGGGACGGAGATTTGTCTTCCAACAAGACAATGATCCAAAACATAAAGCAAAATCTACAATGGAATGGTTCAAAAATAAACATATCCAGGTGTTAGAATGGCCAAGTCAAAGTCCAGACCTGAATCCAATCGAGAATCTGTGGAAAGAACTGAAAACTGCTGTTCACAAATGCTCTCCATCCAACCTCACTGAGCTTGAGCTGTTTTGCAAGGAGGAATGGGAAAAAAATTCAGTCTCTCAATGTGCAAAACTGATAGAGACATACCCCAAGCGACTTACAGCTGTAATCGCAGCAAAAGGTGGCGCTACAAAGTATTAACTTAAGGGGGCTGAATAATTTTGCACGTCCAATTTTTCAGTTTTTGATTTGTTAAAAAAGTTTGAAATATCCAATAAATGTCGTTCCACTTCATGATTGTGTCCCACTTGTTGTTGATTCTTCACAAAAAAATACAGTTTTATATCTTTATGTTTGAAGCATGAAATGTGGCAAAAGGTCGCAAAGTTCAAGGGGGCCGAATACTTTCGCAAGGCACTGTATATATATATATATATGTATATATATAATGTCCCTGTCGTTTTCATGACATACTTTATTTTGGGTGGAGAAATAAAAAAAACGATTACATATTTCTGCGCCTGTCTCCTATCATTATACAGCGTGACACAAACAGCCTTTTGTCCACTTACAGGAGCCACCTGAGCCATGGAGTAAATTAAAATAGGGGGTACAAATGCATGTTTTTGAACGTGCACTTTTAACCAGAAAATCATCATAATTCATTGAATACATTTTCAATTTTCACTTATTTTTTAGCTACTCTGTATTAAATATATATATATATATATATATATATATATATATCTGACTATTTGATAAATGGTATAAATGATTGCATTTTGCAACCCTTCTCCCCCCATTGCCCAAGATTAATGGTTTTGACCACTATAGTTTTGCTTCACTGCATGTTTGGATCTACTGCTTTAATTGGCTACGATCATGAAAAGACACCCGCGAAAAAAAATATACTAATAACTTGTTTATTTATGTTGTTGTGCTCTTGTTACATTTGTATTGGTGCTTTGTGTCCTATGCGCTTAAAAAAACCTGTCAACAGCAACAGATACACAAGCATTTCGCTACACTCGCATTAACATCTGCTAACCATGTGTATGTGACAAATAAAATTTGATTTGATATCTTGCTAGCTAATGTTAAGGTTAGCATGCTAGCCAGCTACACTGACAGCTGTCAGTGTCCTATTTGTTGATGTTTCTCCATTCCATGTGATGACGTTCCTTCTCACCCCCATTTTGTGAATATGTCCAGTATAAGTAGACAGTACAAACATATATTAATGATTTCACTGACACCATCAAAATCAATTAATCATTGTACGCGTTTTACCTGATGAAGTAGAATCCTGTTGAAAGTACCATGTATGCTCTTAAATCTTGCATTGAAAATGACAATGTTGCTGCTTCCTGCTGTCATGGCTTTTTTATTTATGGCCTAGTATCAAAACAGTGATTTTGAATGTTCATATTCACAATCAATATGCTAAAGTCATGATATTGTGAAGACCAATATATAAAAGTTACTCCAAACACACAAGTGTCACACTTGTGTTTAGAGTATTTGTATTTTGCTAATATGAAGTGTGGCACTCAGTAATGTGTTGTCTTGGATTGGCCTCAAACATAACGCTTTTGTATTCAGGACAAAAAGTTAATTTCTTTGCCACATCTTTTGTAGTATTACTTTTGGCCCAGTGCCGGTCGGTGGTATTTAAAGTTAGGAAGGCCTTATTTATATTACAGGTGGTTAGTGCGTTGGGCCAGTAACCGAAAGGTTGCTGGATTGAATGCCTGAGCAGACAAGGTAAAAATCAGTTTTCTGCCCCTGATCAAGGCAGTTAACCCACTGTTTCCAGGTAGGCCGTCATTGTAAATAATAATTTTTTCTTAAATGGCTTACCTAGTAAAACATATATTACAGTCTGTCATTCATATTCCATTCACCCAACTCAATGTAACACTGATAGGTTTAGGCTACTGTCATGACTATACTTTCATTAATTCGATGACTGTCATTTATTTAATCCACTATCTATGTTTAATTGTTACCCGATTCAAGCATGTAACAATTAACTCATTAGGATTTTGGGCACCATGGAATAAGTTATTGAGAGTTGCCATCTCCCGAATTAAACTCTAGAAGACATATGAGTTATATATTGATAAGTCACTTATTAATCATTACCTCATATCAGTCTCATAATCTGAATGGTCAACACCTTCTTGGGTCTGCAAGAACCCCAGCTTTACTGATCAATCCGTACCACACAAATTAGTTTAACTTTGTATTTACTAGCTAACTATATAATAAAACAGAATAACACATACTTACATGAGAAAAAGGTTCTTAGTGGACTAACAATGACATGACTGCTTGTTTACCAAAAGGGGTTGTGGGAGAGGGAGAGAGAAAAAGAGACAAAGAGAACACTTATTGTACAACTGGAAACTAGGCTGACAGTAATCATTTACTTTGCACACGGACCACCGTTGCTTTGGAGTAGGAAGTCATGAATGTATTTACATGTTAGAATGCCATCATTTGTCATCTATCTCTCAGAGAGCTGTTCTTACATAAACACTTGTTATGCTTTCGCCGAAAAGCTGTATTGAAATCTGACACGCCAGGTGAATAAACAACAAGCTAAGCTGTGTTTTGCACTTGTGGTTTCATGAAAATTAATTATTTTTAGTCATTTAATTTGAATTTGGCGCGCTGCAATTCAGGGGGTGTTGATGAAAATTATCCTGCTAAAGGGGTGGGTGTGTCAAGAAGTTAAGGCAGCCCCAGCACTTTTCTGATTCAGAAGACATGTTTCGGCTGAATGCATTCAGTTGTGCAACTTACTAGGTATCCCCTTTCCCATTTAAAAATCATGCTAAACACTGTTACTGCACACTGCACTGTTACTGAGTCCATGCAACTTATTAAGTTTTGTTACACACATTTGCTCCTGACCTTATTTAGGCTTGTGATAACAAACGGGTTGAATTATTATTGACTATAGATATTTCAGCTTTTATTTTTTTATTAGTTTGTAAACATTTCTAAAAACAATATTTTGACACTGACATTATATGGTATTGGGTGTAGATCAGTGTCACAAAATCTCAGTTAAATCAATTTAAAATTATAGCTGTAACACAACAAAATGTGGAAAAAGTCAAAGGGTGTGAACATTTTCTAATGACACTGTATTATGTAGGCTATTGTATCATAATATTTTATAGTAATAGGTAAGACATTGTAATTTGTCTTGATACACAGTATACAGAACCTTTGTGAAATGTACAGTATCATATCCCAATAAATACCAAGGGCAAGTTTATGACTCCAGTTCCAGTAATCTGCTTTCACTGAGATATTGCGGTCTTCACTGCTTGCGAGGAGCAGATACCTGCAGCCTTAGATAGCATAGCTGCGTGTCTGCAGAACAAACACTGGCCTACCACATCCATCATGTTTTAAGATAAGGCCATCTGACTCTCAGCTGCAGCGTGTATGTATAGAGTAAGCTAGTCAGAGTAAATCATTAAGATTATTTCTGATATTCAACAGTCAGTATTCAATATGAATATACTGATGATGCTTGAGTGAAAAAGTTATTCATCCTTACTCTTTTACTTGCATTATCCACTTACCCTCTCTCTGTTTTCATGCCAAGAGAAAGAGCAGAGTACTGTACAGGCAAGCCTTTCGCTTATCACCAGGATGTGTTGAAGGGAAACTAAGTCTGTTTTATCAAACAGTGAACCACAGGGGTGTGCTTATAGAATGGGAAAGTCTATTGCAAACCATTAATTTTGGGTATCTAAGATAAATACTGTTTTTATTATTTTAATCCTCTTAGAGTTTTGTGCATTTACGCCCTTACAGTGATAACATTTATTTTATCACTCCATGCACAGAGGATTTTCAACATTTGGAGTAATCACATAGACCACAACCAAGTGTTTTGGTCGAATTTCCTCCTTTAATAAAGCTCTTCTGATCCCATTTAAAAATGGGTTTGAAACTGTTAGGGCTTTGACTGTTTCAAGAGTTTGCAACTACACTGATGAAAAACCTACACTGTTTAGCACGAGAAAGACAATCTATAAATAAATGTACAAGGCACATCATTTAGCAATTATTTCTCTTTTGCAAGGGAGTATAACGTTTTAGGGAAGACACAGATGCAGGCAGTGTCAGTAACAAAAGTTTATTACTAGATCCGGGGGCAGGCAAAACGACAGATCAAGGGCAGGCAGAGGTCGGTAATCCAGATCAGAGTCCAAAAGGTACAGAACAGCAGGCAGGTTCAGGGTCAAGGCAGACAAAATGGTCAAAACTAGAAAACAGGAACTAAAAACAGAAAGGAGCAAGGGGAAAAACGCATTTAGGCTTGACGAACAAAACAAACTGGCAACAGACAAACATAGAACACAGGTATAAATACACTGGGTTAAATGAGCGACACCTGGGGGGGTGGAAACAAGCCTAAAGACAGGTGAAACAGGGTGTGTACCCCTCCCCCAGGGGCGCCAACTGAAGTCTTACCTGGGTGCATACCTGGTTGACAGGTGTGCCGGCGTCGGAAATCAGCGATGAGGCCTGGGTCCAGGATGTCCCTAGCGGGGACCAGGCACCTCTCCTCCGGGCCATAACCCTCCCAGTCAACCAGGTACTGGAATCCCCTGCCCCGAGGTTGAAGCTTCAGGAGACATCTCACCGTGTACGCTGGTTGGCCGTCGGGATGGGCCTCGGGTGGGCCTTGAAACAATAGACAAAGGGCATTGAGACATGGGTTTGATTCTAGACACATGAAAAGTGGGATGTATGCAGAGGGTACAGGGCAATAGAAGACTAACAGCAGATGGGCTAATGACCTTGGAGATGGGGAAAGGGCCTATAAACCGGGGGGAAGGTTTGTGGGACTCCAGCCGGAGGGTTAGATCTCGGGTGGACAGCCCTACCTTCTGCCCGAGGCGATACCGGGGAGCCGGGGCCAACGACCTAATGAGTGTGCAGAACGCCTTCCAGAACCGGTCGGAGACCATGTCCACTGGGAGTTCATGGATCCGGAAGATGTGCTGCACCATGAGTTGGGCCATGTCTTTGGCAAGGCTTGCGGAGAGGAATGAAGTGGGCGGCTTTGGAAAACCGGTACACTGCTGTCAGGATTGCAGTGTTGCCATAAGATGAGGGGAGACCCGTGACAAAGTCCAGGGATATGTGAGACCAGGGACGGTGAGGGACAGGCTTGCCTTAGTAGTCTTGTTCTGCGCACAGATCGTGCATGCAGCGACAAACGCGGAGATGTCAGGAACCATTGTAGGCCACAAAAAGCGCTGTCGCACGAAGGCCAGGATCCTACGGGAGCCTGAGTGGCAGGTAAGCCTGGAGGAGTGGGCCTACTCCAGGACAGAGGAGCAGACCGGGTCAGGAAAAAACATCCTGTTATTTGGCCCTCCCTGAAGGGGACAGCATTCTCTCCCCCATATGCCCCCCTTGGCACAACTATGACAACATTACCAACAAAAACAGGTCACAACTCCTGCAGCTCTGTCACATGCTGGGTATGTAAATAGTCTATGGTAGGTACACATATAGCTTATGTTTTGGCAGTAGTACTGTAGACTACTTCATCAATGACCTCAACCCAGAGTCTTGCAGAGCATTCACAGTCAGATCACAGCAAAACCACAGTCTACTTGAACAGAGTAGAGTAGTGTGGAAATCTACCAAAAAACAATTGGGCAACAACAATTTCAACCACTTCTAGACAATTTCCTGGACAAAATGTTTCACTGTAATTGTGAAGGTGTAAACCTGGCAGTAGAAAATCTAAACAGTATATTTGACCTCTCAGCTTCCCTATCAAATCTAAAAATGTCTAACAGAAATACAGAAGAAAATGAACAACAATGACAATTGAGAAACCTGTCCAACCAAAAACATAGAGACCCAGAAAACCTGAGTATGTGCCTTCAATATGGTGAATAACTAAAACAATACAGAAATACACTACGGAAAAATAAGGAACAGCACGTCAAAAATCAGCTCAATGTAATTGAAGAATCCATTGGCTCTAACCACTTGGGAAAATTAGAAAACACTAAACAAACACAGACTTATCTATCCAAAATAGAGATGTATGGGTAAACCACTTATACAATCTTTTTGGCTTTATAACAAAGAACAAACAGCAAAAACATATACATGACCAAATACAAATCTTTTAATCAACGATTAAAGACTACCAAACCCACTGGATTATCCAATTACCTTGCATGAACTACAGGACAAAATAAAAACCCTCCAACCCAAAAAGGCTTGTGGTATTGATGGCATCCTCAAAGAAATGATCAAATATACAGACACCAAATTCCAATTGGCTATACTAAAACTCTTCAACAACATCCTTAGCTCTGGCATCTCCCCCAATATTTGGAACCAAGGACTGATCACCTCAACCCACAAAAGTGGAGAGAAATTTGACCCCAATAACCTCTCTTGGGTAGGGGGCAGTATTTTCACCTCAGGATGAAAAGTGTGCCCAAAGTAAACTGCCTGTTACCCAGGCTCAGAAGCTAGGATGTGCATATAATAGAGAGGTAGATTTGGACAGAAAACAATCTAACGTTTCCAAAACTGTTAAAATAATGTCTGTGAGTATAACAGAACTGATATGGCAGGCGAAAACCTGAGAAAAATCCATCCAGGAAGTGGAATTGTTTTCAATTCAATGCCTATACAGAATCCAATGGGTTAGGAATCATATTGCAGTTTCTATGTCTTCCACTAGATGTCAACAGTCTTTAATCTACGAATGCTTTACAGCGAAAGCACAACATATGATTATGTTAGGTCACCGCCAAGTCAAAAAACACACAGCCATTTTTCCAGCCAAAGATAGGAGTCACAAAAAGCAGAAATATAGATACAATCTCATCTCAATCTCATTGGCGTGTTACGTGCAGTAATATTTTGATTCCAAAACATCTGGTGATTTTGCAGAAATACTCATAATAACCATTAATAAAATATACTAGTGTTGTTCACATAATTAAAGATAGACTTCTCCTTAACTTGTTAAGGCTGCAAACCCGTTCACGGGATAATTGTCATCAACAACCTCTGAATTGCAAGGTGCCACATTAAAATAATATTACTAAAAATATTTATATTCATGAAATCACAAGTGCAATATTGCAAAACACACCTTAGCCTTTTGTTAATCCACCTGTCGTGTCAGATTTTGAAATTATGCTTTACAGCGAAAGCAATCCAAGCGTTTGTGTAAGTTTATTGATCGCATGACAAAACATTAAGTACACTTAGCCACGAAAATCAGAAAAGCAATCAAATTAATTGTTTACCTTTGATGATCTTCGGATGTTTTCACTCACGAGACTCCCAGTTACCCAACAAATGTTCCTACACAACACTGGGGCCCCACAAGGGTGTGTGGTCAGGCCCCTCCTGTACTCCCTGTTCACCCACGACTGCGTGGCCATGCACGCCTCCAACTCAATCATCAAGTTTGCAGACGACACAGCAGTAGTCGGCTTGATTACCAACAATGACGAGCCGGCCTACAGGGAGGAGGTGAGGGCACTCAGAGTGGTGTCAGGAATACAACCTCTCACTCAATGTCAACAAAAAAAAGTGTATGATCGTCGACTTCAGGAAACAGCAGAGTGAGCACACCCCTATCCACATTGAAGGGACAGCAGCAGAGAAAGTGAAACGTTTTAAGTTCCTCTGTGTACACATCAACAAACTGAAATGGTCCACCCACACAGACAGTGTGGTGAAGAAGGAGCAACAGTGCCTCTTCAACCTTAGGAGGCTGAAGAAATTTGGCTTGTCACCCAAAACCCTGACAAACCTTTACAGATGCACAATCGAGAGCATCCTGTCGGGCTGTATCACAGTCTGGTACGGCAACTGCTCCACATTCAACCGCAAGGCTCTCCAGAGGGTGGTGTGGTCTGCACAACGCATCACTGCCGGCAAACTACCGGCCCTCCAGGATACCTACAGCAACAAATGTCACAGGAAGGAAAAACATATATTCAAAGACAACAACCACCCGAGCCACTGCCTGTTCACACCTCTACCGTCCAGAAGGCGAGGTCAGTACAGGTGCATCAAAGCTGGGACTGAGATACAGAAGGTGTTTTTTCAATCTCAAGGCCATCAGACTGCTAAACAGCACTCACTAACTCAGAGAGGCTGCTGCCTGCACGGAGACCCAATAAATGGATCACTAGTCACTTATGCTTTCAGCTGATATAAGACACTTATATGTACCTAAATGTTTAAAATGTAATATACATTTTAAAATTTGAATTTTGCGCCCTCACAATGCCACTTTAAATAATGTCACTTTAATAATGTTTACATATCATATGTATATACTGTTTTTTATACAGTCTATTGCACATTGCCTATGCCTCTCAACCATCGCTCATCCATATATTATATGTACATGTTCTCATTGACCTCTTTTAGATTTGTGTGTATTAGGAAGTTGTTGGGAAATTGTTATAATACTTGTTAGATATTACTGCACTGTCGGAACCAGAAGCACAAGCATTTCGCTACACTCGTATTAACATCTGCTAACCATGTGTATGTGACCAATAACATTTTATTTGAGGTCAAACTGATTAATAATGTCCCTTACACCCACTAAGCCTGAATGAAGCTCCTCCCAATTTCTGTAGTTCTTAAAATCCATGGTACAGTTCCAGTCCCTGCCGACCACCAGTGTCTCCTCAGAAGCTATCTGTGAGTGTTCCTGTCTAAGACACCCAAACAGGAGCCCCCTCTCACTCCCCGTGTTAGGTGCATATACATTTATAAGGACAAAACCCCTGTTATTAATTTCTGCTATCACCACAAGCAGTCTACCCTTACACACCTCCGTTGAGGTGCACATTTTTCCAGCCAGACCCGGTGCATGGGACTCCCAATCACATCCGGTTGTGATACAGCCGAGATTTGAAACAGGGTGTCTGTAGTGATGCCTCTAGCACTGAAATGCAGTGCCTTGTACCGCTGCGCCACTCAGGAGCCCAAAACACCAAAATAATTGAGCATCTGCAACCAGGCCTACTACATCCATCTCTGCCTGACAGAGACCCTTGTAGGATGGAGAGATAGAGAGAGAGTGGGGGGAAGATATATATATAGAGTACCAGTCAAACGTTAACACACCTACTCATTCAAGGGTTTTTCTTTATTTTACTTTTTTATACATTGTAGAATAATAGTGAAGACAGCGTTGCACAGTCTTGGTATTCTCTCAACCAGCTTCATGAGGTAGTCACCTGGAATGCATTTAAAATGAACAGGTGTGCCTTGTTAATTGTTAATTTGTGGAATTTCTTTCCCTCTTAATGTGTTTTAGCCAATCAGTTGTTTTGTAACAAGGTATTATACAGAAGATAGCGAGGACTGCCCACAGGAAAGAAAGACCCATAGTTACCTCTGCTGCAGAGGATAAGTTCATTAGAGCTACCAGCCTCAGAATTGCAGCCCAAATAAATGCTTCCCAGATGCTTCAGAGTTCAAGTAACAGACACATCTCAACATCAACTGTTCAGAGGAGACTGCTTGAATCAGGCCTTCGTGGACTAATTGCTGCAAGAAACTAATACTGAAGGACACCAATACAAAGAAGAGACTTCCTTGGGCCCAGAAACAGGAGCAAGGGACATTAGACTAGTGGAAATCTGTCCTTTGGTCTGATGAGTCCAAATTTGAGATTTTTGGTTCCAACCGCCATGTCTTTGTTAGACGCAGAGTAGGTGAACAGATTATCTCTGTATGTGTGGTTTCCACCGTGAAGCATGGAGGAGGAGGTGTGATGGTGTGGGGGAGCTTTGTTTGTGATTTATTTAGTGATTTATTTAGAATTCAAGGCACACTTAACCAGCATGGCTACCACAGCATTCTGCAGTGATACGCCATCCCATCTGGTTTGCGCTTATTGGGACTATCATTTGTTTTCAACAGGACAATGACCCAACACACCACCAGGCTGTTTAAGGGCTATTTGACCAAGAAGGAGAGTGATGGAGTGCTGCATCAGATGACCTGGCCTCCACAGTCACCTGACCTCAAGCCAATTAAGATAGTTTGGGATGAGTTTGACTACAGAGTGAAGGAAAAGCAGCCAACAAGTGCTCAGCATGTGGGAAAAGCATTCCAGGTGATGCTGATTGAGAGAATGCCAAGAGTGTGCAAAGCTGTCATCAATGCAAAGGGTGGCTTCTTTGAAGAATCTCAAATCCAAACCACTTTTTTGGTTACTACTTGATTCCATATGTGTTGTTTCATTGTTTTGATGTCTTCACTATTATTCTACAATGTAAAAATATAGAAAAACCCTTGACTTGTATTGTATATACAGTATATACGGGAGAGAGAGTGACAGACTCAACACTGAACTGATCGACCATAATGTAATTTGACTTTACTGACTTGTAAGCCTTGATAACCCAAATGCTCATTGTGCCACAACAACAGGCTTTCAATAACAGCAGGTAGTGGAGTGAGAATGGAGAATCAGGTTATCTCTAAATGTCTATATGGCTGTGCAAACAGTGTATTAAATAATGTTATAATAACTAGATACTGTACAATGAATGTGTTGGTTGCCATGAGTTACCCCATATGCAGTCTCTGTTCCTGCTGCTCTCTGACTCATTGACCTGTGGTGGGCGTGATGCATCTGTCCAAGCAATGGATCTGTTTGCTCCGTGGGAGTGTTGACCAAACACATGCACATATGCATACTGGAAGGTTCTCAACCATTCACCGCAACCATAGAAATCATATGATACTGTAGTTAAATAGCCAAACTCCAACATGTGTGACAGACGGGTGCAGAACAAAAACAATCCAGGCCTTAGTCAGAACCTCACATGGTGCTCAGTTACCCACACAGAACGAGTCTGACTCACTGACAGCTGACACTATGGGCAACCTGACTGCAGGCCTACTGTCTCTTTCAAGTGATCTCCACAAATATGCTATTGCCAGAAGTACTTAGGGCCTTGTTATTGTCTGCTCAGTCGATATGATGGTGTGTACTGTAGCATCATGGAGCTGTACATCAATTTGAATATAAGAAAAAGAGAAAAATCTCAACCAAATCTCCTTATAGCATACACAGAAAGATAATATGCTACGTAAGACTAGTGATAAACGGCAGGACTTGAAAAGGCAAGTGGTGCACAACACTTGAGAGTTAAATCCAACATGTCGTTGAAGACAGCTCGACCTCAAGAACAACCTGTATTTGACCCTGTGCTGCTGGGACCTGTGTCACGCCAACCCGACCCTCAGCTCTCAGGCCCAGGACACAGGCTGCTTGTCCGTGTGGAGCAGGGATCTTCCTCTGCTGTCTAGTGAACTATCAATAAAGTGCTGCCCTTAGTCCCCCTGCAGACATACACACAAACAAGCAAAAACCTCAGGAGCGAGCGCGCACACACACACACCCTCAAGGGACACCCAGGGGAGGCTCCTGGATAGGTGTTATATAAATGCAAATGTGGCAGGACACATTGCTCCTCCCCTTGCTCTTCAATGAGTAAGGAGAGGACAAGAGAAGGTAGGAATAAAGCCCTGCACTGACACTGTCATTAGATAAAAAGCAACCTTTAATTTCCCCTGGACTTGTAAAGATTGTTGCCCTTCAAGGAAGGAGGTCGACACAGTCAGCTCTGGGGAAGCGAGAGTAAGGATCCTTTATTAAAGCAGTCAGACACTAACAAACGACTGCAATAAACTCCACACCGCACTGTATGAATTGATCAGAGGGGGAAAAGGTCTCCGTGTGCCTTTTTCGTCTCTGCCAGAGGAAACGAAAGGCTCATTGGTGATTCAAAGTGAGAAACACCTTGTTTCGGATTCTCTAGTTGGTTCTGAACAAAGGAATCCACAGAGAGCTGCTTGCCACAAAGGGAACAATTGATATATTTTTGTTCAAATGAGGGAGCTATCCTCCTGTATGTACGTTGCAAGTTACACCTCAAAAAAGATTTGAGATCAATGTACCCTACCTGATTCTAATATTAACCATTTGGAGTTACACATCTTAACTTTACTCATGCATCATACTTTGCCTCTGGTGAGGGGATACAATAGATAATAGCACCAGGTTTAGGCTGATGGTGCAGTTGAATAATTTGAATTACAACTGCAAATTAATGCTAATCAAGTTAGTATTTTTTTCATTGCCACACCTATCTGTTGAGAAGCCAAAGCCCGTAGACACTAGGGGTGAATGACTAATTGAAAACCATCCTTAAAGAAAATTAATAGCCAACATCGACGACAAGTTAACTTTGCTTGCTTATTCGGTCTGAGGTTGTTCATTTTGTGCTTTTATAGCACATTGTACATACAGACACATTGATATGCAACAATGCACATGCTTAAACACATTCAGGTCTCACATGTGTCCTGGTCAATTTGGCAAGTTGTCTCTTACCGATGTACTCCTGCCTACCTAGAGAGTAGGTCAGATACCTGGCAGTGTGGTGCCAGAACAACAATATCTTCCTCAACATCAGCAAGATCAAGGAGCTGATTATGGACAACAGGAAAGGGGATAGGGGGTGCACATCCCCATCCACATCGATGGGGTCGCAGTGGAGAGGGTCAAGACCTTCAAGTTCCATATTTTACCATATTTTTTAAACAGGAGTTAGCATTTAGCAGTCACTTTTTCTAAACCTGAAAAGGGACAACTTCTAAATGTTACGCAGCAAAAACAGCGAAATATATCAAAATCACACTTTTGTATTCACATTGTGGGTTTATTACTATACATCAATCATGACATATTTGACAAATATCCACTTTTTAGATCAGATTTGCTGGATGTTACACTTAATTAAACCCTTTTTAGGGAAGGCACAAAACTACCTACATACTTCCATTCCTTTTTCAAACCAGTACCGTGTACCTTCAGTCGAGTATCGTGACACTTGTGGGGGTCAAGTGTCACAGAGTGAAAGTCTCCCTTTCCACAGTGGGGTCACATTAGTTTGCAGCCCAAACAGTTCGGATGCTACAGCCGTATTCATGAGAATCCCAATGTTTGGGATGTTTCATGGTCTCACAAACATCACTGTAGCTTGGCTACCTTCCACCATCCTAGGCGGATGTGTTGGATTGAGACGCAGCCCATGCAATAACACAAATACGGTATCTATCGCTTAACGCATTCTGATGGGGATTTTTTATTATGTTACTTATTTTGACGCACCAGTGCACTAGGGTGATTTATACAGGATGCACAACCCCCACCTACCATCAACCAATCATGTCAATATAGAGCTATGTGGAGCTCTCCGCATTGTACAACAATTGGGGAGGTGCACGACATCGTCATAATGAGCTTGATTTGGCCTCTGCAAGCCTCTGTAGGCTCCGTAATTCATCACACCCTCTGTACGGAGTCTGTGGACCTCATTTCTGGATCAAACATAAATTGGCTTTAAGTGTGCTTGCAGTGTGAGTGACCATCTCCCTCCTTCTCCATGGGCACACCTTCCTCAACTGTATGCACTTTTGTAATTGTTCTTGAAAGCTGATATTGGATCGCTTGTTGTTTGAGCAATAGTGGAGAATGCTCCAATTATTTGTTATTTATGGTGATATTGAGAGCATTGCTGCTTGCTGCTACAAAATAAAACTGTCTATTGCAATCTCACCTTATAATTTACATGCTCCACCACTGATTTGAAAGTACCTGTGCTTTTTTATTATATTTTTTTATTCGAGGACTTCACCTTGTTAAAAAAGGTGGCATAGTGGCTACAACCTTCTCCCTGTCACAATAAGAACGGCATTCATGTCCGCTTTGGTTTCTGGATATTTTCGATCATCTCATTGCCACCAGGTTCATGATGTATTCTTTATCTTTTTTTTATTTCAAAAGTACTGTCTGCTTACAGCTCTTTCATTACTGTTGGATAGTCTTCTGACTGAAGATACCTTTTTCAGGCCTGACTTAATGATCCATGAGGGCAATTGTCTGGTGCAAAATTGACATACTGTACCTTGAGTAGGCTAGTCCTTCAGTAAAATATGTAGTTTATTCCAGAAATTGGAAAAGCTGCCTGTCAACTTGACTTGTAGCATTGTGCACATTTGGCATTGTGGGTCAATTCTGCCAAATCCACTAGCCTAGCGTATTGGCATATCTGGTAGAGGACAGCAGCTGGCACATAATTGTCCCACTATAACAGCTTTGGAGATTTTGGTTTGAGTGACCCACAGTGCCTCCTGTTTCTCCTGTGATGTGGCCATCTGTGCCGAACACTATCCTGTCTCCTCTCAGTCCCTGGATTTGGGAGAAAAACTAACAAAAAGGTTATTTCCCAGAGGGCTCTAGAACAGGGATGGACAACTGGCGGCCCAGGGTCGCATGCCCTTCTGTTGTAGGCCGCGGATCAATTTCCCAAAAATGACCTGTCGGGGTTTACTTTTGAAAGATAGAATAATAGAACTCATAAGGTGCAATTTCAAAATGTGGTTGTGTATAGTTATTTTTCTCCCGACCGGGGGACCCCATTGACTTTGTTAATCACTCTCACTCGATATCATATTAAGACCTGCAAACATGTCTCTAAAATGCTCAAATGTTTTGCTCACAAGGTGCCCCAACAAAATGTAGTTTAGGGTCCCCAAAAGCTAGGGGTATGGACTTCATGTGTGGGTATGGATGTGGGTAAGCAGACCAGTGAGCCACAGTGATCCCTCATGATGAGTTCAGATTTTTGAGGCCCTCATCAAAGTTGCCCATCCCTGCTCTAGAACATTCTCACGACAGAGTAACAACTGCATAAAACAATCACAGTTACAGAGACAGGGGTGATTGTTTGAACACAGGCCTACATTCAGAGGAAGACTGTAGGAATCCATTAGTCATAGACCGCTGAGAAAAATGTAAATATACTTTACAGAAGATCATGTAGGCCTACAATACATCTACATACAGTGGGGCAAAAACGTATTTAGTCAGCCACCAATTGTGCAAGTTCTCCCACTTAAAAATATGAGAGAGGCCTGTCATTTTCATCATAGGTGCACTTCAACTATGACAGACAAAATTAGGGAAAAAAATCCAGAAAATCACATCGTAAGATTTTTAATGAATTTATTTGCAAATGATGGTGGAAAATAAGTATTTGGTCACCTACAAACAAGCAAGATTTCTGGCTCTCACAGACCTGTGAGTTCTTTTTTAAGATACTCCTCTGTCCTCCACTCTTCACCTGTATTAATGGCACCTGTTTGAACCTGTTATCAGTATAAAAGACACCTGTCCACAACCTCAAACAGTCACACTCCAAACTCCACTATGGCCAAGACCAAAGAGCTGTCAAAGGACACCAGAAACAAAATTGTAGACCTGCACCAGGCTGGGAAGACTGAATCTGCAATAGGTAAGCAGCTTGGTTTGAAGAAATCAACTGTGGGAGCAATTATTAGGAAATGGAAGACATACAAGACCACTGATAATCTCCCTCGATCTGGGGCTTCACGCAAGATCTCACCCCGTGGGGTCAAAATGATCACAAGAACGGTGAGAAAAAATCTCAGAACCACACGGGGGGACCTAGTGAATGACCTGCAGAGAGCTGGGACCAAAGTAACAAATCCTACCATCAGTAACACACTACGCCGCAAGGGACTCAAATCTTGCAGTGCCAGACGTGTCCCCCTGCTTAAGCCAGTACATGTCAAGGCCCGTCTGAAGTTTGCTAGAGAGCATTTGGATGATCCAGAAGAAGATTGGGAGAATGTCATAGGGTCAGATGACACTAAAATATAACTTTTTGGTAAAAACTCAACTCATCGTGTTTGGAGGACAAAGAATACCATACCTACTGTGAAGCATGGGGGTGGAAACATCATGCTTTGGGGCTGTTTTTCTGCAAAGGGACCAGGACGACTGATCTGTGTAAAGGAATGAATGAATGGGGCCATGTATCGTGAGATTTTGAGTGAAAACCTCCTTCCATCAGCAAGGGCATTGAAGATAAAACGTGGCTGGGTCTTTCAGCATGACAATGATCCCAAACACACCTCCCGGGCAACGAATGAATTGCTTTGTAAGAAACATTTCACATATAAGGAATGGGCCAAAATACCAGAAACAGTGTGTGAAAACGTTTGACCTCTGTCATTGCCAACAAAGGGTATATAACAAAGTATTGAGATAAACTTTTGTTATTGACCAAATACTTATTTTCCACCATAATTTGCAAATAAATTCATTAAAAATCCTACAATGTGATTTTCTGGATTTTTTTACTAATTTTGTCTGTCATAGTTGAAGTGTTCCTATGATGAAAATTACATGCCTCTCTCATCTTTTTAAGTGGGAGAACTTGCACAATTGGTGGCTGACTAAATACTTTTTTGCCCCACTGTATACTATTTTATCCTATGTATTCTTCAGATGTACTACATATTCTATCCACATACTGTCCATAATGTCTACACACACACACACACACACACACACACACACACACACACGCACACGCACACACCACACACACACACACACACACACCACACACCACACACCACACACACACACACCACACACCACACACACGGTAACAGTCAAATGTTTTGACACACCTACTCATTTAAGGGTTTTTGTTTATTTGGACTATTTTCTACATTGTAGAATAATATTGAAGACATCAATACTATGAAATAACACTTATGGAATCATTTAGTAACCAAAAAAGAGTTAAACGTATATGAGATTATTCAAAGTAGCCACCCTTGCCTTGATGACAGCTTTGCACACTCTGTGTATATTTTGGGAAGTGAGGAGTTTTTTCCGTTTTGGATGGAAACATTGTCAATAAAGCGCTTATGTTTTTAAGGATGTGTGTCTGACCACAGATTTTTGTTAAGTGGAGATCTCTCAACAATCATTTTCATAGCTAATGAGGGCTGGGTAAAAACCATGGATGCGAGAAGAAACTGTACATAGATCAATTCTCCAGTAGGAGGTGGTTCCCAGCCTTTTGTTTTTTCTTCCGACAGTGGATACAAAACTGACCTTGTTTTAAAGGTACCAATTCAACTTATACCACAGCATTGTTGAATACTAATTTCTGATTGACCAGAAAGGCATTCAAGAATGGGCATTAAAACCAGATTTACAGGACAACTAGAAAATACATAGGACACCTCTAAAGTAGTTCCAACAATAGTCACCTTTTTACCATTCTTAAAGCACTGCAACATGCTACAAAGTTACAGAAAGTGAAATGAAGAATCACACAAACCCGAAATTGGATATATTGTAAATGCAGTTCCAACAAGGACCTGCTAGCATTCATTTGTTTTAGCAGAGACATATTTGCAGCATATGATGACCTAACTTGGTGAGTCCTGTTTTCAGCAACTGGTTTTGTTGAATTTGGTTGTTATATTGGCAGATCTACTAGCAACAAACTATTTAGCTAGTTTCTAGCCTAGTGTTTCATTTGCAGTGTGATTTCCTCTGCTGTAATGAACGATGTCCCGATGAGAGAGCAAATGTTCTATGCCAGGCGAAATCACACATCATCAGCTCATTGTTATGGAGGTATCCAAGTAAGTCTCACTAGAAAACAGTTTAAAGGGATAATTTGGGATTTTGGAAATGAGGCCCTATATCTTCCTCCCTAGTCAGATTAACTCGTGGATACCATTTTTATGTCTCTGTGCACATTGAAGGAAGTTGCTAAATAGTGTTAGCGCAACTTGAAGTCTATGCAAACAGATAGCTTCCTTTAGACTACCAGGCATTGCACTAATGCTAGTTAGCATTGGCTCGCATAACTACCTCTAACTTCCTACATACTGGATGCAGAAACAAAATCCAGAACTATTCCCTTAAATCGCACTATTACTATCAACAGAATCCTAAAGTTGCACAAACTGCAATAGGATAAACATTTATAGTCAGGTTTGTGTTTAAAACTATAATTTCTCTCTACCAGAGTTCTGACGGGAATGTTTGTATTTCCCAGCAGCAAGCAAGAGTAGCAGGGTAATGCATTGTGGGAGAAAGTGACATCCCTATTACCTGCTGGCGGCTGCAGGGACAGAGAGGGCAGATCCTCTGTGTGTCCTTTGGGTTGTGACACTCTCCCTTTTAGCTCCCCTCAGATTTACTGGAATCTGTGGTTGCTACTGAGCAGGGCACTTTATAAATACATCTCCTCTCAATTACTGTGTCCATCGGCCCTGGGCAGCCAAGTGGAGCTGGGATTACTTTATCCCCTGGGACCTGGTGCAATAAATCAGGCCTCCGAATGGCCGCCTAACCCGTTATCAATCTGTGCTATTGCACACCCACGCAAGGGACACACAAGATGCATTCCCATCTAATCAGTGCAGTGTGGATCACTGGGAGGTAGAATTTCAAAGGCTTTATATCCCTTGCCTTTAGGTTGATCAGTGGTACAGGGGAAAGAAGATCCGTGATTGATCTGGTAAAAAAGGATGTCTGCCTTCAATGGTAACTGTATATAATATGAATTAAAATATACAGGTCAATCAAACAATCAAATATATTTATAAGGCCCTTTATACTTCAGCCAATGTCACGAAGTGCTATACAGAAACCCAGCCTAAAACCCCAAACAGCAAGCAATGCAGATGTAGAAGCACGGTGGCTAGAAAGGCAGGAAACTAGGAAGAAACCTAGAGAGGAACCAGGCTCTTAGGGTTGGCCAGTCCTCTTCTGGCTGTGCCGGGTTGAGATTATAACAGTATATGGCCAAGATGTTCAAACGTTCATAGATAACCAGCAGGGTCAAATAATAATAATTATAATCACGGTGGTTGTAGACGGTGGAACATGTCAGCACCTCAGGAGTAAATGTCAGAGCTGAGCACTCAGAGTTCAAGACGGCAGGTGCGGTAACTGCCAAATTAAAGGAAACACCCATATAAAACGTCTTAATAGGGTATTGGGCCACCATGAGCCTGAATGCACCTTGGCTTCAATGCACCTTGGCATAGATTCTACCGGTGTTTGGAACTCTATCGGAGGGATGCGCCACCATTCTTCCACTACAAATTCCATAATTTGGTGTTTTGTTGATAATGGTGGGAAACACATTTTCGTGCTCATCAAACCATTCAGTGACCATTCGTGTCCTGTGGAGTCGGGCATTGTCATCCTAGCCATGGAAGCCAAAATAATGGCCTTCCCAGCATGACCCTAAGCATAAGCATAACCAGACGTGTGAAACACCTGCTTTCAATATACTTTGTATCCCTCATTTACTAAAGTGTTACCATTCTTTTGGCAGTTACAAGTATCTAATAAATGTTAGGTTACTTAGTACTTAAAGCATGCACATAGAGTCTTTATAGGCATGCATACAACCTTAATAAGCCTTAATAATATAATTATAAAGTTTAAAAGGGTTTTGTTTGGATAACGGCGAGCAGGATACAGAACAATGGATCATTATAACTATTAAAGACATGCTCGGGAACTTTGGTGACTACCAAGTATTTTTTTGCCTCCCGCTTTATTGGGCTGGAAGTGTCAATGCGTACAGAGCCCTGAAAGTGACATTGACTGAGAAAATGTGCTCAAGATTTTTAAAACGAGCTCATGAAGTATTAAACGTGCTAAAAAATTACTAAATCGCGTGTCTGAATTGATATAAAACAAGCTAACGAATTATAAAACATACTCACAAATTATTAAAATGTGTGTATGAATTGATATAAAACATGCAAGACAATGACACACAACACAAAGAGACACATACAAGTGCTGCTTTCAAAAGTAAGAATGTTCTAGGTTATTGCATTGCTCTTTCCATCTAATGTTATCCAGGCATTATCCTGAAAGCAGTTAAGGTTCTTATTTCAGATTAACATAATGACCAACGTTAGCCAATGATAGCTAGCTAAGGCCAGGCAATCTAGCTAGATAGCTAAGGTAACCATGTGCTATTTTTGGAGGGGTAACTCAGCTAGTGCTTCGTGTCTTGTGTCTCCACATTGATCAATTGTGGTAAAGTGTTAACGTTAGCAAATGTTAACTAGATTAGCTAAGTGAACAAGGCTGGCTAACTAGCTACCGGTAGTTAACGTGATGCTATTTTGGAGTGGTAACCCAGCTATTTTCTCATGTGTGATGCAATGGTGGAAACATTTGATGTTTTTAAAGTCATCATCAACAGCAACATGGAAGAACAGTCTCGCTTACTACCCATTCATTTTCTCTACTACGTTGGCAGTAGTGGCACCATTCTATCCCTTCCCTACTCCTTCAGTAATCAAGGAAAATATCTCAGGCATACTAGCTAGCTACATGGCTTTGTTTTGTGATTGTGTCCATTGTGTGGCTCTCACCATCTCCTTTGTGTTTTATCTACTCAATAGAGAGGTTGTGTGTGTGTGTACTGTTCCCGCAAACTTTACATTATGTCCAGCAAGGCATCCAGCCTAGGATGTTGCTCCATTGTTCATCCATTCACTCACAAATACACAAACACTCAACACAAACACTCAACCTGTACATTGTCATCCACCTGAACTCAAAATTGTTAATGCCCTCCTCTATTGATTTGAACGTGTTCTTTATTGAAGCTGGGTTGTGTTCATTAGAGCACACACCACAACAAAATGTGTTGCAACAGAAAAACCTAAACAAGCCTTTAATATTGCAGATAGTATTACACCTCCCGGTTTCACTGTGTTCTGCCTTATGCACATTACTCTGTCCTTTATTGACTTCTTCTCTGTCCGTCTCTGTAGTGGACTGTTGTTATTGTTATATTGACAATGTTGTCTTCTGTTGTTATTTCCCCAGTGGCCTGGCTGCGTTGGGCCGGGCTGTAAGGTGGTGATGATAGTTTCTGGGTGCTGGTCTAGGTGGAGAGGCAGAGGCTGTGGGTGTTGAGGTGGTGGCCCTGCTAGGCCATACCCAGGTTCCGGAGAGGGCAGAGTAGATAGCAGCTGAGCCGCTCTGCTCTGCCCTCCCTACAGACACAGGTAGGAAGCAGCCTCAGCAACGGTTAAGGACCCAGGAACAGGTGAAAAATGGAGGGGGGGATGACACAGATATAGAGATAGAAACAAAAACAGACACTGTACTTCAACAAGCAGGCTTAACATCGCCTCCCGAAATAAAGACCCACACACACACACATACTTTATTTATTTACACAAGGCTCAATCCATGGGAAATTAAATGTGTAAGCCTATTTGAACATACCCCCTTTGAGAAAATATTTGGGGTTGACTATACGTCTGCAACTACCATAAAACGGTCATATCTTCCTGACGAAGGATGCCTGCCCTTTAATCTTCTCTCCCATTTTCTCTAACAAAGTGATTCCTAAATCCAGTCCTTGTGTAGTCCAACAGTAAACATTTTTGTTTTAGCCCCAGACAAACCCATCTGATTCAACTCATTGAAGGCTTGATGATTAGTTGACAAGCTGAATCAGGTGTGCTGTTGGGGATACACGGGGGAGTGAAAATTCTTGAAAATATTTTCCCTGAGGGGCAAGAAGCCAGCACAGAGGAGGGGAATGACCTAATGATATTGATTTTTGAAGCAAGAAGGCCCAAGGAGGTTTGGTATATGGCCAATTTAACATTGGCATTCTACCTCGTGAAGCTGGTTGAGAGTCACCTGGGATGCATTTCAATTAACCTCTAGCAACGAGCAATCCCGTATCAGGGAACGTAATCATAGCCTCAAGCGCATTACCATAACGCAACGTTACCTATTCATGAAAATCGCAAATGAAATGAAATAAATATATTGAAACACAAGCTTAGCCTTTTGTTAAAACAACACTGTCATCTCAGATTTTCAAAATATGCTTTTCAACCAAAGCTACACAAGCATTTGTGTAAGAGTATTGATAGCCTAGCCTAGCATTCAGCAGGCAACATTTTCACAAAAACAAGAAAAGCAGTCAAATAAAATAATTTACCTTTGAAGAACTTCGGATGAGTTCAATGACGAGACTCTCAGTTAGATAGAAAATGTTCATTTTTCCAAAAATATTATTTGTGTTGGCGAAATAGCTCAGTTTTGTTCATCACGTTTGGCTAAGAAAAAGACCGGAAAATGCAGTCACTACAACGCCTAACTTTTTTCCAAATTAGCTCCATAATATCGACAGAAACATGGCAAACATTGTTTAGAATCAATCCTCAAGGTGTTTTTCACATATCTATTCGATAATATATCAGTCGTGACAGTTGGTTTCTCATCAGAAGCGAACGGAAAAATACTGCAGCTGGAGATTACGCAATAATTGCAACGGAGGACACCAAGCGACCACCTGGTAGATGTAGTCTCTTATGGTCAATCTTCCAATGATATGCCTACAAATACGTCACAATGCTGTCGACACCTTGGGGAAGCGACAGAAAGCCTAAGCTCATTTGTGGCCCATTCACAGCCATATAAGGAGTCATTGGAATGAGGCGGTTTCAAAAAACGCGGCACTTCCTGATTGGATTTTTATCTGGGTTTCGCCTGTAACATCAGTTCTGTGGCACTCACAGACAATATCTTTGCAGTTTTGGAAACGTCAGAGTGTTTTCTTTCCAAAGCTGTCAATTATATGCATAGTCGAGCATCTTTTCGTGACAAAATATCTTGTTTACAACGGGAACGTTTTTCATCCAAAAATTTAAATAGCGCCCCCTATATCCAAGAAGTTAATAGTGTGCCTTGTTAAAAGCTCATTTGTGGAATTTCTTTCCTTTTTAATGCGTTTGAGCCAATCAGTTGTGTTGTGACAAGGTGGGAGGTATACAGAAGATAGCCCCATTTGGTAAAAGATCAAATCCATATTATAGCAAGATCAGATCAAAATGGGCAAAGAGAAATGACAGTCCATCATTACTTTAAGACATGAAATCAGTCAATATGGATCATTTCAGAACTTTGAAAGTTTCTTCAGGTGCAGTCGCAAAAACCATCAAACGCTATGATGAAACTCGCTCTCATGAGGACTGCCACAGGAATGGAAGAGCCAGAGTAGGAACAGCATAACTCAATTCTCATACAAACAAGAACATTTTGGGTACATTAGTCGTATCACTAACTGAGGAAAGAGTGACCTAACACAATCAATCATATTTAGCTTACTCTCAGCTGACAGAAACCATAATATGAATTAGCTAATAGCAATTACTATTTACAATTCATCGCATCACAAGTGACCTCACCATTGATCAAAATAATTTTGTAAAACACTAAAACAATCTAAAGTTATCCGACGATGGCTAGTTTGTGCCCACCGCCATGTTTGTATTTTCATGCCAACTAAAGATAAGAGGTTGCAAGAAGAGTTGGGTCAGTTTGTAGTATGCATGTTGAAGGACGTGTGTCGTTTACCATCATTCACTTTCGGAAGTTTACTAGAAAGACGAGTGAACCATCCCTTCACCTCATTTTAGTTATAACATCTTTGGTCTGACAGATGTTTACCTGACAACCAGAATACATTCCATGACTTAAACAAACATGGTGCCACACATAGCTAGCAATTAACTCATCATAATCAGTACAACCTTCAAAAAACTATTTTACACACACCAATACAATCTATGCAAGAATCGGAATGCATGATTTTTCACCAGTACTTGAACACATGAATAAAACACAAAATACGTTATGCTCTATACATACATACGGTGTGCTACAGTAAAAACGACAACACGATATACAGAAACTATAATGACAAAGTAATAATACACTTACTTTGATAGGAACGCACACATGTCTTAAGTTATTATTAGTAGAGAAGCCTATGCGGGCGACAGCCAGAAAATGTGCCAGGGAGGAAAAAGGTTGTGCTTCGGGTCGAGTCGGATCAGGAAAGCCTCAAACATAAATTGTCTGCAACAGCGAAATGGGCTACTTCTGTGTGAATTAATGAGGAGGCGGAAACTCACCTCAATTAAAACTGAAACTCTCCCCAAAAGAGTCTTCATCAAAAGGACTGTATTGTCCCTTCAGGTTAGAAGTTTAAACATCAATGATTAAAACTGTGGGATAACTGAGACCTCTGTTGTTTAAGACCTATTCTAATATATTCTTAATTTGATGAAAAGCCCTGCATGTAAATCCATTTCTCGTTAACTATTAGCTAAACTATCTGCTGTTCAAAAACTATTCCACAATGGGTGGTACCACCCACTCAGTTCTGCAATATAACATGACAAATGTTATAAAAACATCTGTTGCTAGTCAACATGCATGAGGACCTGTCTGCCTGTCCTCTGATCAAGTAGGCAATAATCAAGCCTCTATAATATATGTTGTCCAGGGGGAAGGATAATGATTATTAAATTAAAACATGTACAGAAATATAGAGATGAAAAAAAATCAGACATACATTTTTTCAAGTATGATAAAATACTGTCCAAGCTCTGTTACCCAGGAATAAACGACACCACTCATTCAGATCTTCTCTCCTCCATTCTTCTCCTCTCAGCTCATCCTTTACTCACCCCAATCTAGTTCAGGTGACCTTCTCTGTTGGCATCGTCGAGTCCCTCTTCCCCACCCGGGGTTCTTAACATGCTCGTGGCCCAGAGAGAGAGAGAGAGAGAGAATGTGGACACATGCTCATCGAACATCTAATTCTAAAATCATGGGCATTAATATGGAGTTGTTCCCACCTTTGACGCTATAACAGCCTCCACTCTCGTCTTTCCACTAGCTGTTGGAACATTGTTGTCGGGACTTGCTTCCATTCAACCACAAGAGCATGAGTGAGGTTGGGCAATGATGTTGGGCGATTAGGCTTGGCTTACAGTCAGCGTTCCAATTCATCCCAAAGGTGTTCGATGGGTTTAGATCAGAACAGTCAAGTTATTCCACACCAATCTTCACAAAGCATTTCTGTATGGACCTCACTTTGTGCACAGGGGCATTGTCATGCTGAAACAGGGAAGGGCCTTCCCCCAAACTGATGCCACAAAGTTGGAAGCACGGAATTGTCTAGAATTTCATTGTATGCTGTAGCGTTAAGATGTCCATTCACTGGAACTAAGGAGCCATGAAAAACAGCCCCAGACCATTACTCATCCTTCACCAAACTTTACAGTTGGCACTAAACATTCGGGCAGATAGTGTTCTACTGGCATCCGCCACACCCAGATTTGATGGTGAAGCGTGATTTATCGCTCCAGAGTCCAATCGAGTCGACGCTTGGCATTGCACATGGTGATCTAAGGCTTGTGAACGGCTTTTTCTCTATTTTCTCTATTTTCTACATTGTAGAATAATGGTGAAGACATCAAACCTGTGAAATAACACATGTATTAAGCAAAACAGTACAAATATAGGACAAAACACACATCACTACAAGAGAGACACCGCAACACTACATAAAGAGAGACCTAAGACAACAGCATAGCATGGCAGCAACACATGACATCAAAGCATGGTAACAACACCACATGACAATAACATCGTAGCAACACATGGCAGCATCAAAAAACATGGTACAAAAATTATTGGTCACAGACAGCAACACAAAGGCAAGAAGGTAGAGACAACAATACATCACTTGAATGAGCCACAACTGTAAGTAAGATTGTTGTCACGTGTTCCCTCTCGTTGTTTGAGCGGTGTTCAGCGATCGACGTCACCTGGTTCCCATCTCATGATTATGTTCCTTATTTAACCCTCTGGTTTCCCTTTCTGTTTTGTGCGTGATTGTCTTTCGTGTGTTGGAGTTCGTATCCTGTTTTGTATTTGTTTTATAACGGGATTTTTGTTCCGTTCTCGGATGGAGTAAATACAGTGGTTTTACTCTTACCTGTGTGCTGCGCCTGACTCCTTTGCTATCCTCTAGACAGAATCATGCACCAAAATACATGGAGTCAGCAGGTACAGCCAGCCCTCCGCTTCAAATGGAGGAGCGTGTTCAGTAGCACCCGACCATGCTGCAGATTCTGGGTACAGCCATGGATCGCGTGCTGCAAACCATGGACCGATGGGAGAGAGGGGATTTTCCTGTGAACCCTGTGTCGTCACCTCAGGTTCCACCACTACCTACCGTGAAGTCCGCCCCTCCATCATCAGGATCCGGTGGGATTCAGCTCTCGCTCCCGAGGGCGTATGATGGGACAGCTGCCGGGTGTCAGGGGTTCCTACTCCAGCTGGAGCTCTACCTGGCATCTGTCTGGCCAGCTCCTTCGGGACGCGAGAGAGTGAGCGCCCTTATCTCATGTCTGACCGGTAAAGCCCTGGAATGGGCCAACGCCATCTGGGGCAGGGAAGGTCAGACGTTGGATGACTGAGGAGTTCGCCCGCCATTTCCGGTCGGTATTCGATCATCCCCCGGAAGGGAGAGCGGCGGGGGAACGCCTATTTCATCTACGTCAGGGGATGAGGAGCGCTCAAGATTTTGTGCTGGACTTTAGAACTCTGGCGGCCGGAGCGGGATGGAATGAGCGGGTCCTGATCGATCACTACAGGTGTAGCTTACGAGAGGATGTTCGTCGGGAGCTAGCCTGCAGGGACACCACCCTTATACTGGACCAGCTGGTGGACTTATCACTCCGGTTGGACAACCTGTTGACGTCCAGATCTGGGTCCGTCAGTTCCATCCCCCAGCGCTCCTGATCCAACGCCTATGGAGTTGGGAGGCGCTGCAACGAGGGGGACCGGAGGGGGGATCATTCCCTGCACCAACTGTGGCCGGAGAGGGCACACTGCTGGTCGGTGCTGGGGGGATTCCCCAGGCGGTAGAGGTGGTAGCAGGCAGAGTGCTGGTGGGTTATCCCAGGTGAGTAGGCACACCACTCACCCAGAGCTCCCTGTTGTACACATGTGGTTGTCGATCAAATTTCCTGAGTTTTACCCGCGTTCCCAGCATAAGGCGCTAGTAAATTCAGGCGCAGCTGGGAACCTTATCGACCGTTCCTTTGCTATGAGATTAGGGATCCCTATTGTGTCTGTTGATGTTCCCTTCCTTATACATGCCTTAGACAGTCGTCCTTTGGGGTCGGGGTTAATTAGGGAGGTCACAGCTCCGCTCACTATGATAACGCAGAAGAATCATAGCAAGCGAATTAGTCTCTTCCTCATCAACTCTCCTGCGTTCCCTGTTGTGTTGGGGATTCCCTGGTTAGCTTCGCATGATCCCACTATGTCGTGGCAACAGAGGGCTTTCAAGGGCACTCGCCTTCTGTAAATAAGAAGGCGACTCAATTACCACCCCATCGACAGGGGGATTGTGCGATAGATCTCTTGGTAGAAGCTGCACTTCCCAGGAGTCAAGTGTATCCTCTGTCACAGGAGGAGACAGCGGCTATGGAGACATATGTCACCGAATCTCTGGGACAGGGATACATTCGGCCTTCCATCTCACCTGTCTCCTCGAGTTTATTTTTTGTGAAGAAGAAGGATGGAGGTTTGCACACGTGTATTGATTATCAAAGTTTAAATAAGATCACGGTAGAATACAGTTACCCGCTACCGCTCATAGCCAGTATGACCGAGTCATTACCCGGGGCACGCTTCTTCACAAAATTGGACCTCAGGAGCGCTTACAACCTGGTGCGTATCCGGGCGGGAGATGAGTGGAAGACAGCATTTAGCACCACTTCTGGGCATTATGAGTACCTCGTCATGCCGTACGGGTTAATGAATGCTCGATCAGTCTTCCAATCCTTTGTAGATGAGATTTTCAGGGACCTGCACGGGCAGGGTGTAGTGGTGTATATACCTTGCCTTGCGAAAGTATTCGGCCCCCTTGAACTTTGCGACCTTTTGCCACATTTCAGGCTTCAAACATAAAGATATACAATTTTATTTTTTTGTGAAGAATCAACAACAAGTGGGACACAATCATGAAGTGGAACGACATTTATTGGATATTTCAAACTTTTTTAACAAATCAAAAACTAAAAAATTGGGCGTGCAAAATTATTCAGCCCCCTTAAGTTAATACTTTGTAGCGCCACCTTTTGCTGCGATTACAGCTGTAAGTCGCTTGGGGTATGTCTCTATCGGTTTTGCACATCGAGAGACTGACATTTTTTCCCATTCCTCCTTGCAAAACAGCTCGAGCTCAGTGAGGTTGGACGGAGAGCATTTGTGAACAGCAGTTTTCAGTTCTTTCCACAGATTCTCGATTGGATTCAGGTCTGGACTTTGACTTGGCCATTCTAACACCTGGATATGTTTATTTTTGAACCATTCCATTGTAGATTTTGCTTTATGTTTTGGATCATTGTCTTGTTGGAAGACAAATCTCCGTCCCAGTCTCAGGTCTTTTGCAGACTCCATCAGGTTTTCTTCCAGAATGGTCCTGTATTTGGCTCCATCCATCTTCCCATCAATTTTAACCATCTTCCCTGTCCCTGCTGAAGAAAAGCAGGCCCAAACCATGATGCTGCCACCACCATGTTTGACAGTGGGGATGGTGTGTTCAGCTGTGTTGCTTTTACGCCAAACATAACGTTTTGCATTGTTGCCAAAAAGTTCAATTTTGGTTTCATCTGACCAGAGCACCTTCTTCTACATGTTTGGTGTGTCTCCCAGGTGGCTTGTGGCAAATTTTAAACAACACTTTTTATGGATATCTTTAAGAAATGGCTTTCTTCTTGCCACTCTTCCATAAAGGCCAGATTTGTGCAATATACGACTGACTGATTGTTGTCCTATGGACAGAGTCTCCCACCTCAGCTGTAGATCTCTGCAGTTCATCCAGAGTGATCATGGGCCTCTTGGCTGCATCTCTGATCAGTCTTCTCCTTGTATGAGCTGAAAGTTTAGAGGGACGGCCAGGTCTTGGTAGATTTGCAGTGGTCTGATACTCCTTCCATTTCAATATTATCGCTTGCACAGTGCTCCTTGGGATGTTTAAAGCTTGGGAAATCTTTTTGTATCCAAATCCGGCTTTAAACTTCTTCACAACAGTATCTCGGACCTGCCTGGTGTGTTCCTTGTTCTTCGTGATGCTCTCTGCGCTTTAAACGGACCTCTGAGACTATCACAGTGCAGGTGCATTTATACGGAGACTTGATTACACACAGGTGGATTGTATTTATCATCATTAGTCATTTAGGTCAACGTTGGATCATTCAGAGATCCTCACTGAACTTCTGGAGAGAGTTTGCTGCACTGAAAGTAAAGGGGCTGAATAATTTTGCACGCCCAATTTTTCAGTTTTTGATTTGTTAAAAAAGTTTGAAATATCCAATAAATGTCGTTCCACTTCATGATTGTGTCCCACTTGTTGTTGATTCTTCACAAAAAAATACAGTTTTATATCTTTATGTTTGAAGCCTGAAATGTGGCAAAAGGTCGCAAAGTTCAAGGGGGCCGAATACTTTCGCAAGGCACTGTAGATGACATTCTAATATACTTCGCTACACGTGCCGAGCGTGTGTCCCTGGTACGCAGGGTGTTTGGTCGACTGTTGGAACATGACCTGTATGTCAAGGCTGAGAAATGTCTGTTCTTCCAACAGTCCGTCTCCTTTCTAGGGTACTGCTTTTCCGCGTCAGGGGTGGAGATGGAGAATGACCGCATTTCAGTCGTGAGTAATTGGCCGACTCCAACCACCGTAAATGAGGTACAGGGGTTTTTAGGGTTTGGCAACTACTACCGGAGGGTTATCAGGGGTTTTGGTCAGGTAGCGGCTCCCATTACCTCAATGCTGAAGGGGAGACCGGTGCGATTGCAGTGGTCAGCTGGGGCACACAGGGCTTTTGGTCACCTGAAGGCTCTGTTTACCTCAGTTCCTGTGCTGGCTCATCCTGATCCCTCCTTAGCGTTCATAGTTGAGGTGGACGCATCTGCGACAGGGATAGAGGCTGTGCTGTCTCAGCGCTCGGGTACTCCACTAAAGCGAATCTATGATGTGGGGGACCGGGAGTTGTTGGCGGTTGTCAAGGCTCTGAAAGCGTGTAGACATTGGCTTGAGGGGGCCAGGCACCCTTTTCTCATTTGGACTGACCGCCGCAATCTGGAGTACATTCGAGCAGCGAGGAGACTGAACTCTCGCCAGGCAAGGTGGGCCATGTTTTTCACCCGCTTTTATTTCACCCTCTCCTACAGACCAGGTTCCCAGAATGTTAAGGCAGACGCACTGTCCCGGATGTATGACACAGAGGAGTGGTCCACAGAACCCGCTCCCATTATTACAGCTTCTTGCCTGGTGGCACCAGTGGTGTGGGAGATGGACGCAGACATCAAACGGGCGTCACGTTCAGAGCCCACTCCTACCCAGTGTCCGGTTGGGCATAAGTATGTTCCGTTCGATGTCCGCGATCGCTTGATCTGTTGGGCCCCACACTTCACCTTCCTCTGGTCATCCTGACATCGGTCGGACAGTGCACTGTCTTGCTGGGAAGTACTGGTGGCCCACGTTAGCCAAGGACGTGAGGGTTTATGTGTCTTCCTTTTCGGTGTGCGCACAGTGCAAGGCACCTAGACACCTGCCCAGAGGGAAATTGCATTTCCATTCCACAATGACCGTGGTCACACCTCTCGGTGGATTTCCTGACGGATCTTCCACTCTCGCGGGGTAACACCACGATTCTAGTAGTTATGGATCAGTTTTCTAAGTCCTGCTGTCTCCTTCCTTTGCCCGGTCTCCCTACGGCCCTACAGACTGTGTAGGCCCTGTTCACCCATGTATTCCGGCACTACGGGGTGCCTGAGGATATCGTTTCTGATCGGGCTCCCCAATTCACGTCTAAAGTCTGGAGGGCGTTTATCCTGTTTTGTATTTGTTTTATAACGGGATTTTTGTTCCGTTCTCGGATGGAGTAAATACAGTGGTTTTACTCTTACCTGTGTCCTGCACCTGACTCCTTCACTATCCTCTAGATAGACTCTGACAATTGTCCAAGATTGAAGAGATGGCGATAAAACTGTCCAGTTTGAGTGTTTTTTGCAGCTCGTTCCAGTCTCTAGCTGCAGCGAACTGAAAATAGGTGCAACCCAGGGATGTGTGTGCTTTTGGGACTGTTAACAGAATGTGACAAGCAGAATGGGGGTTTTATGTGGAGGATGAGGGCTGCAGTAGGTATCTCAGATAAGGAGGAGTGAGGCCTAGGAGGGTTTTATAAAAAAGCATCAACCGGTGGGTCTTGCAACGGGTACAGTATACAGAGATTACCAGTTTACATAGGAGTATAAAGTGCATTGATGTGTCCTATAAGGAGCGCTGGTGGCAAATCTGATGGCCGAATCGTAAAGAATATCTTGCTGCTTAAGACCACCCTTACCTGCAGATCTATAAATCACGTCTCCGTAATCTAGCATGGGTAGGATGGTCATCTGAATCAGGGAAAGAGGAGAAATTATGATAGAGGAAACCTTAGCCTGCAGCTTTGATATGTGCTGAGAGAAGGACAGTGTACCGTCTAGCCATACTCCCAATGTCACATTCTGACCTTAGTTCCTTTTCTATGTCTTTGTGTTAGGTTGGTCAGGGCGTGAGTTGGGTTGGGTAGTCTGTTCATTTTTCTATGTTATGTTTCTATGTGTTTGGCCTAGTATGGTTCTCAATCAGAGGCAGGTGTCGTTTGTTGTCTCTGATTGAGAATCATACTTAGGTAGCAGGTCTTCCCCATTTTGGTTGTGTGCCTCCTCCACGCACCAGGCCTCCTGTGGCAGCCCCACGCACCAGGCTGTCTCTCCATCTCCTCCCTACAGGTGCTCCCGCCTGTCCAGCGCTTCCAGAGTCTCCCTCCTGTCCAGCGCTGCCGTCAGTCAGGAGCTGCCAGAGGTACCCTTCATTCGTGTGCTGACGGAATCCCCCTTCACTCCGGAGCTGCCGGAATCGCCCTTCACGCCGGCGCTGCCGGAGTCTCCCGCCTGTCCGGTGCTGCCGGAATCTCCCATCTATTCGGGGCCCGCTGTAAGGGTCCCCAGTCCGAGGTCGGCGGCGAGGGTCGCTGTTCCAAAGGCGGCACTTAAGTCGGCCAAGACTATGGTGGAGTGGGGTCCATGTCCCGCGCCAGACTTGCCACCGCGGACAGGCGCCCACCCAGACCCTCCCCTATAGGTTTTGGTTTTTGTGGCCGGAGACCGCACCTTTGGGGGGGAGGGGGTACTGTCACGTTCTGACCTTAGTTCCTTTTTTATGTCTTTGTGTTAGGTTGGTTAGGGCGTGAGTTGGGGTGGGTAGTCTGTTGTTTTTTCTATGTTATGTTTCTATGGGTTTGGCCTAGTATGGTTCTCAATCAGAGGCAGGTGTTGTTCGTTGACTCTGATTGAAAATCATACTTAGGTAGCCTGTTTTCCCCATTTTGTTTGTGGGTGTTTGTTTTCTGTTTTGTGTCGGCACCAGACAGAACTGTTTCGGTTTCATTTCGTTCTCTTGTTGTTTTTGTCATTCAGTGTTCTGTTCTATTAAATAATCATGAACACTTACCACTCTGCGCTTTGGTCCTCACCTTCTTCCACCAACAGCCGTTACACCCAAGTACTTGTATGAGGTGACTATCTCAAGCTCCAAACCATCAGAGGTAGTAATCACACCGGTGGGGAGAGAGGCATTCTTCTTATCTAACCACATGACTTTTGTTTTGAAGGTTAAGGGCAGAGAAAGCTTGTTGGACACTAAGAAAGCTTTGTTGTAGAGCGTGGAACACAAAATCATCCGGGGAGTGGCCAGCTGAGTTTAAGACTATCATCTGTACGTAAATGGATGAGAGAGCTTCCTACTGCCTGAGCTATGTTGTTGATGTAAATTGAGAAGAATGTGGGGCCTAGGATCGAGCCTTGGTGTACTCCCTTAGTGACAGGAGTGGCAGATGTTCTGACTTTATACACTGCACTCTTTGACAGTGGTAGCTAGCAAGCCAGGCCAAAGACCCCTTAGACATCAATACTCATTAGCCAGAATCAAGGGTTATGGTGACATCATTCATAATCTGAGTGGAAACCAGATTGTTTACCAGAGAGAATACTATAGACATCAAGAAAGCCCGTCAGTTGATTATTGACAAGTTTTTCCAACACTTTTGATAAACTGGGCAAAATAGAATTTGGCCGATAACAGTTAGGATCAGCTTGTTCTCCCCCTTTAAATAAAGGACCCACCATGGCTGCCTTCCAAGAAATGGGAACCTCCACAGAGAAGAGAGACAGGATAAAAGGTCAGAGATAGCGTTGGCGATGATAGGGACTGCAACCTTAAAGAAGACAGGATATAAACCATCTGACCCAGATGTTTTTTGGGGGTCAAGTTTAACCTCAGGATACTACCCATCCTGGGTACCGGAGCGTAATCATCAACTGACACTAATTAGCATAACGCAACAGACATAAATATTACTAGAAAATATTCCTATTCATGAAATCACAAGTGACATATATTGAAACACAGCTTAGCCTTTTGTTAATCACCCTGTCGTCTCAGATTTTGAAAATATGCTTTACAGCCAAAGCAAGAAACGCATTTGTGTAAGTTTATCGATAGCCTAGCATAGCATTATGACTAGCTAGCAGCAGGCAACCTGGTCAGGAAAATCAGAAAAGCAATCAAATTAAATCGTTTACCTTTGATGAGCTTCGGATGTTTTCACTCACGAGACTCCCAGTTAGATTGCAAATGTTCTTTTTTTCCAAAAATTATATTTTTGTAGGCGAAATAGCTCCGTTTGTTCTTCACGTTTGGCTGAGAAATCGCCCAGAAATTGCAGTCACGAAAACAGCGAAAAATATTCCAAATTAGCTCCATGGCAAACGTTGTTTGTAATCAATCCTCAAGGTGTTTTTCAAATATCTATTTGAAAATATATCCGTCGGGACTGGTGGCTTCTTAGTAGGAGAGAGAAAAACAATGGCCACATTTGTCCTTTACTCACCAAACACTATGGGAGACTTCAGCTGACCACTGACGCAATGTTGACATTCAGGCTCATTTTTCAAAATAAAAGCCTGAAAATATGTATTGTGACACTAGACACATTAGCGAAGCCATAGAAAAAGTAATCTGGTTGATAGCCCATTCACTGCTCAATAGGGACGCATAGGAACGCAGAGCCTTCTAAATAAGAGTCCCTTCCTGTTTGGATTTTTCTCAGGCTTTCGCCTGCAACATCAGTTCTGTTATACTCACAGACAATATGTTTACAGTTTTGGAAACTTTAGAGTGTTTTCTATCCTAAGCTGTCAATTATATGCATATTCTAGCATCTTGTCCTGACAAAATATCCCGTTTACTACTCAAACGTTATTTTTCCAAAAATGAAAATACTGCCCCCTAGTCACAAAAGGTTAACAATACCGCAGAAAATATAAAAAAAGAAGGTCAAAACTGATTCTATACCAATTTAGAGGCCAGATCATGAAGGAAGGCTTGACCATTAAAGTTTTTTAGCAAGTGTCTATGACAAATCAGGATTCCAAATCAGGAAACTGATGACTATTTTTAATATTATTCATTCATTTAGAATTATATAAAAGCCCCTTAGATATTCTCAGATATTCTCACATTTCCTCACAGAAACTGCCCCTTAAATATTAATTTAGAATCCTCCAATCCTCTAAATGTAAAAATTGGCAGCTTTATTTACAAATTAGTGAGAATGTCTCACCCAATGTTCAAGAATTGCCTTTTTCTCGCTCAATCTACGTTAAATGAAAACAAAATCTTCAAAATATAGTTACTTTTTAAACAAAGCGATTATTATTATACTTAATTAATTTAGAATAATATAAAAGCCCCTTAGATATTCTCACAGATCCTAACAGAAACTGCCCGTCAGATATTAATTTAGAATACTCCAATCTTCTAAATGTAATTATTGGTGGAGAGTCACGTCATTGAATTTAAAAATAAATAAATACTGTAGGCCTACTATAGGTGAAATGAGTCTCACGAGTGTTGAGTTATTTGTTATTTAAAAAGCATATTGAAGTTAGAAGCAATTGGAGTTGAAGCAATATGATTTTTGAAGCAAAAGATTTCAGCATTGTTTCGCCCTGCCCGCACGACACTGGGATTTTTTAGCTAAATAGCCCAGTACTATACTGCCGACCGTCACGTTGTACAGTCCCATATTTTCCGTTCCATCTAATGGAAACCCAGAGGGTTTTTCATTTTTATTGGAATAGAAACACCATAATATTAATATTATATAATATAATAATAAATTAATTAAGCAAATACCATTCAAATGTTTGGACACACCTACTCATTCCAGGATTTTTATTTTGTATTATTATTGTAGAATAATAGTGAAGACATCACAAGTATGAAATAACATAAGGAATCAGTTTTAAAAAAATGTTTACAAGGACAGCCTACTCCTTCCTCCCCATCGGGGAATTGAACCCCGGTCGCCCGCAATCTCTAGTACAGACATGGCCTGCTCTCCCTTATGTAAGGAATTAAGCACTTTCCCATATTTACTATTGTAGGCTATGTTTACTTGTCAGACTGCACAGTAGCCTAATAAACAAATGCAGGTGGCTTATATCTTCAAAATGCTTTATTATCCAAATGTAAAATCATATACTGTACAGTACTGTATTTCTTCATCAGCATCTTTATGCTTTCGTTAATAAAATAATGATAAAAATACTCTTGCAAGATGCAGATGTTGATTTAGTTATGGATTCATAACAAATTACTATGGGAATAAATATCACTGATTTACAGAAATATTGGAACAAAGTTGTCTAATGAAGGCAAACAATTTATAATCATCCAATTCTCTCATTCTGTAGCCTACTTTGTACAGCACTATATTATCCATTCCATCTTAACAAAAACCCTGAGGGTTTCGTTTTTGTTTTTTCCCGGAATAGAAACACCATAATATTAATCAGATTTCTTAAGCCAAATTTATTAAAGTCAATCCCATGTACTATGTTAATACAAAACATGTTTTAAATTATCTAGTAATGCCAATTTGGGAGACCATCAAATGCTTCTCAAAGATGCTCTCTGGTGGTCAAACTAAAATGGCTAACAAATAAATAACGTGCCATAGAATGATGCAGCGGTCCACAAGGTGTGCTGCAGTATGACAACTTTTAAAGGAGGAACCACTGCAATTGGTTCTCTTGTGCTTGTCTTTATTTTCTGAAAGGTTAACCTGTTGCGACGACCAAACCCGGATCCGGGATTCTATTTATAGACCTAAGCTCATTACCATAACGCAACGTTAACTATTCATGAAAATCGCAAATGAAATGAAATAAATATGCTATCTCTCAAGCTTAGCCTTTTGTTAACAACACTGTCATCTCAGATTTTCAAAATATGCTTTTCAACCATAGGAAAACAATCATTTGTGTAACAGTAGCTAGCTAGCGTAGCATTTAGCGTTACCATTAGCGTTAGCATTTAGCAGGCAACTATCACAAAAACAAGTAAAGCCTTCAAATAAAATAACTTACCTTTGAAGAACTTCTGATGTTTTCAATGAGGAGACTCTCAGTTAGATAGCAGATGCTCAGTTTTTCCAAAAAGATTCTTTGTGTATTAGAAATAGCTCCGTTTTGTACATCACATTTGGCTACCAAAAAAAAAAAAAAAAAAAAAAAAAAAAACGAAAATTCAGCCCTCAAAACGCGAACTTTTTTCCAAATTAACTCCATAATATCAACTGAAACATGGCAAACGTGGTTTAGAATCAATCCTCAAGGTGTTTTTCCACATATCTCTTCAATGATATATCCTTCGTGGAAGCCTGGTTTCTCCTTGCTCTCAAATGGAAAAATAATTGCACCTGGCTTTACGCTCCAATTTCGACGCAGGGACACCAGGCGGACACTTGGAAAATGTAGTCTCTTATGATCAATCTTCCAATGATATGCCTACAAATACGTCACAATGCTGCTAACACCTTGGGGGAACGACAGAAAGTGTAGGCTCATTCCTTGCGCAATCACAGCCATATAAGGAGACAATGGAAAACAGAGCTTCAGAAATTCTGCTCATTTCCTGGTTGACGCATCATCTTGGTTTCGCCTGTAGAATGAGTTCTGGGGCACTTACAGACAATATCTTTGCAGATTCTGAAACTTCAGAGTGTTTTCTTTCAAAAATTGTCAAGAATATGCATAGTCGAGCATCTTTTCGTGACAAAATATCGCGCTTAAAACGGGAACGTTTTTTATCCAAAAATGAAATAGCGCCCCTAGAGATCAAAGAGGTTAAATTACTACACTGAACAAAAATATAAAATGCAACATGTAACAATTTCAAAGATTTTACTGAGTTACAGTTCATGGTAACACTTTACTTGACACCCAGCATCATAACACGTTATGACATGGTCATAACTATATCATAATATGTCAACTGCTGACATAACTTGTCACAACCTGTCATAATATGTTCATGACATATATTTGGTGTCATGTCTTGTGGGGTATGCATGGATGTGTGTCACAACTTGCAGACTTGCTTACGTGTTGCTGTGCGTTTTGTTTCCAACCTTACTTTGCTACCTGACACTTTACGTTTTTTACGGTTTTTAACCTTTTGCGTGTAAGGGTCAGTATTTTTGTTTTTGGCTAAAAAACATACCCGTTTGAAACGGCCTATTTCTCAGCCCCAGAAACTAGAATATGCATATAATTGCCAGATTAGGATAGAAAACACTCTAAAGTTTCCAAAACTGTCAAAATATTGTCTGTGAGTATAACAGAACCAGGAAGTGCCTCTTATTTTGAAACCTCTCTGTTCCTATGCATGCCTATCCTCCATTTAAAGGGATATCAACCAGATTCCCTTTTCTATGGCTTCCCTAAGCTGTCGACAGTCTTTAGACATAGTTTCAGGCTTTTATTTTGAAAAATGAGCAAGAAAGATCACATTGCGTAAGTGGATAGGTGGGGGCACTCAGAGTGAGTTTTGCGTAACAGAGTAAAGCGGCCATTGTTTCTCCCGGTCCTATTGAAAAACCTACACTCACGATGGATATATTATCGAATATATATTTTAAAAACAACCTGAGGATTGATTATAAAAAATGTTTGACATGTTTCTGTGGACATTATGGATATTATTTGGAATTTTCGTCTGTGTTGTCGTGACCGCACTTTCCTGTGGATATCTGAACATAACGCGACAAACAAATGGAGGTATTTGGATATAAAAATAATCTTTATGGAACAAAAGGAACATTTATTGTGTAACTGGTAGTCTCATGAGTGAAAACATGCGAAGATCATCAGAGGTAAACAATTAATTTGATTGCTTTTCTGATTTTTGTGACCTAGCTACTTAATGCTTAGTGTACATAATGTTTTGTTTTGCTATCGATAAACTTACACAAACGCTTGGATTGCTTTCGCTGTAAAGCATAATTACAAAATCTGAGACGACAGGTTGATTAACAAAAGGCTAAACTGTGTTTTGCAATATTGCACTTGTGATTTCATGAATATGAATATTTTTTTGTAATATTATTTGACTGTGGCGCTATGCTATTCAGCGGTTGCTGATGACAATTATCCCGCTTAAGGGGTGGGTAGTGTCAAGAAGTTAATTACCGTTTATATTTGTAGTTTTTCCCTCACTCAACTTTTTTTCATTAAACTTTTTCACTCCGCATGCTTTATCTGGACATGGTTCGTCAGGACTTCCAACAGCCGAAGCTAAGTAGTAACATTAACATGATACCTTCTAATTGCAGTTGCTGTACTCATAATATACAGGAGAACGATCGCCTTATGGCGAGGATAGGTGTGCTGCAAGCCAAGCTTCAGAGGCAATCGTTAGGCAAGGGTAATTTCAGTGTAGGAAAGGATGAAACAGCGTCTGTGCCACCAGTAAGTACAGATAGTAATGTTAGTACAAATCCCCTCGCACGGTCCCTACAGCCAGACAACTTTCTCATGGCTTCTTCACTCATTCAGTCGACAGAAACTTTCAACCGGTTTTCCCATTAATTAAGCAGCGAGTCGGAGTCAGAGGCCTAGCCTTCTCGGGTCTCTACTCGTCCCATTACGGGGTCTGAGACGCCGAAGCTTCCCACCATTAGCTCTGACAAATTGAAAACCCTAGTCATTGGTGACTCCATTTCCCGCAGTATTAGACTTAAAACGAATCATTCAGCAATCATACACTGTTTACCAGGGGGCAGGGCTACAAATGTTAAGGCTAATCTGAAGATGGTGCTGGCTAACGCTAAAACTGGCGAGTGTAGAGATATTGTTATCCACGTCGGCACCAACGATGTTAGGATGAAACAGTCAGAGATCACCAAGCTCAACATAGCTTCAGCTTTTAAATCAGCTAGAAAGATGTGTCGGCATCGAGTAATTGTCTCTGGCCCCCTCCCAGTTAGGGGGAGTGATGAGCTCTACAGCAGAGTCTCACAAATCAATCGCTGGTTGATAACTATTTTCTGCCCCTCCCAAAAGATAGAATTTGTAGATAATTGGCCCTCTTTCTAGGACTCACCCACAAACAGGACCAAGCCTGGCCTGCTGAGGAGTGACAGACTCCATCCTAGCTGGTGGGGTGCTCTCATCTTATCTACCAACATAGACAGGGCTCAAACTCCTCTAGCTCCACAATGAAATAGGGTGCAGGCCAGGCAGCAGGTTGTTAGCCAGCCTGCCAGTAGCACAGTCAGTGTAGTCAGCTCAGCTATCACCATTGAGACCGTGTCTGTGCCTCGACCTAGGTTGGGCAAAACTAAACATGGCAGTGTTCGCCTTAGCAATCTCACTAGAATAAAGACCTTCTCCATTCCTGCCATTATTGAAAGAGGTCGTGATACCTCACATCTCAAAATAGGGCTACTTAATGTTAGATCCTTCACTTCAAAGGCAGTTATAGTCAATGAACTAATCACTGATCATAATCTTGATGTGATTGGCCTGACTGAAACATGGCTTAAGCCTGGTGAATTTACTGTGTTAAATGAGGCCTCACCTCCTGATTACACTAGTGACCATGTCCCCCGTGCATCCCACAAAGGCGGAGGTGTTGCTAACATTTACGAAAGCAAATTTCAATTTACAAAAAAAAAAAGTTTCTAGTTATGAAATCTATGCAGCCTAATTTATCACTTTTTATAGCTACTGTTTACAGGCCTCCTGGGCAATATACAGCGTCCCTCACTGAATTCCTATCGGACCTTGTAGTCATAGCAGATAATATTCAAATGTTTGGTGATTTTAATATTCACATGGAAAAGTCCACAGACCTACTGCAAAAGCCATCATCGACTCAGTGGGTTTTGTCCAACATGTCTCTGGACCTCCTCATTGTTACATGGAATAAATGTTGTGGATCTTAATGTTTTTCCTCATAATCCTGGACTATCGGACCACGATTTTATTACGTTTGCAATCGCAACAAATAATCTGCTCAGACCCCAACCAAGGAGCATCAAAAGTTGTGCTATAAATTCTCAGACATCACAAAGAATACTTGATGCCCTTCCAGACTCCCTCTGCCTTTTTTAGAAAATGCTGTTGCTGTTACTGCCTCCCTGAAGACAAACACTGTATATGAAATGCTTCAGTCTGGTTTTAGACCCCATCATAGCACTGAGACTGCACTTGTGAAGGTGGTAAATGACCTTTCAATGGAATCAGACAGAGGCTCTGCATCTGTCCTCGTGCTCCTAGACCTTAGTGCTGCTTTTGATACCATCGATCACCACATTCTTTTGGAGAGATTGGAAACCCAAATTGGTCTACACGGACAAGTTCTGGCCTGGTTTAGATCTTATCTGTCAGAAATATATCAGTTTGTCTGTCTCTGACAAATCAACTGTAAATTTCGGTGTACCTCAAGGTTCCGTTTTAGGACCACTATTGTTTTCACTATATATTTTACCTCTTGGGTATGTCATTCGAAAACATAATGTTACCTTTCACTGCAAATGCGGATGACACACAGCGAAGCCCCGAAATTGCCCTTACTAGAAGCCTGTGTTTCAGACATAAGGAAGTGGATGGGCTGCAAACGTTCTACTTTGAAATGGACAAAATAGAGATGCTTGTTTTAGGTCCCAAGAAAAAATAGATATTCTGTTGAATCTGACAATTAATCTTGATGGTTTTACAGTCGTCTCAAATAAAACTGTGAAGGACCTCGTCGTTACTCTGGACCTTAATCTCTCTTTTGACAAACATATCAAGACTGTTTCAAGGACAGATTTTTTCCATCTACGTAACATTGCAAAAATCAGAAACTTTCTGTCCAAAAATGATACAGAAAAATGTATCCATGCATGTGTTGCTTCTAGGTTAGACTACTGCAATGCTTTACTTTCCAGCTACCCGGATAAAGCACTAAATAAACTTCAGTTAGTGCATAAATACGGCTTCTAGAATCCTGACTAGAACCAAAACATTTGATCATATCACTCCAGTGCTAGCCTCCCTACACTGGCTTCCTGTTTTATTAAGGCAAGGGCTGATTTCAAGGTTTTACTGCTAACCTACAAAGCATTACATGGGCTTGCTCCTACCTATCTTTCAGATTTGGTCCTGCCGCACATACCTACACGTACGCTATGGTCACAAGATGCAGGCCTACTAATTGTCCCAAGAATTTCTAAGCAAACAGCTGGAGGCAGGGCTCTCTCCTATAGATCTACATTTTTATGGAATGGTCTGCCTACCCATGTGAGAGATGCAGACTTGGTCTGAACCTTTAAGTCTTTACTGAACGCTCATTTCTTCAGTGGGTCATATGATTAAGTGTAGTCTGGCCCAGGAGTGTGAAGGTGAACAGAAAGGCTCTGGAGCAACAAACCGTCCTTATCTCTGTCTGGCAGGTTCCCCTCTCTCCACTGGGATTCTCTGCCTCTAACCCTATTACAGGGGCTGAGTCACTGGCTTATTGGTGCTCTTTCATGCCATCCCTAGGAGGGGTGCGTCACTTGAGTGGGTTGAGTCACTGACGTGATCTTCTTGTCTGGGTTGGCGCCCCCTCTTTGGTTGTGCCGTGGCGGAGATCTTTGTGGGCTATACTCAGCCTTGTTTTAGGATGGTAAGTTGGTGGTTGAAGATATCCCTCTATTGGTGTGTGGGCTGGGCTTTGGCACAGTGGGTGGGGTTATATCCTTCCTGTTTGGCCCTGTACGGGGGTATCATCGGATGGGACCATGGTGTCTCCTGACCCCTTCCGTCTCAGCCTCCAGTATTTAGTGTCGGGGGGCTAGGGTCAATTTGTTATATATCTGGAGTACTTCTCCTGTCTTATCCGGTGTCCTGTGTGAATTTAAGTATGCTCTCTCTAATTCTCTCTTTCTTTCTCTCTCTCAGAGGACCAATGCCCTAGGACTACCTGGCATGAGGACTCCTTGCTGTCCCCAGTCTACCTGGCCGTTCTGCTGCTCCAGTTTCAACTGTTCTGCCTGCGGCTATGGAACCCTGACCTTTTCACCGGACTTGCTACCTGTCCCAGACCTGCTGTTGTAAACTCTCTAGAGACAGCAGGAGCGGTAGAGATACTCCTAATGATCGGCTATGAAAAGCCAACTGACATTTACTCCTGAGTTGCTGACTTGCTGCACCCTCGACAACTACTGTGATTATTATTATTTGACCATGCTGGTCATTTATGAACATTTGAACATCTTAGCCATGTTCTGTTATAATCTCCACCCAGCACAGCCAGAAGAGGACTGGCCACCCCTCACAGCCTGGTTCCTCTCTAGGTTTCTTCCTAGGTTTTGGCCTTTCTAGGGAGTTTTTCCTAGCCACCATGTTTCTACAGCTGCATTGCTTGCTGTTTGGGGTTTTAGGCTGGGTTTCTGTACAGTACTTTGAGATATCAGCTGACTGAACTGGAGCAGCAGCACGGCCAGGTGGACTGGGGACAGCAAGTAGTCATCATGCCAGGTAGTCCTGAGGCATGGTCCCAGGGCTCAGGTCCTCTGAGAGAAAGAGCTAATTAGAGAGAGCATACTTAAATTCACACAGGACACCGGATAAGACAGGAGAAGTACTCCAGATTATACAAACGGACCCTATTCCCCCGACACAAACGTCTGCAGCATAAATACTGGAGGCTGAGACAGGAGGGGTCATATATATCCCATGGATGTTTATTCAACATATCCATTTCTGTGTGGTTTGTACTGAAAAATGTCAGTTTTAAGAGAATTAATCCATCTTTTTGTCGCCTTTGGGATGAGTGATGCACAGATGTTTAAGTCCTCCAATGACAGGCGTGTGGATCATTCTCATAATTTGTTTGCATGACACATTCTCAGGAAGCATCCCAATAGACTACCAGGAGGACACAAGCAAGTGAGATGGCGAGATATAAAACACTTAAAGACTATATCATTGTTTTGGTTAACCCGTGAATCAAATACAAGTTTATGTGCCATTATAACCAGTGAGTGAACAAATTCAATTCAAAAACGTTGCACTGTGCTATGATGCTTTGCTCCCAGACGTCCATTGGCATGTGAGTCACAGCTCTCTCCATTTGTCCCTCTGACCAAGGCCATATGCTGCCAATGACCTCTGAAACAGGACATTTTCATTCATCTCATATCTAGGCTTCACTTTTACAATACTGATATAGCCTCACTATTTGTGTTCCTCTCTCAATGTCAGCATTGATTGACAGAAGCCTCAAGATGGGTGATAGAGCAGCCACATTTTAGGAGATGGACTAGGGAAAAGAATCAAGTGAGGGTTGTAAAAAAACAAGAATGTTAAGGGTTTGATAGTTAACCTGGCGGCTGCATGAGGCCCATAACCCATTCAATAACCTGGACTTGAACACATCCAGTTCTTTGTCTTTCACAAAAAAATCCATTAGAAACTTCCCTCTCCCCGGGTTTACAATGCGTTTGCCTTGTACCATAAAAATCATGCCCAGACTAGGCCCTCTGCCTACTGTGCTCTCCCATTTGTCATGCTTATTCACAAAAACACCCATACAGACAGCAAGATGCTAGGTCATAGAACCAAATGCGTCAGAAAAACAAAGACAGTTGTATGGGTTATATTCCATTGATTTGTTTGTGTCTTTATGTCTCGTCAAGGTGGAGCCTTGATGGGAGGTTTTCAATGCAGTTATTAACTGAGTCCAAGAAGCAACATGCTTCATAATAGAGCAGGGGTGGGCAACTTTATGGGGGGAGCACACAAAATGTGAATTTATCATGATGTGCCGCAGAAATTCGCAGGTTTGTGTATCCACATCCATACACACACATGCAGTCAGAGCCGTTAGCCCTAGTCATTTTTGAGCCCTAAGTTAGATTTTATCGACCATGATTACTACAAATTGATATAGCAGTCTAGACTAACTTACCAATCTAAAATATGTACCAAGGTCTTACAAAAGGGGGGGCAGTTGCCCATCCTTGTAATAGAGGGTTTTTAAACTTGTATGGAGTATCCAATGATCATTTGGATTGCATTGGGAGAGGAAACATCAAAGCATTCTGTTATTAAATATAGAGACAGTGTATAAAATTAGGTATTGTAGAAGGCCAAGGTATTTTTTTATTCAGTAGGAGAAAAAAACAAATTGCAAAAACCAAGCATAATTGAAACAGCCATATGGGGATATTTTCTGTTGTTTACTCTGACATTTTATGAAAACCTTGAATTAATTAACAAAACAAAGCAGGCAGGTTTCTCTCTAATTCATACCTCTGTGCTTAAAGTTTCAAATTCTAATATCGTAACTTGTGCAGTGGTGATGCACACACGCACACACCAGTGGAGGCTCCTCAGAGGATTAAGTGGAGGACCATCATCCTCAATGAATTTCAGAAAAATTCAATAGTGAAACAATTAAAGGTTATCCATTTTTAGATAAAACAATTCTAAATATATTCATGCCACCAAATAATTTATTAAAACACTGTTTTGCAATGAAGGTCTACATTAGCCTCAACAACACTCTGTAGGGTAGCACCATGGTGTAGCCGGAGGATAGCTAGATTCCATCCTTCTCTGGGTACATTGATTTCCAAAGAAACCTAGGAGGCTCGTGGTTCTCACTCCCTTACATAGACTTACACAGTAAATATGATAACTTCCGGAAGATGTCATCCAACCTATCAGATTTCTGGTAGCTTCAATAAATAGTACCCGCAAAACACCAGTCTCAACATCAACAGGGAGAAGCAACTCCGGGATGCTGGCATTCCAGGCAGTGCTGCAAAGAAAATATGTAGCTTAGACTGGCCAATAAAAAGAAAAGATTAAGATGGGCAAAAGAACACTGGACAGAGGAACTCTGCCTAGAAAGCCAGCATCCCGGTGTCATCTCTTCACAGCTGCCAGTTGAGGACTTGTGAGGCGTCTGTTTCTCAAACTAAACACTAATGTACTTGTCCTCTTGCTCAGTTGTGCACCGGGGTCTCCCACTCCTCTTTCTATTCTGGTTAGGGCCAGTGTGCGCTGTTCTGTGGCGGGAGTAGTACACAGCGTTGTACGAGATCTTCAGTTTCTTGGCAATTTCTCAGAACAAGAATAGACTGATGAGTTTCAGAAGAAAGTCATTGTTTCTGGCCTTTTTGAGCCTGTAATCGGACCCACAAATGATGATGGTCCAGAACCTCAACTCGTCTAAAGAAGGCCAGGTTTTTTATTCTGTAATCAGAACAGTTTTCAGCTGTGCTAACATAATTGCCAAAAGGTTTTCTAATGATCAATTAGCCAACACAATGTGCCATTGGAACACAGGAGTGTTTCAGTGTTTTTCAATCCAAAGGGGAAGGCAAGAGAATAGTTGTGGACATGCAAAAAGGTCAAAACCAGATCAGAGTCCAGGAGGTACAGAGTGGCAGACTGACTCGTGGTCAAGGCAGGCAGAATGGTCAGGCAGGCGTGTACAAAGTCCAGAGACAGGCAAGTGTCAAAACCAGGAGGGCTAGAAAAAGGAGAATGCAAAAAGCAGGAGAATGGGAAAATGCTGGTTTACTTGGAATCATACAAGACGAACTGGCACAGAGAGACAGGAAACACAGGGATAAATACACTGGGAAAACAAGTAACACCTGGAGGGGGTGGAGACAATAACGAGGACATGTGAAACTGATCAGGGTGTGACAATGATGGTTGCTGATAATTGGCCTCTGTACACCTATGTAGATATTCCATTAAACAAATCTTCCGTTTCCAGTTACAATAGTAATTTACAACATTCACAATGTCTACACCGTATTTCTGATGAATTTGATGTTATTTTAATGAACAATAAATGTGCTTTTCTTTCAAAAACAAGGACATTTCTAAGTGACCCCAAACTTTTGAACGGTGGTGTACATTGTAAACTTTTATTCATAGGCTAGGTTGTAGCAACCTCATGATGTGTATAGAGAACATTTTAGTATCATGTAGTAGCCTAAACCAATCAATGTTACATTGAGCTGGGTGATTGGTATATGAATGACAGTCATTGAATACGCTGTCATAGAAATAAAGCCATGCTCATAAAAAAATCTTCCTCTCTCATCTTAAATGTCACGACCGCCACTGAGAGACACACAGACACAAACACATGCATGAATGTGCACAAACAGACAAACATATAGCACAAGCAACGGGCTCACACAAATACACTGATTAGCAGAGCACGTGCACACACAACAAGATCTATGCACTGTAAAGGGGAGGATACTTAGTTATGCTTCACGCTGACATTCTAATGAAGACAGAAAAGTTGGATGAATGAGTATCCAATTTCAGAATCACCAGCAATCCCCCAACGTACTCATAGATTTGCTGCCTCCTACTTTATGCATTACCAGGGCAGATATTAAATGGAAAATTATTGGACATTTGCCATATTATGGTAAGTTTAAATATCCCTGAATCTTTTAGTACTTCTAGAAAAAAATGGATCCCCACTTTGAATTGAAAACAGCTAACGCTACCACAGTTGTGGTAATTTTAAAAATAAATCAAACTCACCGCTAATCAGATATTCACATTTTATAGATCAATCTCTAGGTTCAATATTACAACCTTTAAAATTGCTTTGATTGTAGGACATGTCTGTGAAGTCATGTTTTCTGTTCATATTGATTCAGTGGCAGTCCAATTTGTATTGACCTCCATCTAACCTTCCATATCATACAAACTAGATACTGTTAAAGGTAAACATGATTATTTCATCCACACCTGTCCCTATATATTTTATTTTGTTGGGATGGCCCCACTATGGCTGATCACTCCCATTGCTTGTTGTAAATTTTTTCAGCCATCTAGACCTTATCTGTTTTTTGGATTCAAATGGCATGCCACACAACATGACTTGAGGAGAAGCCGAAGTGAAAGGACTGCATGCAGAGCGAGATGGCTCAACTAGTGAAGATTAGCTAGCTGCTCTAATGTATTGACAATGTGTGGTGAGCTTTCAGTGTACCTTTTGGGGCACTGAAAGTGGGTGCTACACAGAGTGGGTGGAGAGGAGTAGCTAGGAAGCTAACCACTAAAGCCTGCTGAGGCTATGGACCTGACTGTCTCTCTGACCCTGACCGGTTCCCTCCTCCATAATACCATAAATGTTTCCTGCACTCTCAATGCCATCCGATCTTCTTCAACTCCTAGATCATCATCCATCCTTCAGCTCCCATCCTGACTTTCTGCTTTCTTATTATTGTTCTTGTTTACTTGTGTGCTGTTTTACTATAATTCCGCTAGTAGCTGCCAAGTACCGCCTACAAGTGATAATAATAATAAACCAGGAAAACTCATCTTTTTTTATTTGTGCGCACAAAATTTTATGAAATCCCTTTCTCCAGACCTGCAGAAATCCATCAGTAACTTATTAAATTGTACTGTGAGTGAGTGTAATAATCAAGCTTAACCATTGTTACCAGCCTCTGAGCTGTCATGTCTTTCACCAATCCACAATACAGAGATAATTCCCCTGTCCATCTCTCTGTGTTAATTCAGTCATAAATCATGCTGTGACATTGCCAAAATTGCTTTTGATTGTGATCTCGAGGACTCCTGGTGTGATAGTGTGTTTGATTCCTGATTTAGCTCTTTTTTCTCACCCACAAACAATCTCTCTATTTCTATATCAGCCTTCCATCTCTGTAGCCCTCAGAAATGCTGAACATATGCTTTGGAAAGTCCAGGTCAAAAGTTAATGTGGAGATGAATCTAGGTCTAGGAAGATAAGCTTCCTTCTCTTTTCTCCACTCCTTTCCTTTTTCTCCAAGTTGGAGTCGTTTATAGTCTCTCTCAGTCAGATTGACATGAAAGTGTCAGGGATATGGAAGGCAATTAGTTGCGTCTCAAACTGACGTCACCTCAAGGAGGCTGTAACGGGCTGCGGAGGATGTGCTCAATTAGAGCTCTCGCAACATTTTACCCAGGATGCTGAGGGGAATGTCAATATACATTGAATACAATATACACTGCTCAAAAAAATAAAGGGAACACTAAAATAACACATCGTAGATCTGAATTAATGAAGTATTCTTATTAAATACCTTTTTCTTTACATAGTTGAATGTGCTGACAACAAATTCACACAAAAATGATAAATGGAAATCAAATGTATCAACCCATGGAGATCTGGATTTGGAGTCACACTCACAATTCAAGTGGAAAACCACACTACAGGCTGATCCAACTTTGATGTAATGTCCTTAAAACAAGTCAAAATGAGGCTCAGTAGTGTGTGTGGCCTCCACGTGCCTGTATGACCTCCCTACAACGCCTGGGCATGCTCCTGATGAGGTGGCGGATGGTCTCCTGAGGGATCTCCTCCCAGACCTGGACTAAAGCATCTGTCAACTCCTGGACAGTCTGTGGTGAAATGTGGCGTTGGTGGATGGAGCGAGACATGATGTCCCAGATGTGCTCAATTGGATTCAGATCTGGGGAACGGGTGGGCCAGTCCATAGCATCAATGCCTTCCTCTTGCAGGAACTGCTGGCACACTCCAGCCACATGAGGTCTAGCATTGTATTGCATTAGGAGGAACCCAGGGCCAACCGCACCAGCATATGATCTCACAAGGGGTCTGAGGATCTCATCTCGGTACCTAATTGCAGTCAGGCTACCTCTGGCGAGCTGTGCGGCCCCCCAAAGAAATGCCACCCCACACCATGACTGACCCACCGCCAACCGGTCATGCTGGAGGATGTTGCAGGCAGCAGAACGTTCTCCACGGCGTCTCCAGACTCTGTCACGTCTGTCACATGTACTCAGTGTGAACCTGCTTTCATCTGTGAAGAGCACAGGGCGCCAGTGGCAAATTTGCCAATCTTGGTGTTCTCTGGCAAATGCAAAACGTCCCACACGGTGTTGGGCTGTAAGCACAACCCCCACCTGTGGATGTCGGGCCCTCATACCACCCTCATGGAGTCTTTTTTCTGACCGTTTGAGCAGACACATGCACATTTGTGGCCTGCTGGAGGTCATTTTGCAGGGCTCTGGCAGTGCTCCTCCTGCTCCTCCTTGCACAAAGGCAGAGGTAGCGGTCCTGCTGCTGGGTTGTTGCCCTCCTGCGGCCTCCTCCACGTCTCCTGATGTACTGGCCTGTCTCCTGGTAGCGCCTCCATGCTCTGGACACTACGCTGACATACACAGCAAACCTTCTTGCCACAGCTCGCATTGATGTCACATCCTGGATGAGCTGCACTACCTGAGCCACTTGTGTGGGTTGTAGACTCCGTCTCATGCTACCACTAGAGTGAAAGCACCGCCAGCATTCAAAAGTGACCAAAACATCAGCCAGGAAGCGAACTGAGAAATGGTCTGTGGTCACCACCTGCAGAACCACTCCTTTATTGGGGGTGTCTTGCTAATTGCCTATAATTTCCACCTGTTGTCTATTCCATTTGCACAACAGCATGTGACATTTATTGTCAATCAGTGTTACTTCCTAAGTGGACAGTTTGATTTCACAGAAGTGTGATTGACTTGGAGTTACATTGTGTTGTTTAAGTGTTCCCTTTATTTTTTTGAGCAGTGTACATATCTGCTGTCCACACTGCAGAGAAAGAGAGCAGAGGAATCAGGGATTTAAAGTTAGATGATGGATGCGCAGAGTGATGCGACTGAAACCTCTCAAGGAAAGAAGGCCTCAGCACTGAAGTAAATTAAAATGTGTAAATAGACATTTCAGATAGAGTGCATTCAGAAAGTACACACCAGGCCCAGGCGTTTCCCATATAGCTGACGACCCTCCCAACTCCGCCCACCGGCATCCTAATAAGGAAACAAGAACAAAGAGAGAATAAGGCAGACAGAGTGGGATGGTCGTCACATTGGAGACCTTCAATGGTGCAGACAATTTTTGGTACACTTCCCCAGATCTGTGCCTCGACACGATTCTGTCTCTACGGACAATTCCTTCAACCTCATGGCTTGGTTTTTGCTCTGACATGCACTGCCAACTGTGGAACCTTATATAGACAGGTGTGTTCTTTCCAAATCATGCCCAATCAATTGAATTTACCACATGTGGACTCCAATCAAGTTGTAGAAACATCTCAAGGATGATCCATGGAAACAGGACGCACCTAACCTCAATTTCGAGTCTCACAGCAAAGAGTCTGAATACTTATGTAAATAAGGTATTTCAATATAACTTTTTTTTTTGTTTCCACTTTGTCATTATGAAAAATTGTGTGTAGATTGATGAAAATCAAATATATTTTAATAAAGTTTACAATATAGCTGTAACGTAACAACATTTTTAAAGTCAAGGGGTCTGAATACTTTGTGAATGCATCACACATAGGGTAGCAATCTCTGATAAGGGGTAAGGTTAAGTACCGGGTGGTAGCCGACTAGTAACAGTGACTGAAGTTAGGAGCAAGGTAAACAAAATAGATGGCATAATTAGACAGGAAAATGATGTGGAAATATTGAAGCAACATCTGAAGACATCAGTCAGGAAGTTAAAGCTTGGTCACAAATGGGTCTTCCAAATGGACAATGACCACAAGCATACTTCCAAGGTTGTGGCAAAATGGCTTAAGGACAACAAAGTCAAGGTATTGGAGTGGCCATCACACAGCTTTGACCTCAATCCTGCAGAAAATGTGGGGGCAGAACTGAAAAAGTGTGTGCGAGCAAGGAGGCATCCAAACCTGACTCAGTTACAGCAGCTCTGTCAGGAGGAATAGGCCAAAATATTTCCAACTTATTGTGGGAAGCTTGTGGAAGGCTACCCAATACATTTGACCCAAGTTAAACAATTTAAAGGCAATGCTACTATATACTAATTGAGTGTATGTAAACTTCTGACCCACTGGGAATGTGATGAAAGATATAAAAGATGAAATAAATAATTATCTAATATTATTCTGACATTTCACATTCTTAAAATAAAGTGGTGATCCTAACTGACCTAAAACAGGGCATTTTTACTGGGATTAAATGTCAGTAACTGTAAAAAAAATGAGTTTAAATGTATTTTGCGAAGGTGTATGTAAACTTCCGACTTCAACCTTACATTGTAATATTTTGGAGCGGAGCATTAGTCTGCCTATTACTTGGTATTTGCATCAGGAGCCAATGTTTTCCACCCCATTGAGTCTTTCTCAGTGGTTTAATGGGAAAATCTCAGGAACAATTGCAGGGGTGTTTTGAGTAAGTTTTAATAAGAAAATGGTACAGTCTCCAGCACACCTCCAGAGCAAGAGAATGAGTGAATTTTTCAACATGACATGTCAATGCTGGAGATACTGTAGATGTGGGTAATGCCACTTTGTATTGTAGATTAAACATGTAATATGTTCACATTGTATTCTGTTTGTTCCATTAACTCTATCTCGAATTGAAATGACCACATTCCCCTACCATAAAGTCAACCATGCCAAATAGTGATTCCCAGCAGTGTTACAGAGTTCATCTTTACTTTTAAGCTGTGTTTGTGTATGAAATGAACAAGAGCTAATAGCCAGTTATCACCTCAGAACAAAGATCATTAGTTGGATGATTACTGCTTGGGCTCCCGAGTGGCGCAGCGGTCTATGGCACTGCATCTCTGTACAAGAGGAGTCACTACTGTCCCAGGTTTGAATCCAGGCTGTATCACATCTGGCTGTGATTGGGAGTCCCATAGGGCGGTGCACAATTGGCCAAGCGTTGTCCGGGGGTTGGCTGGGGTAGGCCATCATTGTAAATAAGAATTTGTCTCAACTGACTTGCCTAGTTAAATAAAGGCTAAATATATATATTTTTTTTACTGGGCTTCAGAGAGACAAGAGTATCTTTTGTAGTACAATTTCATTAAGATCTAGGATTAAGCATTTCGCTCGCTCTCTGCGAGTTTGCTCGGTCACCCACTTCTGTCACTGCTGAGACAGAGACAAAGAGGCAAAAATATGTTATTAAAAGTGTCAATCACGTTTTAAAATCTGATAATGTCCTCCTGCGGGAGTAATGTCAATGGTCACCTCGTGCCGTCAGAGCCAATATTCATCAGCAGACTGTCACTATTTGAGGAGAGTGGGAGGGCTGGATTAATAATTCAAAACAGAGTTATTCACAGGCTTGAAGGCAGACAGATTGAGTTTGTTTACCTCCAAAATATCCTCCACAGAAGCTGCCGCTGAGCACACACCTGGGGGAGAAGCCATTCTGCTATGCTGCCTCCACACAAAGACACTGGGAGTGAAGGGTAAAGCCAAACCTCTGGGTCCCCTGTAGGTCCCTGGTGCAGGGTAGTAATATGCTGGTTGCCCCAGAGGGCGGCACTAGGCTAACTGGTAGTAACGACTGTGCCTGCAGGGCCCGGGAGACAGCCACCAGCAGAGCAGGCCTGAATCTGTGGCAGTAGAGGAGAGTTGGGGGCGGTGGGATGAGGTGATACTTTAGGTAAAAGAAGATGGGATGGTAGAGGTAATGTTAGGGGATAAGGTGAAAGGAGGGGGGTATATGTCCCAGAGTTTTTCTTAGTCAGGTCATGTGGTCAGCAAAACCTCTTGGCTGATCCTAATGTTGTTGGAAAAATTTTAGCTTTCTGGAGATTTAAGAGTTTTTTTTTTTAACTGTGATTTTTTTTGTTACTGTATGTTTTATTGTCACGCCCTGACCTTAGAGAGCCGTTTTATTTCTCTATTTGGTTAGGTCAGGGTGTGATGTGGGGTGGGCATTCTATGTTTTGTATTTCTGTGTGTTTGGCCGAGTGTGGTTCCCAATCAGAGGCAGCTGTCTATCGTTGTCTCTGATTGGGAATCATACTTAGGCAGCCTGTGCAGTGCCCCTGTGACAACAATTTTGGACCCCCTTGTGGCCCCCCTAAATGTGGAGTATGAAATTATTTTTATATAACTCATTTTTGTCATCGTTATTTTTTTTTTACATCCATTATTAGACAGTGGCAACAATGATGATTATGAACATGGTCTTTTTCCTGCTAATGCCTGCAATGCAGTGAAGAAAACGATGTGGCCCCAGCTTGGCCCCCCCAGTAGAAATGGTCTAGAACCGCCACTGGCTAGCACTAGACACAGTCCAATGTGGTTTGAGTTCAAACAGTCTTTTTCTCTGTTGTATATTATTTTTATGACTTTGTTCAGGCTTTGATTCTTTGGCAGCATAAAATCCGTCAGAGGTCCGGCAGACAGACTGTGCAGCACAAATCTCAGCACACAACCACACAATATCACACACCGAGAACCCATAGGCCTACTGTGAGAGAACAACACAACCACATGTTTAACCCACAAATATCCATTCACACTGGGATGCACCTATACAGTAGATTCACCATCCAACTCTCCGTCTCTACCAGTCATAGGTGTGTGGATTGACTTGAATATAAATAAAAAGTGCCAAAATAAGGAATGCTGCAGAGATCAATTCAAAAATGAAATATTACATGTGGTGGAAGAATCCAACTCCCTTTATGGGCATGTATAAAAGTGTCATGCCAGCATTGCAGCGAGAGACTTGATTGATCTGCCAGAAGCTGCAAGGTGTTGTGCTGCATAGAGACCTGTTCGTCAGCCATTGCTCAAGCCAGGCGAAAAGTCCTGCACTGTGTTGGCAGGCCCACCCTCAGTCTGAAATGTTAAAGGGGCAGTGCTGAGGAGAAATCCGCACAAAAAAAAAATATATATATATATAATTTTCAAACTATGAGGTCGAAATAACACTCTGCAATTGTGATAATGCCCTTTTAGTGTAAGAGTTAAGAAAAACTGCTGGAATTTCAGCCTGTTCAGGCTGAATGGAGTTTTTGGCCCACTGCAATACTTCACAGTCTAATAGGATTATGCTGACCAATGACCATTCCTCTTTTATTTTGCACTTGTATCCTCCTACTCCTAGAACGAGACAGTGTCTTTTCTCAAATAACACGTCCTGCCCTAGGCTACTAATGTTGCCGTCAATATTTTAATAATGATAGCTCTTTGTATTACTCATATTTTCATCATGGACAACATGCAAAGTGAAGCTACAGCTTTTTCAATAACGTGTTGCCGTAAATTCAGCTGGTTGATGCCGACTGAAAAATGTTTCACTTTGTCTTCTGCCATTAATCATTAATAGCTACATACACAGGTAAGAGACTATGTTACAGTTAAAATGGGAACTTTGGTTTAAATTGTTACTGGAGCCCATGTTGAGTCAGTTGTACAAACTGGTTGTTGGTTAAGTTGAATATAGATACTTTGGCACCTGTTTCCTCCAGGATCTTCACAAGATCATTCACTGTTGTTCTGGGATTGATTTGCACTTTTCACAACAAAGTACGTTCATCTCTAGGAGACAGAAGATCGTCTCTTTCCTGAGCGGTATGACGGCTGCACGGTCCCATGGTGTTTATACTTCCGTACCGTTGTTTGTACAGATGAGCGTGGTTCCTTCAGGCATTTGGAAATTGCTCCCAAGGATGAACCAAACTTGTGTATGTCTAAAAAAAAAATCTGAGGTCTTGGCTGTTTTTTTAAAAAGATTTTCCCATGATCTCAAGCAAAGATGCACTGAGTTTGATGGTAGGCCTTGAAATACATCCACTGGTACACCTCCAATTGACTCAAATTATGTCAAATAGCCTTTCAGAAGCTTCTAAAGCCATTTTCCTAGGGGTAACTGGGAAATATACACATTCAGAGAAACAGTTTGTTGTTCTGCTGTGGTAGTTACATTACAAATTATTAAGAACTTCGACGTGATTGTCCTTGAAGTACCCACGGACAATTTTAACTGGATTGAATACGGAAATATTGTTACATTATTCCATCTTTTTGAGGTTACTGTACTGCAAAGTCTTTATCTTCGGTAACAAATGGATTCTCAACTTTCATTTTGGCAGAGTGCGGAAAGGAGTTTTGGTATTTTGGGAGAGAGAGAGAGGAGGGGGGCTATGATCCTCACCCAAAAAGGGGCACGTCATGACACACCCTTTATGACAGCTTTGCACACACTTGGCATTCTCTCAACCAGCTTCATGAGGTTGTCAACTGGAATGCATTTCGATTATCTTGTGCGCCTTGGTAACTTATTGATTTACCCATCCCGTTAGCGGGATCATTTCCGTCAAAATCCGCTGAATTGCAGAGCGCCAAATTCAAATTAAATTACAAAAAAGATTTAATTTTCATGAAATCACAAGTGCAATATAGCAAAACACAGCTTAGCTTGTTGTTAATCCACCTGGTGTATCAGATTTTAAAAAAGCTTTTCGGCGAAAGCATACCAAGCGTTTATGTAAGGACATCTCTCTCAGTAGACAAAACATTACAAACCGCTAGCAGCCAAGTAGATTGGTCACAAAAGTCAGAAAAGCAATAAAATGAATCGCTTAACTTTGATGATCTTTGGATGTTTGCTCTCACGAGACTCCCAGTTACACAATAAATGTTCCTTTTGTTCCATAAAGATAATTTTTATATCCAAAATACCTCCATTTGGTTGTGTTATGTTCAGAAATCCACAGGCTCGAGCGGTCACGACTTGGCAGACGAAAATTCCAAATAGTATCCGTAGAAACACGTCAAACTTTTTTCATAATCAATCGTCAGGTTGTTTTTACAATATATAATCGATAATATTTCAACCGGGACTGTAGCTTCTTCAATAGGAGAGAGAGAGAAAATGTCTGCTCCAAGTTGTTGCACATGCAAAATGCTGCTGGCACCCAGGTATACAATGACACAATGTAAACTTTCTCGCTCATTTTTCAAAATAAAAGCCTGAAACTATGTCTAAAGACTGTTCACAACATGTGGAAGCCATAGGAAAGGGAATCTGGTTGATATCCCTTTAAATGGAGCGAAGGCAGGCAATGCAACAGAGAGCTTTCAGGGAAAACAGCACTTCCAGGTTGGATTTTCCTCCGTTTTTCGCCTGTTTTACGGATACAAGTATCCTGTGTGTGTGTGTGTGTTTCTTTTCTCCCCTTCTCCCCTCACAGGTGAAAATCATCACTCCCCAATCAGTCACCAATCATCAATCAGAAGACACACCTCCTCCTGTTTCCTACCCAATCACCGTTCCTTTCCCTTGGTTTAAAAACCCTGTCAGTTGTTTGCTGTCACCTGTGAGTATTTTTTTGGGGTTATGGTGTTTGTTTGTTTCCTGGTGGGAAAAGGGGGAACCAAGACAAGTCGCCCATGGGCATACACTACCCGTAGGTAAACTTTGTTAAATACACTAGTTTGAACTGGGCGGACCACCCACTGTATTTTTGGGTTAGTTAGTTAGCTGTTAAAATAGGCTAGTCTAGCTTAGGGGTGTTTTGGATGCTTATTGTTTCTTTCCTTGGGTCCAGGCTAGCCCCTTTTCCTGCTCCCCCCATTACCGTGTGTTTACAAATAAACCCTGAGTTTGACGGTAGATTTCAGTTGTCGTAGTTATTTCGTTCTCACTTTTACTTTGTCACTATTAGAATTTGCACGAGTTATGTTAAGGGTCTCATTACCATCCCCCTCTAGACTGTTGGGCCAAAAGGGATTTAGCCTGCAATATCAGTTCTGTTATACTCACAGACAATATTTTGACAGTTTTGGAAACTTTAGAGTTTTCTATCCTAATCTGACAATTACATGCATATTCTAGATTCTGGGCCTGAGAAATAGGCAGTTTCATTTGGGTACGTTTTTCATCCAAACTTCAAAATACTGCCCCCTACACTCAACAGGTTAAAAGTGAATGTGTTTGAGCCAATCAGTTGTGCTGTGACATGGTAGGATTTGTATACAGAGGATATCCCTAAATTCAATAGAGTTAACTGCATGTCAGATTGCAGCCCAAATAAATGCTTCAGAGTCCAAGAAACAGACACATCTGCATATCAATTGTTCAGAGGTATCTGCGTGAATCATGGTCGAATTGCTGCAAAGAAACCACTACTAAAGGACACCAATAAAAAGAAGAGACTTGCTTGTGCCAAGAAACATGAGCAAAGGACATTAGACCGGTGGAAATCTTTCCTTTTGTCTGATGAGTCCAAATTTGACATTTCTGGTTCCAACTGGCATGTCTTTGTGAGACGCAGAGTAGGAGTCCATGCAAAGTGAAGCATGGATGAGGTGTGATGGTGTGGGGGTGCTTTGCTGATGACACTGGCGATTTATTTAGAATTCAAGGCACACTTAACCAGAATGGCTACCACAGCATTCTGCAGTGATATGCCATCCCATCTGGTGAGTTTAGTTGGTGACTATCATTTGTTTTTCAACAGGACAAGGAACCAAAACACACCTCCTGGCTGTTTAAGGGCTGTTTGACCAAGGAGAGTGATGGAGTACTGCGTCAGATGACCTGACCTCCACAATGTCACGTTGGCATAAATGATGCTGGAGACAGGCTCAGGAATACGTAACAGTTTTTTTTATTATACCCAATTTACGGTATGCCTTGTAAAGGCACGGGGACGAAGACCAAACAAACACCTAACAAAACACAGGGTAGAAACCCAAAACAAAAGAGCGAGGAGTACCTCGAATAAATAACACACACAAACAACGATTAACTCACGGGACAAGACCGTGATCATCTGTGCAGTCCACTAAGGCATGAAAGCCAAAACACATAGCACAGGTACTCACACACACCAACGGATTTGTAACAATAATTGACACCACCATGGTGAACAAAGGGCACATATAAACACATACAATCAGTGGGAATAGGGCCAGGTGTGTGCAATGAAAGTTCCAGAGGGATCCATGACACACAATCATCCAACCTTAACCTCAACCCAACTGAGATGGTTTGGTATGATTTGGGCCACAGAGTGAAGGAAAAGCAACAACAAGTGCTCAGCATATGTGGGATCTTCTTCAAGACTGTTGGAAATGCATTACAGCTGAAGCTGGTTGAGAGAATGCCAAGAGTGTACAAAGCTGTCATCAAGGCAAAGGGTAGCTACTTTGAAAAATCTAAAATAACACTTCAACAATTTTTTGGTTAGTACATGATTTCATAGTTTTGATGTCTTCACTATAATTCTACAATGTAGAAAACAGTAAAAAATAAACTTTGAATGAGTAGGTGTGTCCAAACTTTTGACTGGTACTGTAAGTTCCCTGAGCTTTCTTACTGGACACTTCTTAATATTGTTTCTTCTTATCTATTTTTTTTACTGTCTTTTTACACGTCATTTCCGGTCACAACTTGCAGACTTGTTTTCGATTTGCTGTGCGTTTTGTTGCCAACATGTTTTGCTACCTGACAAATTTACGATTTTTACTTCTTAATTACCGTTTATATTTTTGTTTTTTCCTCAACTTTTTCACTCCGGACGCTTTATCTGGACACGATTCGTCAGGACCTCCAACAGCCGAAGCTAAGTAGTAACATTAACATGATGCCTTTTAATTGCAGTCGCTGTACTCGCCTTACGGCGAGGATAGCTGTGCTAGAAGCCCAGCTTCAGACGCAATTGCTAGGCAAGGGTAATTTCATTGTAGGAAAGGATGAAACAGCGTCTGTGCCACCAGTAAGTACAGATAGTAGTATAAATCCCCTGGCACAGTCCCCACAGCCGGACAACTTTCTCACGGTTTCTGGAAGGAAATGCTGTAGGAACGCTCAACCGGTGTCGCTCATTCAGCCGACAGAAACTTTCAACCGGTTTTCCCCATTAAGCAGCGGGTCGGAGTCAGAGGCCGAGTCTTCTCTGGTCTCTACTCCTCCCGTTACGGGGTCTGAGACGCCGAAGCTTCCCACCATTAGCTCTGACAAATTGAAAACTCTAGTCATTGGCGACTCCATTACCCGCAGTATTAGACTTAAAACGAATCATCCAGCTGTTTACCGGGGGGCAGGGCTACCGACGTTAAGGCTAATCTGAAGATGGTGCTGGCTAAAGCTAAAACTGGCGAGTGTAGAGAGTATAGAGATATTGTTATCCACGTCGGCACCAACGATGTTAGGATGAAACAGTCAGAGATCACCAAGCGCAACATAGCTTCTGTGTGTAAATCAGCTAGAAAGATGTGTCGGCATCGAGTAATTGTCTCTGGCCCCCTCCCAGTTAGGGGGAGTGATGAGCTCTACAGCAGAGTCTCACAACTCAATCGCTGGTTGAAAACTGTTTTCTGCCCCTCCCAAAAGATAAAATTTGTAGATAATTGGCCCTCTTTCTGGGACTGACTTGCTGAGGAGTGACGGACTCCATCCTAGCTGGAGGGGTGCTCTCATTTTATCTACCAACATAGACAGGGCTCTAACTCCTCTAGCTCCACAATGAAATAGGGTGCAGGCCAGGCAGCAGGCTGTTAGCCAGCCTGCCAGCATAGTGGAGTCTGCCACTAGCACAGTCAGTGTAGTCAGCTCAGCTATCACCATTGAGACCGTGTCTGTGCCTTGACCTAGGTTGGGCAAAACTAAACATGGCGGTGTTCGCATTAGCAATCTCACTAGGATAAAGACCACCTCCATTCCTGTCATTATTGAAAGAGATCATGATACCTCACATCTCAAAATAGGGCTACTTAATGTTAGATCCCTTACTTCAAAGGCAATTAGAGTCAATGAACTAATCACTGATCATAATCTTGATGTGATTGGCCTGACTGAAACATGGTTTAAGCCTGATGAATTTACTGTGTTAAATGAGGCCTCACCTCCTGGCTACACTAGTGACCATATCCCCCGTGCATCCCGCAAAGGCGGAGGTGTTGCTAACATTTACGATAGCAAATTTCAATTTACAAAAAAGAAAATGACGTTTTCGTCTTTTGAGCTTCTAGTCATGAAATCTATACAGCCTACTCAATCACTTTTTATAGCTACTGTTTACAGGCCTCCTGGGCCATATACAGCGTTCCTCACTGAGTTCCCTGAATTCCTATCGGACCTTGTAGTCATAGCGGATCTTTGGTGACTCTAATATTCACATGGAAAAGTCCACAGACCCACTCCAAAAGGCTTTCGGAGCCATCATCCACTCAGTGGGTTTTGTCCAACATGTCTCTGGACCCACTCACTGTCACAGTCATACGCTGGCCCTAGTTTTGTCCCATGGAATAAATGTTGTGGATCTTAATGTTTTTCCTCATAATCCTGGACTATCGGACCACCATTTTATTACGTTTGCAATCGCAACAAATAATCTGCTCAGACCCCAACCAAGGATCATCAAAAGTCGTGCTATAAATTCACAGACAACACAAAGATTCATTGATGTCCTTCCAGATTCCCTCTGTCTACCCAAGGACGCCAGAGGACAAAAAACAGTTAACCACTTAACTGAGGAACTCAATTTAACCTTGTGCAATACCCTAGATGCAGTTGCACCCCTAAAAACTAAAAACATTTCTCATAAGAAACTAGCTCCCTGGTACACAGAAAATACCCGAGCTCTGAAGCAAGCTTCCAGAAAATTGGAACGGAAATGGCGCCACACCAAAGTGGAAGTCTTCCGACTAGCTTGGAAAGACAGTACTGTGCAGTACCGAAGAGCCTTTACTGCTGCTCGATCATCCTATTTTTCTAACTTAATTGAGGAAAATAAGAACAATCCGAAATTCCTTTTTGATACTGTCGCAAAGCTAACTAAAAAGCAGCATTCCCCAAAAGAGGATGACTTTCACTTTAGCAGTGATAAATTCATGAACTTCTTTGAGGAAAAGATTATGATTATTAGAAAGCAAATTACGGACTCCTCCTTAAATCTGCGTATTCCTTCAAAGCTCAGTTGTCCTGAGTCTGCACAACTCTGCCAGGACCTAGGATCAAGAGAGGCACTCAAGTGTTTTAGTACTATATCTCTTGACACAATGATGAAAATAATCATGGCCTCTAAACCTTCAAGCTGCATACTGGACCCTATTCCAACTAAACTACTGAAAGAGCTGCTTCCTGTGCTTGGCCCTCCAATGTTGAACATAATAAACGGCTCTCTATCCACCGGATGTGTACCAAACTCACTAAAAGTGGCAGTAATAAAGCCTCTCTTGAAAAAGCCAAACCTTGACCCAGAAAATATAAAAAACTATCGGCCTACATTGAATCTTCCATTCCTCTCAAATTTTTTAGAAAAGGCTGTTGCGCAACAACTCACTGCCTTCCTGAAGACAAACAATGTATACGAAATGCTTCAGTCTGGTTTTAGACCCCATCATAGCACTGAGACGGCACTTGTGAAGGTGGTAAATTACATTTTAATGGCATCGGACCGAGGCTCTGCATCTGTCCTCGTGCTCCTAGACCTTAGTGCTGCTTTTGATACCATCGATCACCACATTCTTTTGGAGAGATTGGAAACCCAAATTGGTCTACACGGACAAGTTCTGGCCTGGTTTAGATCTTATCTGTCAGAAAGATATCAGTTTGTCTCTGTGAATGGTTTGTCCTCTGACAAATCAACTGTAAATTTCGGTGTTCCTCAAGGTTCCGTTTTAGGACCACTATTGTTTTCACTATATATTTTACCTCTTGGGGATGTTATTCGAAAACATAATGTTAACTTTCACTGCTATGCAGATGACACACAGCTGTACATTTCAATGAAACATGGTGAAGCCCCAAAACTGCCCTTGCTAGAAGAATGTGTTTCAGACATAAGGAAGTGGATGGCTGCAAACTGTCTAGTTTTAAACTTGGACAAAACAGAGATGCTTGTTCTAGGTCCCAAGAAACAAAGAGATCTTCTGTTGAATCTGACAATTAATCTTAATGGTTGTACAGTCGTCTCAAATAAAACTGTGAAGGACCTCGGCGTTACTCTGGACCCTGATCTCTCTTTTGAAGAACATATCAAGACCATTTCAAGGACAGCTTTTTTCCATCTACGTAACATTGCAAAAATCAGAAACTTTCTGTCCAAAAATGATGCAGAAAAATTAATCCATGCTTTTGTCACTTCTAGGTTAGACTACTGCAATGCTCTACTTTCCGGCTACCCGGATAAAGCACTAAATAAACTTCAGTTAGTGCTAAATACGGCTGCTAGAATCCTAACTAGAACCAAAAAATTTGATCATATTACTCCAGTGCTAGCCTCTCTACACTGGCTTCCTGTCAAAGCAAGGGCTGATTTCAAGGTTTTACTGCTAACCTACAAAGCATTACATGGGCTTGCTCCTACCTATCTCTCTGATTTGGTCCTGCCGTACATACCTACACGTACGCTACGGTCACAAGACTCGGTCTCAACCTTTAAGTCTCTACTGAAGACTCATCTCTTCAGTGGATCATATGATTGAGTGTAGTCTGGCCCAGGAGTGGGAGGGTGAACGGAAAGGCTCTGGAGCAACGAACCGCCCTTGCTGTCTCTGCCTGGCCGGTTCCCCTCTTTCCACTGGGATTCTCTGCCTCTAACCCTATTACAGGGGCTGAGTCACTGGCTTACTGGGGCTCTCTCATGCCGTCCCTGGAGGGGGTGCGTCACCTGAGTGGGTTGATTCACTGATGTGGTCATCCTGTCTGGGTTGTGCCGTGGCGGAGGTCTTTGTGGGCTATACTCAGCCTTGTTTTAGGATGGTAAGTTGGTGGTTGAAGATATCCCTCTAGTGGTGTGGGGGCTGTGCTTTGGCAAAGTGGGTGGGGTTATATCCTTCCTGTTTGGCCCTGTCCGGGGGTGTCCTCGGATGGGGCCACAGTGTCTCCTGACCCCTCCTGTCTCAGCCTCCAGTATTTATGCTGCAGTAGTTTATGTGTCGGGGGGCTAGGGTCAGTTTGTTATATCTGGAGTACTTCTCCTGTCCTATTCGGTGTCCTGTGTGAATCTAAGTGTGCGTTCTCTAATTCTCTCCTTCTCTCTTTCTCTCTCTCGGAGGACCTGAGCCCTAGGACCATGCCCCAGGACTACCTGACATGATGACTCCTTGCTGTCCCCAGTCCACCTGGCCGTGCTGCTGCTCCAGTTTCAACTGTTGTGCCTTATTATTATTCGACCATGCTGGTCATTTATGAACATTTGAACATCTTGGCCATGTTCTGCTATAATCTCCACCCGGCACAGCCAGAAGAGTACTGGCCGTCCCACATATGCTCTCTCTAATTCTCTCTTTCTTTCTCTCTCTCGGAGGACCTGAGCCCTAGGACCATGCCCCAGGAATACCTGACATGATGACTCCTTGCTGTCCCCAGTCCACCTGACTGTGCTGCTGCTCCAGTTTCAACTGTTCTGCCTTATTATTATTCGACCATGCTGGTCATATTTGAACATCTTGGCCATGTTCTGTTATAATCTCCACCCGGCACAGCCAGAAGAGTACTGGCCATCCCACATATGCTCTCTCTAATTCTCTCTTTCTTTCTCTCTCTCGGAGGACCTGAGCCCTAGGACCATGGCCCAGGAATACCTGACATGATGACTCCTTGCTGTCCCCAGTCCACCTGACTGTGCTGCTGCTCCAGTTTCAACTGTTCTGCCTTATTATTATTTGACCCTGCTGGTCATCTATGAACGTTTGAACATCTCGGCCATGTTCTGTTATAATCTCCACCCGGCACAGCCAGAAGAGGACTGGCCACCCCTCATAGCCTAGTTCCTATCTAGGTTTCTTCCTGGGTTTTGGCCTTTCTAGGGAGTTTTTCCTAGCCACCGTGCTTCTACACCTCCATTGCTTGCTGTTTGGGGTTTTAGGCTGGGTTTCTGTACAGCACTTTGAGATATCAGCTGATGTACGAAGGGCTATATAAATACATTTGATTTGATTTGATTTTTATATATACACTACCGTTCAAAGGTTTGGGGTCACTATTAATTGTAATTGACTATTTTAGCTGTAAATGGCAGATTTTTTCATGGAATATCTACATAGGCGTACAGAGGCCCATTATCAGCAACCATCACTCCTGTGTTCCAATGGCACGTTGTGTTAGCTAATCAAAGTTTATTGTTTTGAAAGGCTAATTAATTGATCATTAGAAAACCCTTTTTCAAGTATGTTAGCACAGCTGAAAACTGTTGTGCTAATTAAAGAAGCAATAAAACTGGCCTTCTTTAGACTAGTTGAGCATCAGCGTTTGTGGGTTTGATGACAGGCTCAAAATGGCCAGAAACAAAGACTTTCTTCTGAAACTCGTCAGTCGATTGTTGTTCTGAGAAATTAAGGCTATTCCATGCGAGAAATTGCCAAGAAACTGAAGATCTCATACAACACTGTGTACTACTCCCTTCACAGAACAGTGCAAACTGGCTCTAACCAGAATATAAAGAGGAGTGGGAGGCCCCAGTGCACAACTGAGCAAGAGGACATGTACATTAGAGTGTCTAGTTTTAGAAACAGACGCCTCACAAGTCCTTATCTGGCAGCAGAAAAAGCCATATCTCAGGCTGGCCAATAAAAAGAAAAGATTAAGATGGACAAAAGAACACAGACACTTGACAGAGGTACTCCGCCTATACATTTAGTTATATTCCGTGGCAACACTTCAGTAAGCTAGTGTCATGAGCATGGTCGAGATGCTAACATTAGGTAGCTACAGGCTACATTAGCTAGCTACAGAGAATTTGTTGGCAAGTGGGTAACCCACTTTGACCATCCGTCCTATTAGCAAATGTGCAGTCATTGGAGAATGAACTGGATGAGCTCTATTTGAGACAATCCTACCAAAGGAACAAAAACTGTAATATCTCATGTTTCACAGAGTCGTAGCTGAATGACGACATGGATAATGTACCGTTGGATGGGTTTTCCGTGCATCGGCAAGACAGAACAGCTACCTCTGATAAGACAAGGGGTGGTGGTCTATGTTTATTTGTCAATAACAGCTGGTGCCCAAAATCTAATATTAAAGAAGTTGAGGTTTTGCTCACCAGTGGTAGAGTATCACATAAGCTGTCGACCACACTATTTAACAATCTATATTTTCATAGCTGTCTATTTACCACCATAAACCAATATTGGCACTAACATCACACTCAACAAGCTGTATAAGGCCATAAGAAAACAAGAAAATGCTCATCCAGAAGCGGCACACCTAGTGTCCGGGGACTTTAATGCATTCAAACTTAAATCCGTTTTACCTCATTTCTACCAACATGTCACATGTGCAAACAGAGGGAAAAAACTCTAGACCACCATTACTCCACACACAGAGTAAGTAGCACAGACTGGAATATGTTCCGGGATTCATCCAATGACCTTGAGGAATATACCACATCAATCAATGGCTTCATCAATAAATCAAATTGCAGTTATTAACGTGAGTGTGGCGAAATATGTGTGCTTCTAGTTCAGACAACGCAGTAATAACCAACGAGTAACCTAACCTAACAAGTTCACATCCACTACCTTATACACACAAGTGTAAAGGGATGAAAAATATGTACGTAAAGATATGAATGAGTGATGGTACAGAATGGCATAGGCAAGATGCAGTAGATGGTATCGAGTACAGTATAGTATATACACATAAAAGTGGCATTGTTTAAAGTGGCTAGTGATACATGTATTACATAAAGATGGCAAGATGGAGTAGATGGTATAGAGTACAGTATATACATATGAGATGAGTAATGTAGCCTCTTGAGGTTGAAGAGGCGCTGCTGCGCATTCTTCACCACTCTGTCTGTGTGGGTGGACCAATTCATTTTGTCCGTGATGTGCACGCCGAGGAACTTACTACCCTCTCCACTACTGTCCCGTCGATGTGGGTAGGGAGGTGCTCCAATGGTGTCGTTCTCAGAGTGACTGTACGTACATACCCCAAACAGAAGTCGTGGATTACAGGCAACATCCGCTCTGAGATAAAGGGTAGAGCTTCAAGAAGCAGGACCCTAACCCGGACACTTATACCAACCTGGGCACTATTTCCTCTGATGAACCATCAAAGAGGCAAAGCGTCATTACGGGACCAAGATTGAAGACTCCAGCCACCCTAGTCATAGACTGTTCTCTCTGCTATCGCACGGCAAGCGGTACCGGACCGCCAAGTCTAGGTCCAACAGGTTCATTAACAGCTTCTACCCCCAAGCCATAAGACTGCTGAACAATTAATTAAATGGCCACCCGGACTATTTACATTGACCCCTCGATTTGTTTTTACACCGCTGCTGCTCGCTGTTTATTATCTATGCATAGTCACTTTACCCCTACCTACATGTACAGTACATATTCCCTCAGTTACCTCGACTATCCTGTACCCCCACATATTGCCTCGGTACCGGTACCCCTTGTATATAGAGCCTCATTATTGTTAATTTATTGTCATTTTTTTCAACTTTAATTTATTTAGTAAATATTTTCATAGCTCTTATTTTCCTTAAAACTGCATTGTTGGTTAAGGGCTTGTAAGTAAGCATTTCACAGTAAGGTCTACATTTGGCGCATGTGAGAAATAACATTTGATTTGATTTCAATAGCAAAAAGAGGATCAGGGAAATAAATTATTTTCATTAAGTAGTTATTAGACAGATAGTGATTTAAAAATGTTATTACAAAGACTGCATTAGGGAAAATATTTGAGTCAGGGCCTCACCTTGTACGTGTCAAAAGAGTGAAGTCAGGGCCGCACCTTTGTACATGTCAAGACAGTAAAGTCAGGCCTCATCTTTGTACCTGTCAAAAGAGTGGAGTCAGGGCCTCACCTTTGTACCCGTCAAAAGACTTGTCAGGGCCTCACCTTTAGTTGCTTCAAAAGAGTGGAGTGAGGACCTCAATGTTTTACCTGTCAAAAGAGTAGAGCCAGGGCCTCAAATTCTTTGCGTGTCACAAGAGTGGTGTCAGGGCCTTACCTTTGTAAGTGTCAACAGAGTGGAATCAGGGTCTCACCTTTGTTTCTGTCAAAAGAGTGGAGTCATGGCTGCACCGTTGTATCTGTCAAAAGAGCGGAGTCAGGGCCTCACCTTTGTATGTTTCAAAAGAGTGAAGTCAGGGCCTTACCTTTGTACGTGTCAAATAAGATGAGTTTGATGGAACCCAGACATCTTAGAGGCATTTTGCCAAGCAAAGTGGAGACTATACCTACTGTAACTGATTCTGGATTTGTCTGAACTCGGGGCTTGAGAGTGGTCAGTGAGGGAGCCTTGAGCTGCAGCTCCTCTCTCCTCTCCCTCAACCACACACTCCCTTCCAGCTTCATTAGAATTCTTCTGCTCCAGGTGTCTTAATCTACTGATAAGGCAAAGCTCCTAATCCGTCAAAAGAGATCACAGGACTAACAGTTTCGTTTACCGTTGAGGAATCAGCTTTTGGCAAATTACATTTTTTTCCTTTGCTCTAAAACGTTGACTTTGCTCTTTTGTAAATGCTGATCTGTGTGGGATAAAATATACCATTCTAACATAATGCCTGGTTGTCTTTTTCTCAAATTATTTTGGTGGTGGTGGTCGGGGTGTGTGTACTGTGAACACTACCACCTTATATGTATCATAATGATATTTGAAGCATATTGTGTGATCTTGCTAACACTAGCAGGTAGTGTCAATGCTACACTGTCATTTTGGATACAATTTGTGACAGCAGACCTCAATGAATGACAGAAAACATTGGGATATCTGACAACTGTAGGTAAAATATCCAATATCTGACTTTGCTATACGGTTCGCCATTTTGGGCTCCAGTTACCCCGATTCAGCCAAACAATACTCAAAAATGTATTCTGTGAACGTAATGAAAAATGTTCAGTGGAAAACATAAATAGCTCCATGCAATAGGTATTCTGTAGTACAAGAACATAAACCAATACCTTTGTTACTATGATTAGGGCCATTATAGGTAGGCCTTCCTACAATTTCTACTGAGCCATAAGTCAATCAGGAATCCTTATACAGTACACTGGTAGCTAGGCAGAGACCCAAATGCAGACACAGGAGGCAGATAGTTGGAGTCTTACAATGTTTATTAATCTAAAGGAGTAGGCAAGAGAATGGTCATGGACAGGCAAAAAGGTCAAAACCAGATCCGAGTCCATGAGGTACAGACAGACTCGTGGTCAAGGCAGGCAGAATGGTCAGGCAGGCGGGTACAAAGTCCAAAAACAAAAAGGGTCAAAACCAGGAGGGCTAGCAAAAGGAGAATGCAAAAAGCAGGAGAACGGAGAAAAACATCTGGTTAACTTGGAAACAAACAGGACGAACTGGCACAGAGAGACAGGAAACACAGGGATAAATACACTGGGGAAAACAAGTGACACCTGGAGGGGGTGGAGACAATAACGAGAACATGTGAAACCGATCAGGGTGTGACAGCTGGAGCAACTTGTTCCACAGGCCATGAACCTTGGCAGAGCAGCTGTCTATACCGAGATTCATAATGAACTTCTGAATCACCTCGAAGGTACACTTCAAGCCCTTTAGATAGTCAATGTTCAGGGCATCAAGAATTTCCATCATCACATGAATGGGTTGGGGACAACCCTCAACTCATGCAGGATGCTGTGCTCCTCCAAGATCACAGAAACATTGAAGAATGCATCTTCTCCATTTTCAGTCACAATTACTATTTCAATGTCTACTCCCTTTGTGGTCTGCTTTTCTGGACAGACAGGATTATGTAACAGGACAATACAAAATAACCAATGTGTGCACACACAAAGCCAATATCATAAAGCTCATTCACTTATGAATTGACTTAGGTACAACCCACTGGGCACAAACTGGTGGAATCAACGTTGTTTCAATGTAATTTGTCAACATATTGTGATGTGGAATCTATGTGGAAAATACACTCGATAAAATTTTGGGGGGGATTTTCATCGTCATATCCACTTTCAGAAAATAACAGTAGACTGAGCAGAATCTCCAACTTGATCGATCTAAAGCTGTTAATTTGGTTTCCCATCCTGGGTTTTAACCAAGCCCACCGCTGCTTAGCTTTGATATGTCACTGACTACGACCAATGTGCTATCGTGAGAATTAATTTTGATAGATCTCTTAATAACTAAATATATTCACTGATGTTATCAAAGTAATTCCAAGGGGTAGTTTTAGCAGAGAAAATTAAATGTAACCATACTTTATAAATCCAACCCAATGTGCAGTAGAATAATTGGTGCTTGAGTCTGCGACTTAAAAATTGGTTACATGTCAGGGATAGGGTTAATAATAGCCATGTACAGATTCCCCAAAAAACGACGTAAGTAGTACATTAAAGTATTTTTATTTAAGTACTTTTACTCCACTGGAATTCTGAAAACTGAAACATCAAATGTTGAATAGTTGCTCTTTTGAGACTCTTGATTCCAACAAGATATTGTCTACTCATAAAGCTGAATAAAATCTTGCAACATTCAAATGTCTATGTTATAGTAATTCTTCAAATGACTGTTGGATGTGCAGCGGTTCTGGATTGGGCCTTGAACATGTTCCTGAAATGTTTTCCTCCCTTTGCATATTAACGACTGCAAATTTCACTCCCCCAATTCAGAGTAGCCCCAACCGTGCTGCGGAAGTGTAAACTCTGCCATTTCTCCTGCCATTCAAAAGGCAATCTTCTCAAGCATTACTGATTGTGTCATTAGCACTCAAGAATGAATCCGTTGCCATGTTTGGATGAAAGTTGCATCTGTACCCTTGGCTCCCTCAATTCCCTGAAAATGTATTTGTCAAGAGTCCATGCAGAGTTTCATCAGAGGCCAGATGGTGAGCTACATCTGGCCTTCCACTGCCTAAAATGTGCTTTTACACAATCTTTTGATGAGAATTACATTTTTTCTCATTTTATAGGACATTTGAAAAATCATGAAATGGTACAGGGTCCAATTTAAGACTCACGATTTAAAACAAATGTCTACTCAACATTCAACTCACATAAATTTAGAGACCATCTGCATTTAAGCTCAACTGATTTCAATGATATAGTTGAGACACAGAAGTGAGTCCCAAGACTAGGTAATACCAACAATGATTTGTCAAGTGATGTGTGAAAGCACTGCTTCATTGAAACGACAACTGCAGCCAGCAAAACCTGGCGTCTTACCTTTTGAAACCAGTGGGTTCTTCATGTGTCACAGAGTGCAACTGTCACGCCCTGGTCTTAGTATTTTGTGTTTTCTTTATTATTTTGGTCAGGCCAGGGTGTGACATGGGTTATTTATGTGGTGTGTTTTGTCTAGGGGTTTGTTGTAGGTTATGGGATAGTAGTTAGTGGGGTTGTCTAGAATAGTCTATGGCTGTCTGGAGTGGTTCTCAATCAGAGGCAGGTGTTTATCGTTGTCTCTGATTGGGAACCATATTTAGGCAGCCATATTCTTTGAGTGTTTCATGGGGGATTGTTCCTGTCTCTGTGTTTGTTTGCACCAGATAAGGCTGTTTAGGTTTTCACGTCTCGGTTCTTGTTTTGTTCGTGTTTATCTTTTATTAAAGATGAATCAAAATAACCACGCTGCATTTTGGTCCGCCTCCCCTTCGGCAAAAGAAAACCTTAACATAATCACCCACCACAACAGGACCAAGCGGCGTGGTGACAGGCAGCGGCAGCAGGAGCAGCGAAATCCAGATTTCTGGACATGGGAGGAGATATTGGATGGTAAAGGACCCTGGGCTCAGCCTGGAGAATATTGCTGCCCCAAAGAAGAGCTGGAGGCGGCGAAAGCGGAGAGGCGCTGGATTGAGGAGGCAGCACGGCGACGCGGATGGAAGCCCGAGAGTCAGCCCCCAAAATTTCTTGGAGGGGGCACACAGGGAGTATGGCGAAGCCAGGTAGGAGACCTGCGCCAACTTCCTGTGCTTACCGGGGAGCTAGAGAGACCGGGCAGGCACCGTGTTATGCTGTGGAGCGCACGGTGTCCCCAGTGCGTGTGCATAGCCCGGTGCGGTACATACCAGCTCCGCGTATCGGTCGGGCTAGAGTAAGCATCGAGCCAAGTGGCATGAAGCCGGCTCTACGCATCTGGTCTCCAGTGCGTCTCCTTGGGCCGGCTTACATGGCACCAGCCTTGCACACGGTGTCCCCGGTTCGCCTGCATAGCCCAGTGCGGGCTATTCCACCTTGCCGCACTGGCAGGGCGACCGGGAGTATTCAACCAGGTAAGGTTGGGAAAGCTCGGTGCTCAAGAGCTCCAGTGCGCCTGCACGGTCCGGTCTATCCAGTACCACCTCCACGCACCAGTGGCAGCTCCCCGCACCAGGCTTCCTGTGCGTGTTCTCGGCCCAGTACCACCAGTGCCAGCACCACGCACCAGGCCTACAGTGCGCTTCGTCTGTCCAGCGCTGCCAGAGCCTTCCTCCTCTCCAGCGCTGCCGGAGTCTCCCACCTGTTCAGCGCTGCCAGAGCTGCCAGTCTGCAAGGAGCCGCCAGAGCCACCAGTCGGCAAGGAGCCGCCAGAGCCGCCAGTCTGCAAGAAGCCGCCATAGCCGCCAGTCTGCAAGAAGCCGCCAGAGCCGCCAGTCAGCACGAAGCCGCCAGAGCCGCCAGTCAGCACGGAGCCGCCAGAGCCGCCAGTCAGCATGGAGCAGCCAGGATCCGCCAGAGCCGTCAGTCAGCCAGGATACGCCATTCAGCCAGGATCCGCCAGTCAGCCAGGATCTGCCAGTGCCATTAAGCTGCCTGAGCTTCCTCTCAGTACTGAGCTAGCCCTCAGTCCCGAGCTAGCCCTCAGTCCCGAGCTAGCCCTCAGTCCCGAGCTACCCCTCAGTCCCGAGCTACCTCAGTCCAGTGGGGCCCTTGGTGAGGGTTACTAAGCCAAGGTCGGCGGCGAGGGTCGCCAATCTAAGGACGCGATGCAGGCGGACTGAGACTTTGTTGGAGTGGGGTCCACGTCCCGCGCCGGAGCCGCCACCGTGGACAGACCCTCCCCTATGGGTTTAGGTGTGCGACCGGGAGTCCGCACCTTGGGGGGGGGTTCTGTCACACCCTGGTCTTAGTATTTTGTGTTTTCTTTATTATTTTGATCAGGCCAGGGTGTGACATCGGTTATTTTATGTGGTGTGTTTTGTCTAGGGGTTTGTTGTAGGTTATGGGATAGTAGTTAGTGGGGTTGTCTAGAATAGTCTATGGCTGCCTGAAGTGGTTCTCAATCAGAAGCAGGTGTTTATCGTTGTCTCTGATTGGGAACCATATTTAGGCAGCCATATTCTTTGAGTGTTTCGTGGGTGATTGTTCCTGTCTGTGTTTGTTTGCACCAGATAAGGCTGTTTAGGTTTTAACGTTACGTTTATTGTTTTGTATTGTTCGTGTTTATCTTTTATTAAAAATGAATCAAAATAACCACGCTGCATTTTGGTCCTCCTCTCCTTCGACGGAAGAAAACCGTAACAGCAACTCAATAAATATTAGTCAACTTTGAAATACTAGTCAAACCACTTCTCAAATAAATAGTTTTGCAAATTCCAGAGAAAAATACATAAATGAAATAGTGAACGGCATAGAAGACAATTACTTTCTTCACAGTTGCACATCCAAAGATTTGACCACAGCAAAAACAAGGAATTATTGTTATGATAAAACAATCCATATGGTGAAGCCAATTGAATACAGGCCAGAAGGCAAAGAAATACAAACACATAGAACATAGAATGCCTAACCAAATCACACCCTGACCAACCCAAAAATAGAGACATAAAAAGCTCTCTACGGTCAGGGCGTGACAGTACTCCCCCGGTCGCAAAACCTGAACCTATAGGGGAGGGTCTGGGTGGGCATTACTCTGCAGTGGCGGCTCTGGAGAGGAACGTGGACCCCGCCTCACCTCCGGCTCGGCCCACTTAGGTAACGCCTCTAGAGCGGGGACCCGCTTCTAAAATAAATAAAAAATCACAAATAATATTTTATATTATTAATTTCAAACAAGGGCATTAACATGATAAGAACTTACCAGTCCAAAACTATTTCCTCTCCCGTTCAAAAAATATTCCTCCACAATCTCTGTCTCACCTTCCCAATCAATTTATTCTAACATTGTGTGTACATCTGTATATCTAGACTTAGATTTAGCTTTCCCTGACTTACTCGCCATAATGATTGATATATAAACAGCTGAATCTGCATGTTCACCAAACAATGCAGTGCTTAATATGTGCTTCTTCTTCCGGTACTTCAATAGAGAATGACTCTCGTTACGCTGGAGCTTACTACATGGGTTGGTCTTGCAACACATAAACATGGCGTATTGCCATTTAGCTCAGCTCATTGGCTATCTACCCAGCTAGATTTCAAGACAATCAGTGGTCATTAGGTTAAAAGACAGTCAATCAATGAAACAGCGGGCAAATCATTGGTGCACAATGATGTCATGACTTGTTGTCTTCAAATCGGTTTCTTTCAGTCAATACGTCCTGCGAAATGGCCCATCAGGTTTGATTGTGTTACAAACAAACCAGTTGATTGCAGTGAAACCAAACATGACTGGAAAAGTCACGTTCTGTGTGGGTTATTTACCTGGAATGTGGCGGAATTCACGACACAAGCGGTTCACAAAATGTTTTGTGTTAGGCTATAAAAACTGATTTTTATCAAACAAAAGATCATTCATTGTGTAACAATGAGCATTGGAATAGCAGGGAAACGATTTATTTTAATGCAGTTTGTGATTATGTTACGCCTGTGCTGGTTAAAAAAAATGTTTTATGGGGCTCTATGCTCAGATAATCGCATTGTATTCTTTCGCAGTAAATCCTTTTTTAAAATCTGACAACGTAGTTGGTTTATCAAGATTCTAGGCTTCCGATACATGTGAGACACTTGTATTTTCATGAATGTTTAATATGACTATTTATGTAGCGATTACCGTATGTTGTGGAATTTCAGCCCGCTAGCGGGTTCCGTGCGCAGAGAGGTTAAAGCACCTTTGACAGCGATTACAGCCTTGAGTCTTCTTGGGTATGACGCTACAAGCTTTGCACACCTGTATTTGGAGAGTGCCTACTATTCTTCTCTGCAGATCCTCTCATGCTCCGTAAGGTTTAATGGGGAGTGTCACTGCACAGCTATTTTCAGGTCTCTTCAGAGATGTTCGATCGGGTTCAAATCTGGCTCTGACTGGGCCACTCAAAGACATTTAGAGACGTGTCCTAAAGACACTCCTGTGTTGCCTTGGCTGTGTGCTTAGGGTCATTGTTCTATTGGAAGGTGAACCTTTGCCGCAGTCTGAGGTGCTGAGCGCTCTGGAGCAGGTTTTCATCAAGAGTCGCTCAGTTCAACTTTCACTCGATCCTGACTAGTCTCCATTCCCTGCCGCTGAAAAACTTCCCCACAGCATGATGCTGCCACCACCATGATTCACCGTAGGGATGGTGGCAGGTTTCCTCCAGATGTGACACTTGCATTCAGGCCAAATAGTTCAATCTTGGTTTCATCTGAACAGAAAATCTTGTTTCTCATGGTCTGAGAGTGCTTGAGGTGCCTTTTGGCCAACTCCAAGTGGGCTGTCATGTGCCTTTTAATTTTAAAGTGTCTTCCATCTGGCAACTCTACCATAAAGGCCTGATTGGTGGAGTGCCACAGAGATGGTTGTCCTTCTGGAAGGTTCACCCATCTCCACAAAGGAACTCTGGAGCTCTGTCAGAATGACCATTGGGTTCTTGGTCACCTCCCTGACATAGGCCCTTCTCCACCAATTGCTCAGTTTGACGGGTGGCCAGATCTATTGATTGATTGATGGTTCCAAACTTTTCCATTTAAGAATAATGGAGGCCACTGAGTTGTTGGGGACCTTAAATGCTGCAGACATTTTTTGGTACCCTTCCCCAGATCTGTGCCTCGACACAATCCTGTCTCGGAGCTCTACTTTCACGACCTGACCTTTAGAGAGCCTTTTTATTTATCTATTTGGTTAGGTCAGGGTGTGATTTGGGAGGGCATTCTAGTTTTTCTATTTCTTTGTTGGCTGGGTATGGTTCCCAATCAGAGGCAGCTGTCTATCGTTGTCTCTGATTGGGGATCATACTTAGGCAGCCTTTTTCCACCTTTAGTTTGTGGGATCTTGTTTGTGTGTAGCTGCTTTCTGCACTTCAAGTAGCTTGACGGTCGGTTGTAGTTTTAGTTTTTTCCGTGTTCATCAAACAAAATGATGTACGCTTACCATGCTGCACCTTGGTCTGATTCTTCCATTAACGAGTGTGACATCTACATACAATTCCTTTGACCTCCTGGCTTGGTTTTTGCTCTGTCATGCTTTGTCAACTGTGAGACCTTATATAGACAGGTGTGTGCCTTTCCAAAACATGTCCAATCAATTGAATTTACCACAAGTGGACTCCAATCAAGTTCTAGAAACATCTCAAGGATGATCAATGGAATCAGGATGCACCTGAGCTCAATTTCGAGTCAATTAGCAAAGTATCTGAATATTTATGTAAATAAGGTATTGTTTTTATTCATATTTAATACTTTTGCTGAAATGCCTAAACCTGTTTTCACTTTGTCACTATAGCGTATTGTGTGTAGATTGATGAGGAAAATGTTTTATTTGATCAATTTTAGAATAAGGCTGTAACACAACAAAATACGTTCCCAATGCACTGTATGTCTATACTCTAGATGTTGTTGCAGAAGCTGCTTAAAAAAGTAATGTTTTACAGGAAGAAATGAAAACATCTGGACTGCCAAATGGCCAATATGCCTCATATTGTGAAGGAGAATTTTGTAAGGAGAATGGACTGCTGGCTTGTGAGGATTTAAAACTAGCTATTCAAATGTTTGCTGTACTCACTTGGTACATCGACGAAAAAACATAAAATATGTTGTGTTTACTGGACTATCGCAAATATTTCCAACATATGGTTCATATTTGGATACAATAAAGCTGGCTTTGCTATGCAATTCAAATGACATGAAGACTTTGGATATGTCAAGGTTTTTGGGCCACTGACGAATGACCTGAAAATAATGGGAAAGGATGATATCTACAGTTGAATTTGGTAGGTTACATACACCTTAGCCAAATACATTTAAACAAATACTTTCAGTTTTTCACAATTCCTGACATGTAATGCTAGTAAAAATTCACTGTCTTAGGTCAGTTAGGATTGCCACTATTTTAAGAATGTGAAATAATAGTAGAGAGAATTATTTCAGCCATCACATTCACAGTGGGTCAGAAGTTTACATACACTCAATTAGTATTGCCTTTAAATTGTTTAACTTTGGTCAAATGTTTTGAGTAGCCTTCCACAACCTTCCCACAATAAGTTGTGTAAATTTTGGCCCATTCCTCCTGACAGAGCTGGTGTAAATGAGTCAGGTTTGTAGGCCTCCTTGCTAGCACACACACGAGTTCTGCCACACATTTTCTATAGGATTGAGGTCAGGGCTCTGTTAAGGCCACTCCAAAACCTATACTTTTTTGTCCTTAAGTCATTTTGTCACAACGTTGGTAGTATGCTTGGGTTCATTGTCCATTTGGAAGACCCATTCTTCCTGACTGATGTCTTGAAGTATTTCTTCAATATATCCACAATTTTCCTGCCTCATGATGCCATCTATTTTGTGAAGTGCACCAGTCCCTCCTGCAGCAAAGATCCCCCACAACATGATGCGGCCACCCCCATCCTTCATGGTTGGGATGGTGTTCTTCGGCTTGCAAGCCTCCCGCTTTTTCCTCCAATTATGGCCAAACAGTTCTATTCTTGTTTCATCAGACCAGAGGTCATTTTTCCAAAAAGTGCGAACTTTGTCCCCATGTGCAGTTGCAAACCGTAGTCTGGCTTTTTTTATGGCGGTTTTGGAGCAGTAGCTTCTTCCGTGCCGAGCGGCCTTTCAGGTTATGTTGATAAAGGGATCGTTTTACTGTGGATGTAGATACTTTTGAAACTGTTTCCTCCAGCATCTTCACAAGGTCCTTTGCTCTTGTTCTGGGATTGATTTGCACTTTTTGCACAAAAGTACATTCATTGCTTGGAGACATAACGCGTCTCCTTCCTGAGCATGACATGTTTATATTTTCGTACTATTATTTGTACAGATGCATGCGGTACCTTCAGGCATTTGGAAATTTATCCCAAGGATGAACCAGAGTTGTGGAGGTCTACAATCTTTTTTTCTGAGTTCTTGGCTGATTTCTTTTGATTTTCCAATTATGTCAAGCAAATAGGCACTGACTTAAGGTAGGCCTTGAAATACATCCACAGGTACACTTCCAATTGACTCAAATGATGTCAATTAGCTTATCAGTAGCTTCTAAAGCCATTAAATAATTTTCTGGAATTTTCCAAGTTGTTTAAAGGCACAGTCAACTTAATGTATGTGAACTTCTGACCCACTGGAATTGGGATACAGTGAATTATACGTGAAATAATCTGTCTGTATCCAACTGTTGGAAAATTTACTTTTGTCATGCACAAAGTAGATGTTCTAATCAACTTGCCAAAACTATAGTTTGTTAACTAGACATTTGTGGAATGGTTGACATTTAATGACTCCAATCTAAGTGTATGCAAACTTCCAACTTCAACTGTATGTTTAATCTTTTGATGAATGTATGCAGGGGACTATGTTGTGGATGATACTTTGGCTGCAGATGGACTTGGAGTGTTTAAAGAGAGTTTAGTGGAAAATACTATTGCAGGTTTTGTCTTGAATCTAAGGAGGACATTCAAACACATGCAGTTCTGAAGAATATGGTGTGAATAGTGCTTGTGTTTTTTCACAGCAACTGCAGTACTTATATTCAGTAAGTGGATTTCCTCCAGACATCTTTTATGATTTCCTGGAAGGTTTTGTGGCGGTAGAGTTGGCATTGTACCTACAACAACTGATTAGAAATACCTTTTTCTCTTTGGAACAATTGAACATAGCCATTGTGAAGTTTACATACAAGAACAGTGATTAGGTTGATTGGCCTCAGCCTATCCCTAAAAATTTCTCAAAAACAAAATATTTTGGATGTAATGGCCACAAAAAGCTCACATTGCTAAGGCTTCTTCCTTGCATAATTATCTTGGAGGTCCCAGTGGATTTGAAAGACCTGGTGCAACTTTTGTCCCATGTTTACGCAGAAAAATGTATACAGTACTTGACTTAAACAATGTCAGATCATAGACAACTACTGTAGGGGGTATTTCCTGATTTACGTATCTGTCCAAAGCACCATTTCATTGAACATTTGTTTCAGCACACTTGTCTATGTCTGGGTTATCAGATTTGAAGGAAAGCACTAGGTTTTCAACAAGATTGTACAAGATGCACAAAACTTATTTTTGATCATGCTTTTACAAGCAGCTCAGTATTTCATACAGGGAATAACTGACAGCATCACAGTGTAGAAAACATTAGTTTTGTCAATGGCATGTTTGTGTGAACTGAACTGTACGGGGGCTTACCCTGATTCAAGTAAATTATAAACATTGTACTGATCAGGAATCAAACTCTACTCATATCCAAAGACTGTCAATCGTGGTACCAGTGGTGTAAATTACTTAAGTAAAATTATTTAGGTTGTTTTAGGGGAAATCTGTACTTTACTATTTATATTGGCAACTTTTACTTCAATATATTCCTAAATTAAAATAATGTACTTTTTACTCCATACATTTTCCTTGACACCCAAAAGTACTTGTTACATTTTGACAGGAAGGTGGTCCAATTCGAACACTTATCAAGAAAATATCTCTGGTCATTTTTACTGCCTCTGATCTGGTGGACTAGCTAAACTAAAATGCTTTGTTTGTAAATTATGTCTGAGTGTTGGAGTGATGGCTAAACATAAACAAAACAAGAAACTGTGCCGTCTGGTTTGGTTACGGGGAGTGAACACAGGGTAACCCAAGAATGGACTCAGATGTGGAGGCAGGGATGATTGAACTAAAATGTTAATTGTACACAGAGAGATATGGAGTGGACAAGCGGGGCAGCTCAGATGAGTTGCAGAAAAACCTGAAGTGAAGAGTGAGGTTGGAGTTGACTGAGTTGAACAGGGTAAACCGGTCCTGAGGGGAATCCAAGGTGGTGAGTGAAATCCAGAGCAAGGTGGTAGGGTGGTGAGAAGTGGTTCAGAAGACAGGAGCCAGAGACAGAGCGGTAACTGCAATGAGAGGGCAAAATGGTGTGAGGCAGCGAAACAAGCACAGCAGAGCAACAGGATCTTGATAATGAACAAAAGGCTAGGATAATAACTAACTGAGCAGAGATTACAATCTGGCAAAGTGGAAGTGGCAGTAAGGAGTATTTGTAGAGTTCTTGATTATGGAACGAGTTGCAGCTCATAGGGATCTGCTCTGACTCCAGCACACCTGTCTCCAACCACACAATTTAACAGAGAGTACAGTGGGAGAACTGCAGGTCAAGAAGACACCGGACGAACACCAGAGGGCGTAGCCAGAGCAGATGTGCCAGTTTGCTTAATATAAGGAATTTGAAATTATTTATACTTTTACTAAACCCATCCAAGACTTTTAGACTTTTACAGTATTTTACTCCGGGTTTGATTTTCCTCGGGTTTTCACCTGCAATAACAGACAATATTTTGACAGTTTTGGAAACTTTAGAGTGTTTTCTATCCTAATCTGACAATTATATGCATATTCTAGATTCTGGGCCTAAGAAATAGACAGTTTCATTTGGGTACGTTTTTCATCCAAACATCAAAATACTTCCCCTTACACTCAACAGGTTAAGAGGTATCTTTACTTTTACTCAAGTATGACAATTGAGTACTTCACCGCTGCTGCAGAATTCTGATGAAAAAATAATACATTTTTTTTGTGTTTTATTGTTTTCCAGATTTAAAAAAAGTAATGCACTTCAGATGATTTCAAAAAGCCAACCGTGTTGAGAGATTAGATGTATGATGTGGTTGAGAGGAGACTAGTGTGTAGCTCTGACATCACATAAAATGCAACTGCACACAACATTGTTCCGTGTAATTGGGGGCTATTCTTTGGGTGCTGAAATCAGTATTTTAAATGTTATGTGATGTTGGAGCTCCATTCCACCAACACTAGTCTCTGCTTCGTAAATTGTTGAGGAACCACTTGTCACAAGCGGTGTAATTGTCCTTTAACTTCTTTGATATAGGAGGCGCTCTTTTAATTTTTGGATAAAAAAACTTTCCCGTTTTAAACAAGATATTTTGTCACGAAAAGATGCTTGACTATGCATATAATTGACAGCTTTGGAAAGAAAACACGCTGACGTTTCCAAATCTGCAAATATATTATCTGTGAGTGCCACAGAACTGATGCTACAGGCGAAACCAAGATGAAATTTCAAACAGGAAATGCCCCAGATTTTGAAGGCGCTGTGTTCCAATGTCTCCTTATATGGCTGTGAATAAGCCAGGAATGAGCTTACACTTTCTGTCGTTTCCCCAAGGTGTCTGCAGCATTGTGACGTATTTGTAGGCATGTCATTGGAAGATTGACCATAAGAGACTACATTTACCAGGTGGTCGCTTGGTGTCCTCCGTTGCAATTATTGCGTAATCTCCAGCTGCAGTATTTTTCCGTTCGCTTCTGATGAGAAACCAACTGTCACGACTGATATATTATCGAATAGATATGTGAAAAACACCTTGAGGATTGATTCTAAACAATGTTTGCCATGTTTCTGTCGATATTATGGAGCTAATTTGGAAAAAAGTTAGGCGTTGTAGTGACTGCATTTTCCGGTCTTTTTCTTAGCCAAACGTGATGAACAAAACTGAGCTATTTCGCCAACACAAATAATCTTTTTGGAAAAATGAACATTTTCTATCTAACTGAGAGTCTCGTCATTGAACTCATCCGAAGTTCTTCAAAGGTAAATTATTTTATTTGACTGCTTTTCTTGTTTTTGTGAAAATGTTGCCTGCTGAATGCTAGGCTAGGCTATCAATACTCTTACACAAATGCTTGTGTAGCTTTGGTTGAAAAGCATATTTTGAAAATCTGAGATGACAGTGTTGTTAAACGTCACCGACCACCACTGAGTGACACTGACAGCACAGCCAGCTGAGACACACTGTCTGAGAACAGAGGAGGAAAGGGGAGAACTGAAGAGGGCAGGAGAGGAGAAGGGGAGACGGCAGGAGAGACGATTAGGGTAAGAGGAGGCTGAGACTGAATTAGGCTTAGTAGCCCCTTTCCAGAACACAGGGCTGATCAGGGCCATCCATGTTGCTCATTATTTATGCCATTGCATTTCCCCTAAAATGTAATTAATTTGGCTCCCTTTTCATCTTTCTGCCTCCAGAGATGATTTGTCAGCCGGTGTGTGGTCTAATATTAAACAATAGTGCCATCGACTCCGTGTTACATGTTGAAATTGGCCCTGCAAGCACCTGTTAGCCCTGCTGTTGATAACTGGCTAGTGTGTCCCTCTCTGCTGTCTTTCCCATGCAACCACCAGACAGACAGCATGCTGATACCACACATCTGATGTGCCTCAAGCAACATTCACCAGAGCAGTGCTGTTAATCCCTATATGCCCAGAGGATCACCTTTACTCCCTAAGAGGGCCTGCATTGCCTCCCTCAATGCCCTCCAATCAACAGCACAGCATTATACCACAGCAGCACGTAGATTTATAGCCTTAAACAGCCCTCCAGGGGAGAAACCAATGCAGCACATGCATCAGGAATCATCATAGTTTCACAGCTAATTTTTCCAATTAGCTAGGCTACTGACATATGCTGAACAAAACTATAAACGCAACATGCAACAATTTTACCAAGTTACAGTTCACATCAGGCAATTTAAATACATTAATTAGGCCCTAATCACAGCCAATCAGAATGAGTGTTTGCTCACAAAAGGGCTTTAATAGAGACGGAAATACTCCTCAGTTTAACCAGCTGTCTGGGTGGCTGGTCTCAGACGATACCACAGATGAAGACGCAGGATGTGGAGGTTCCAGGCTGGTGTGGTTACACGTGGCATGTGGTTGTGAGGCCGTTTGGAAGTCCTGCCAAATTCTCTAAAATGATGGTGGAGGCAGCTTATGGAGGAGAAATTAACATTTGATTATCTGGAAACAGCTCTGGTAGACATTCCTGCACTCAGCATGCCAATTGCATACTCCCTCAAAACTTGAGAGATCTGTGGCATTGTGTTGTGTGACAAAACTGCACATTTTAGAGTTGCCTTTTATTGTCTATAGCACAAGGTGCAGCTATGTAATGATCATGCTGTTTGATCAGCTCCTTGATATGCCACACCTGTCAGGATGGGATGGATTTCTTGTCAAAATAGAAATGCTCACTAAAGGGATGTAAACAAATTTGTGCACTAAATTTGAGAGAAATAAGCTTTTTATGCGTGTTAAACATTTTAGTGATCTTTCATTTCAGCTCATGAAACATGGGACTGACACTTTTGTCGTGTCTTTGGCATAATTCAATTGAAGACCGTTATTTTATCAAATAAATTCTCTGTAATTATTATTACGTGATTACCCTAATCATGTAAATGTAATTAACTAGGAAGTCGGGGCACAAAGGAAAATTTCAGATGACAAAATTGTTATTTTAATATCTGATCAATTAGTATTCTAATTAATTAATTATTCTTTACCTCACGTTAGTCTCATTCCAAACGTCATAAATTGTCAGTTATCTGCACGAACCCAGCCTTTACTATGAATCATCCATACACCAATTGTCTTAATTAATAATGTATTTACTAACTTACTAAATAATCACAGAAATGCATCAACAAACAACAGTTATGGTTACAAGGAAATGATAGGGGAGGTTCCCTAGTGGGCTAAGCCGATATGATGGCTTGGTGGACACAGTACTACTATATTTATATGAATTGAAATGCTAATCCTTTGCACATGAACGCTCACTCAATCTGGGATAATTGCATCAATATATATACTTACGCCCAGTGTGTCGTCGTGATCTCTGTTGGAGAGTCAGTTCATCATCGTCTCTCTCTGCTTCCCTGAAGATCAAAGTCTTCCGTGGTTAGAATGGATACTTCGGAGTACCATTCAGAAATGTTCTTATAGATAGTTATGAAAACTTAGGACACTAAAGATGCCTTTCTACTTTCTACTGACTATGAAAAAACCCCAAAAGAAAGAAGCCCAGGGTCACTGCTCATCTGTGTGAACATGCCCTAGGCATGCTGCAAGGAGGCCTGAGGACTGCAGATGTGGCCAGGGCAATGAATTGCATTGTCCGTACTGTGAGATGCCTAAGACGGCACTACAGGGAGACAGGACAGGCAGCTGATCGTCCTCGCAGTGGCAGATCACGTGTAACTACACCTGCACAGGATCGATACATCCAAACATAACACCTGCAGGACAGGTACAGGATGGCAACAACAACTGCACGAGTTACACCAGGAACGCACAATCCCTCAATCAGTGCTCAGACAGTCCGCAATAGCCTGAGAGAGGCTGGACTGAGGGCTTGTAGGCCTGTTGTAAGGCAGGTACTCACCAGACATCACCGGCAACAGCATTGTCCGTACTGTGTGTGATTTCCTGCAAGACAGGAATGTCAGTGTTCTGCCATGGCCAGCGAAGAGCCCGGATCTCAATCCCATTGAACACATCTGGGACCTGTTGGATCGGAGGGTGAGGGCTAGGGGCCATTCCCCCCAGAAATGTCCGGGAACTTGCAGTTGCCTTGGAGGAAGAGTGTGGTAACATCTCACAGCAAGAACTGGCAAATCTGGTGCAGTACATGAGGAGAAGATGCACTGCAATACTTAATGCAGCTGGTGGCCACACCAGATACTGACTGTTACTTTTGATTTTGACCCCCCTTTGTTCAGGGACACATTATTCCATTTCTGTGGAACTGTTCATAGAAATATTTACACATGTTAAGTTTGCTGAAAATAAACTCAGTTGACAGTGAGAGGATATATTTTTTTTTGTTGCTGAGTTTAGTTTCATTTTTACTTATTCATTTTCTACAATAATTAGATGCAAACCCCATAATTGAGAAATGTATACATTCAGATATTAAGTTGTGTGTTTCCTGTCCTCTCTGAGGTCACCAAATGAAAAACAGTCATCATACCCATTCCCACCTTCTCACAAATGGTCATTTTGTATCAAATTCCTATTTTGGGGATTTAGGAGTTTGCCATTGTTCTCTCTATGTTTCTCTCTTTCTGCATGGCCAGGGGGAGAGAGTCTTCGCCAGTAATTTATGACCTAAGATAACAGAACCGGAAATGAAAAATTATGTAAAGATATGAATGTGATTATAGGAAGTTCAGTGGTTCTTCCTTTAAAAGTTGCAGCGTTCCGCGGGGCGCCACAGAATTCTATGGCACGTTATTTAAGTGTCAGCCATTGAATCGGACAATGACCCAACACACCTGCAGGCTGTGTAAGGGCTGTTTGTCCAAGAAGGAGAGTGATGGAGTGCTGCATCAGATGACCTAAACTCTACAATCACCCGACCTCAACCCAATTGAAATGGTTTGGCATGAGTTGAGCCGCAGAGTAAAGGAAAAGCAGCCAACACGTGCTCAGCATATGTGGGAACTCCTTCAAGACTTTTGGAAAAGCATTCCAGGTGAAGCTGGTTGAGAGAATGCCAAGACTATGCAAAAGCTGTTATCAAGGCAAAGGTTGGCTACTTTGAATAAAATATCCAATATATTTGGATTTTTTGTTACTATATAATACCATATCTGTTATTTCATAGTTTTGATGTCTTCACTATTATTCTACAATGTAGAAAATAGTGACAATAGAGAAAAACCCTGGAATGAGTAGGTGCTTTTAAACTTTTGACTGGTACTGTATATATTTTCCAAACCGAAACCAAAGTGACCTCAAAAAGCACTCATCGCTCAGCACTAGGTCTATTTTGTAATAGCCTTTCAAAGATGTGCTTGGGAAAGCACGATAAGCACAAAACTATGTTCATAATGGGTGTGTTGTGAGAAAAGATGACGCATTACATGGTTTTGTTCAGAACGCAGAAAAAGGGGGCACTTCAATTCTCAGAAAAAACTATGTATATCTCAAACGGACAACATGCACCCAATTCTATACATTTTGTTGTTGAAGATAACTTAGTCCATTGACTAACTTACCTTGAAAAATGGTATCACTTTCAACACCAAATATGAGATAAAATGAGTATTGTGTAAACATTTCCAAAACATTGAGCGTAGAAAAGCAGACAGCAGAAAATAAGCAAAATACAGAGTAATCATGATTCAATACGTGGAGAAATGGGTTGAGCTACCAGAATCACACTGATACTGTATGTTGACAAAAGTCTAACAAAAAGTTTACCTGAAGCCACTACACTCAGAGATAGATATCAGCGGACCCTGCCTTGGGTTTTGTCACATCCATAGCCTCAAAGACGTACAGCAGAAGCTTGCATTGAGATTGTCACCCGGGTGAGCTCTGAGCGGTTTTGACAGGTTCTCTCACATGAGAGCCAATTTCTCAGGGCCCAATACCCTGTGTGCTGAGTGACCAAGCATTTCACTGCTGATCACAGAGAACCAGCCCAGCAGCAATGCTTGACACGTGAATATACGATTCAGGCAGAGCACTGCTCATGTATGGAGGTAAATTATAGCTCTCGGAGGCTGTGACGAGGAAAAATTGCTTGACGAATTGTTCCTAGGTCACCCCAAAGGAACAGGAAGGAGAGGCCACACTAGGAGAGAACCTCTGGAAATATTTTTATTTTACCTTTATTTAACTAGGCAAGTCAGTTAAGAACAAATTCTTGTTTTCAATGACAGCCTAGGAACAGTGGGTTAACTGCCTGTTCAGGGGCAGAACAACAGATTTGTACCTTGTCAGCTCGGGGGTTTGATCTTGCAACCTTCTGTATACTAGTCCACTAGGTTACCCTGCCGCCCCAAATATATGGCTGTTGCCAAAAGTGAAGGACAGATGATGCTATTTTCGTCTTGCTTTTGTCTTCTGCTGCCTCTTGTTTGTAGACGTAGCAATTGCTTTGAGTTTGTGTGTGGCTTTGAACAAGTGGGTCATCGATGGGAAGTGATTAAAAGATGACGAGGTTACAAAATATGGTGGTGTGGGAGGGGTGGACATACAGTTATACACCCCTTGCACAGTCTTCAACATTTTCTGCCTTATAATGAAATCTCAAAAGGGAATACATTTAATTTGTTTCTGTACCTATAAGAATATTTTGAAGATAAATACTAACGCAGAGGACGAGAGCACCAAACTAAATATAGCATTAATGGTCAATAGGGAATTGTCAATGTAAATTGTTGGTCTTCAGTTCAACAGCTGTTTAGAATATGTGGAATGTCACTCCTGAACTCAGAGCTATGTGTGCTATGATCTGTACATTGTGTCGGGAGCAGGATACTTGGTTAAATGGGTTAAATGGCCATTGGTCCACTTGTACTGCAATAACTTCTGATTGGTCAACCTCAGACTAGGGTGGGGGGTTATAAATGGCATCCTGTTCCTTTGTTCGGTGGAGAAAAGCTGAGGACAGGGAGACTGAACATCTACCTCCCAGCATATCTTGATTTGTCCTTCTCAAATAAACCTATTTTTCTCCCCCTGATTTGCTTTGGAGTTTGTGTTATTGAAGAATAACATAAATTGCTAAGACTACCAATCTACTCTACACAACCTACTCCACATTTTTAAAGTGAAAGAACATCATACAAAATATAAACAGTCTTGATTGCGTATTGCTTCATACCCCAGAGTTAGAACCTTAAGCAGCCATTACTGCTGTGAATAATTTTGAATAAGATTCTACCAACTTTGCACAACTCGTAGAGCAACATTTATTTAATGTTTTTGTCAAAATTGCTCAAGATCAGTAAATGTGTTTGGGAGTCATTGAAACCTTGTCTCTGACTTCCAAGTAAATTTAAGTCATAACTGAGACTGGACCACTCAACACCTCCTGGAAAAACATGACATAGCACAACATTTTTGTAATTGTCCAGCTGAAAATAAAAAAAATCACAGGGTTAAGTTTTCAGAAGACTAAGGAAGGTTTTCCTCAAACTTTTTACCAATAGGGGCCTGCCGAGTGGCACAGCGGTCATTGCAGTGCTAGCTGTGTTACTATAGATCCTGGTTAAATACCATAGGGGAGGATTTGGACTGCCGGGATGTCCTTGTCCTAGCGACTCCTGTGGTGGGCTGAATGCATGCACTCTGACAACGGTTGCCAGGTGTCTGGTGTTTCCTCTGACACATTGGTGCGGCTGGCTTCCAGGTTAAGCATGCATTATTGTTTTTCAGGGGACACACGGCTCTTGACCTTCGCTTCTCCCGAGCCCATACGGGAGTTGCAGCGATGGGACAAGACCTTAAATGACTTGCATAGTTAAATAAAGGTTAATTAAATAAAAAAGGTGTACAAAAAAGGTAAAGATATATGGAATAAATGCAATGGGACAAGGACACAGCTCGATCTTTGGACACTTCAAGATATGAAAACATTTGACCAAATTTGGGTACAACTTTACATTCCAGCTATGTAACAACCAGGTAATAAGATGGTAATAACTACTAATAGCTATCAATTACCATTAGTTACCAATAGTAGTTACCATGTAGTTTCCCCGCCAATTGTTTCCTGACAGCCCAACCAGCCTATGGTTGCTACCTGGAAACAGAGATGGTAGTTTCTATGTAATAACGCCAAATCAGTGCGGGAAAATTCAACAATACCTGTTTCTATTTAGTTCTACCATTATATCCCTTTAAATGTCCCAACTAGCACATGGTTTGTAACCTGGAAACAGAGATGGTAGTTGCTATATAATAATGCTGTATCAGTGCTGCAAAATGCATAATTACCAGTTCTCTCTTTAGTTATAGTATTGGTTTTTGTATGGTGAAGGGAACATTACATGAAAAAAAAACCGTATCTGTAATCCTTTAGGTTACCAGCAAAAATATTGTAATCAATTTACAGATACCTTTGAAAAACGAAATCAGGGATCGGCAATTGGCGTCCTCCCTTTTGAAGGCCATCGGATCAATTTCCACAAAAAAAAAGTATTAAGTCGGGATCTCAACTTACTGTTGAGAGTTAGAATAGTGGAATACACGATGTGCAATATCAAAATTTTATCTGTGCATCAGCAGTTTTTCTCTTGTTATTTCAGTCACTGACAGTCACTCAGTTAGCCCATGTCAACAAAACATGTTTTGATTGGTAAGTTAGTCTAGCCATCTAAAGTTGTAGTAATCATAAAAACTGCAAACATTTCTCTCCACCCTGGGGGAAAATGTGTAGAATTGAATAACATTGTTGTAGAATTACTGCATGGATGTGGGTAAACAGACCTGTGAGCGATTGAGGCCCCTCATGAGTTCAGCAGTATCAAAGTTTCCGATTCCTGTTCTAAATGCATAATTATTACCATCTCATTACCCGGTTATTACCGAGCTGGAATGTAAAGTGGTACAAACATTTGTTTTAAGTGTTGCCCAATACATTTCATGTTCTCATCTTTTCAAAGTAAAATACACAGAGAGAGCGAGAAGGGGGCATTGAGAAACAGTGATTGAGGACGGACTGAGGCTTCCCCTCAAACAAAGCCCATTTAGGACAAACAGATTATGGGGTTTACACTAATATGCACATAATGCATTTCTTTCCCTTCTTTATCTCTTACATAATCCTCACAATCCCATTTCAATTCATTGGCTAAGGGATTGTTCAGTCTTTGAAAATGTAATTGTCTAGCCTTAATACATTACTTTGGATTCCGTGTTCATTAGTTCCGTATTGCTCAATGGGTATTTATTTAGGTTGTAATGAAGTTGTTATGAGAACTCAATTCAACCAGTTGTATCAGATTAGACTTTCTAATGATTTGATGCCCTAGAGTCCAATGCATAATTCAAGCGGATATTTCATTGTACGACATAGAAAAATTGTATAGTACACACATTTTCACGTAAGAAAACTGAAAGTAGCATGGACATGCATAACTGTCCTTCCAAAGTAACCAAAATAGAGGAGTCAATATCTGGCTCTGAAAAGTAATTTGTGTCTTCAGAAGATAACTTTTTATCGATGTCCTTGGAGAATGAGTCGCTGATGTATGATGATTAAACCCTCTTTCAGACAAATGAATTAGCTATGGCAGACATTTGATTGACTCTCAGTATACTGTAGATGAATCGTGCTTTCCCCCCATTTCCTTTTCTTTGTGATGAAGATGAGATACTCCCTAAGTAGAAGTGAAAGGCTTTTTGTGTTCTAACACCCACACATAGCTCATATCCATTTCTCAAATCTATTTTTTTCCATATTAATAAATGTTTCTATCACAGCCTTGGTCATTGCAATCAAAGAAGACAAGCTCTAAATAAGGTAGAAAGGAGACATCTAATCTCATCTATGCAGAATGAGGTATACTCAAATGTGCATGATTAAATTTAACTTTTGAAAATCCTAACTTAAATTACTTTTTGAGGACCTCCAAATGGATAATACTGCTTCTCTCAGACCAAAAGTGTATACAACAAACACATTAATTCACCCAGGGAAAACTGCTGAAGTTAAATGAAAAGATTGTCACAGCAGTGAAAAGTTTTACTTTTTAAACTATAAAAGGCAACCCTGCACATTAGAGAGAAAAGCTAAATATACAGATGGATGTTGTTTTTTGTTTTTAATTCTTTAAATATCATTTCATATCGTGTTATAACATGAACACTTGTGAAACATTTTTATGCTACATACAATAAACAGGAAGTAGCTAAACCTTTTTATTGTTCTACTACCTAGAATTGTCTAACCTACAATGTACTCACACAATGTTATGTAATTATTTTGACAATGTCATCTTCAATTGCTTACATATACAATTGAAATTAGGTTACATGCATTAATACGAATCAAACACATTAAAGCTAAATTGATTATTAGATTTTCTCAGTCCCCCACTCAAGTAATCCATACCTTTAATAGACATCCAATTTCCAGTCCTCTGTGTGTTCCCTGCAGTGTCAAGTGTCTAATCAAACAAGCAGTGCAGTGACAGTCTATCATTTATCAAGTACAAATCATGTGTGACAATTAAGCAGTGGGAATGGTTAATGATGCACAAGTTGTCTCTGACCTTATTTTTTCTCCATTTAAACCCAGGGCTATTTATCAAATGCAAATTATGCCATTACCACTAAAACAGATCTTGGAAATGTCACTGGCACATCCATTCATTTCTCAGGTGGGAAGTGATTCATATTCCATTAAGCATAATACATAAAAGAATGTCTACCTTCTGGAAATTAATGTTCCTGACCTTCATATAAATTAGATTTTAAATGCAAATCGGCTAGGGAAAGAGGGAAAGCTTAATCAATAGCTTGGGCATGAATACCAATGATAAATGTGTCTGCCTGGAATCAATAGGTCCCCATACACATGGCATGAAAAAGGGCTAAGCTGTAAATCCAACATGAAAAGACAAACTTTCAAAAATAATTTCCCATACTATCCACTCAATGTAATATGTTTTAAAAATGCTTTGATGGAAAACACAAACAAACAATTAAGCCTAATTGAATGTATTGTCCAGTTGAAGTCGGAAGTTTACATACACTTAGGTTGGAGAGATTAAAACTTGATTCTCAACCACTCCACAAATGTCTTGTTAACAAACTCTAGTTTTGGCAAGTCGTTTTGGACATCTACTTTTCATTTACATCTACTAAGTCATATTTCCAACAATTGTTTACAGACAGATTATTTCACTTATAATTCACTGTATCACAATTCCATTGGGTCAGAAATTTACATACACTAAGTTGACCGTAAACAGCTTGGAAAAATGCACAAAATTATGTCATGGCTTTAGAAGCTTCTGATAGGCTAATTTACATAATTTGAGTCAATTGGAGGTGTACATGTGGATGTATTTCAAGGCCTACCTTCAAACAAAATTGTAGACCTCCACAAGTCTGGTTCATCCTTGGGAGCAATTTCAAAATGCCTGAAGGTACCACGTTCATCTGTACGAACAATAGTACGCAAGTATAAACACCATGGGACCACATAGCCATCATACCACTCAGGAAGGAGACGCGTTCTGTCTCCTAGAGACAAACGTACATTGGTGCGAAGTGCAAATCAATCCCAGAACAACAGAAGAGGACCTTGTGAAGTTGCTGGAGTTAACAGGTACAAAAGTATCTATATCCACAGTAAGTCCTATATCGACATAAGCTGAAAGGCCGCTCAGCAAGGAAGAAGCTACTGCTCCAAAACCGCCAGAAAAAAGCCAGACTATGTTTTGCAACTGCACATGGAGACAAAGATCGTACTTTTTGGAGAAATGTTCTCTGGTCTGATGAAACAAAAATAGAATCAGACAGGGAGTCAAAGCTTGGTCGCAAATGGGTCTTCCAAATGTACAATGACCCCAAGCATACTTCCAAAGTTGTGGCAAAATGGCTTATGGACAACAAAGTCAATGTATTGGAGTGGCCATCACTAAGCCCTGACCTCAATCCTATAGAACATTTGTGGGCAGAACTGAAAAAGCATGTGCGAGCAAGGAGGGCTACAAACCTGACTCAGTTACACCAGCTCTGTCAGGAAGAATGGGCCAAAATTCACCCAACTTATTGTGGGCAGCTTGTGGAAGGCTACCCGACAAGTTTGACATTTTAAAGGCAATGCTAACACATACTAATTGAGTGTATGTAAACTTCTGACCCACTGGGAATGTGATGAAATAAATAAAAGCTGAAGTAAATCATTCTCTCTACTATTATTCTGGCATTTCACATTCTTAAAAAAAATGGTGATCCGAACTGACCTAAGACAAGGAATTTTTACTAGAATTATATGTCAGGAGTGGTGAAAAACTGAGTTTAAATGTATTTGGCTGTCACGTTCTGACCTTAGTTCCTTTGTGATGTCTTTGTTTTAGTATGGTCAGGGCGTGAGTGGGGTGGGCAGTCTATGTTCTTTTTTCTATGAATTGGTACTTCTGTGTTTGGTCTGGTATGGTTCTCAATCAGAGGCAGCTGTCAATCGTTGTCCCTGATTTAGAACCATACTTATGCAGCCTGTTTTCACCCTTGAGTTGTGGGTGGTTATATTTTCTATTCAGTGTTTTTTCAGCACCATTCAGGACTGTTCGTTTGTCGTTTTATTGTTTTGATTCAGTGTTAAATTACTTTATTAAAGAATATGGACACTTACCACGCTGCGCATTGGTCCTCCCCTTCTTCCACCTACGACGAACGTTACAGAATCTCCCACCAACCAAGGACCAAGCAGCGTGGTAATGGGTAGTGGCAGAAATCTCAAGACTCCTGGACATGGGAGGAGATTTTGAACGGAGAAGGACCCTGGTTACAGGCTTGGGAATAACGCCGTCCCAAGGCAGAGCTGGAGGCAGCGAAAGCTGAGCGGCGGTGGTATGAGGCGGCAGCACGTCAGCGCAGCGGGGACAAGAGGCAGCCCCAAAACTTTATTGGGGGGTGGCACACGGGGAGTGTGGCCAAGTCAGGTAGGAAACCTGAGCCAACTCCCTGTGCTTACTGTGGAGAGAGGTGGACCGGGCAGGCACTGTGTAATGCCGTGAGGCCCACGGTGTCCCCGGTGCGCAGGCATAGCCCGGTGCGTTACAGCGCAGCGCCTCGTTTCGGCCGGGCTAGAGTGGGCATCGAGCCAGGTGCCATGGAGCCGGCTCAGCGCATCTTGTGTCCAGTGCGTCTCCTCGGGCCGGGGTACATGGCACCAGCCCTACGCATGGTGTCCCCGGTTTGCCAGCACAGCCGAGTGCGGTCTATTCCATCTCGCCGCACTGGCCTGGCTACGGGGAGTATCCAGACAGGTAGGGTTGTGCAGGCTCGGTGTTCGAGACCTCCAGTGCACCTCCACGGTCCGGTCTATCCGGTGCCTCCTTCACGCACCAGGCCTCCGGTGGCAGCCCCCCGCACCAGGCTGTCTCTCCGTCTCCTCCCTACCGGTGCTCCCGCCTTTCCAGCGCTTCAAAATGCAGTCAGGAGCTGCCAGAGCCAGCAGCCAGTCAGGAGCTGCCAGAGCCGTCCATTACTCCGGTGCTGCCAGAATCGCCCTTCACTCCGGAGCTGCCGGAGTCTCCTGTCTGTCCGGTGCTGCCGGAATCTCCTGTCCATTCGGGACTCGTTGCTTGGGTCCCCAGTCCGAGGGCGGCGGGGAGGGTCGCCGCTCTAAAAGGGGCCGCGGAGGCGGGTTAAAAGGCGCAGAAAGACTATGGTGGAGAGGTGTCCACGTCCCGCAACAGAGCCGCCACCGTGGAGGTTCAGGTTTTGCGGCCGGAGTCCGCACCTTTGGGGGGGGGGTACTGTCACGTTCTGACCTTAGTTCCTTTGTGATGTCTTTGTTTTAGTATGGTCAGGGTGTGAGTTGGGTGGGCAGTCAGTACTTTTTTCTATGATTTGGTATTTCAATCAATTTATTTAAGGACATGGACACTTACCACGCTGCGCATTTGTCCTCCTCTTCTTCCACCTACGACGAACGTTACATTGGCTAAGCTGTATGTTAACGTCCGACTTCAACTGTATATGTTGTACACTTTTTATGCAGTCGACATTTGTTGTCCAGCGTTTCAATATTCACATAACAGCATCATAGCATCATAAGCAAACTCATGAATTCAGATTAAAATGAAAGTATTGGTTCAAGAGGATAATATCACATTTTTATATTTCAAAGTATATTATTGATCAAAGAATGCAGGTGGGTATATTATAATTACAATGCTTGTCCTCCTCTCTTGGCCACAATCTTAGTCAGCATCTCCAGCCCACGGAGTCCATCACTACTTTGAGTGGTATTTCCCAGTCTCTTGACGCTGCAGCTTATCGCACACACTGGGATAACTAGGGGGAGAGACTGGCTAGTCCATCACTAGAGGCCACAGGGACTCTAAATGCCCTGGTCAGTGTCCTGCTGAGCAATCAATCTCCACACACTCCACACCGCTGGGCATCTGCTGAGAACCACTTCTGTCAAAGAGATCTGGAAAAGAGAACAGATATAAATCTAGACTAGACAACTGCGTTCCTCTCACTTATCACATCACTCCTTGACAGAATCACCTCAGTAAGGGACACCGAGCAGCGAGCAATCGGCATTGAGCAACAATGGTTTTGAATGGTATCACACATTTGTGTTGCCGCCAACATGCCATCAATTGGTTGTTTTTTGGTAGAGAGTTATCAAAGTAGATTAACTCAATTGCAGTTGTTTTCTCCTCTGGGTGTAAGCAACAGTTTGACAGGTAAATTATTTGGTTCAGATGGTGGTCATAGCTCACTTGAATTCACGCATGCACAGAAACAGAAAGACACACACACCGTTATTTGGATTGATAGCGGTTGTTATGGGAATCCAGAATGTAAAATTTTGACTTTGAGGTCTCAGTATTTTAGTACGCATGCACACACGCACACACACACACGGATTGATAGCAGTTATTATGGGAAACAACAATGTAACATGTAGACATTGAGTTTTCAGTGTCACTATAACTGGTTTTAATGTTCTCATACATTGTGTCTGTCATGAGGTATTGAAAGTGTTTACTGTATGTCCTTAAATTACAGGTTATACAAGGGACCAGCTGACAAGGGTTGTATCTGTATCAAGTGACACATTGCTGTAATTTAGGATGAGAAATAAGCTGCAGTCATTATTCAATAAAAAACAGTCAATAAACACCTTGTAGAAAGACATAATGGGGGGTAAAAAACTGTGTAGGCCTAGTACACAGGTCTGTGTCGTTTCAGCAGTGGTGTAAAGTGGGGCGGCAGGTAGCCTAGCGGTTAGAGCGTTGGACTAGTAACCAAAATGTTGCAAGATTGAATCCCTGAGCTGACAAAGTAAAAATCTGTTGTTCTGCCCCTGAAAGATAGTTAACCCACTGTTCTTAGGCTGTCATTGAAAATACAAATTTGGTCTTGACTGACTTGCCTAGTTAAATAAGGGGAAAAAAGCTCTCAAAATTAAACAACTAGTTCACAACAATGCTTAAACCATGTCAGGAGACCACTTTTGAGAACTGGTACAATGTGTTTTATTTTTGTGTGTAGTTGTTACCTTTTCATTCAGGTGTGCACCATGCATCTATAACAATAGTCTGTTGTTTCTGTAGCCTACATATGTGCAGATTTAGCAAAACATTCGCCCAATAGATTGATGTAAATAATAATGTAGTAATAATAATCATGTAGTTAACATTTATTTTAGCAGGATTTTGGGAAAGCCTTTCCATCTACCAGAAGGCGATTATCATTAGCATCTCTAACAGCTACACAAAGTGTTACAGATATGCATGAACTGCACAATGCAAAAACACAGATTTCTTGTGCATTGCCTCTTCCTAAAGTTACAGGAAATACAAATCATTGATGCATTCTATTCATGTCCTATGGTATAGTTGGGCAAACTTATTAGTCCTTTGAATCAGTTTTCTTTGTAGCCTAGTAATGGTGCAACCATAAAGCTAACAAATCTGTGCTGGGTCTTTTCCTCTAAGACACTCGGAAACAATGGTACAATGGTACCATTAATGGTCACATTCCTGCTTGCACTTAGGTGCTCATCTTCAGAATCATTTAAAGGCCCAGTGCAGTCAAAAACGTGTTTTTTCATTGTATTATATATACTTTCACATTGTGAGGTTGAACAATTACTGTGAAATTGTTAAAATGATAATAATGCAAGTGTAGAGTAAGAGCTGTTTGAAAATACTGAAATTTCATTCTGTTTTGGTGGGATTGAAATTTGGCATGCCTGGTGACATCACCAGGCGGTAAATTAGTTAAAGGTCAACTGCCCCTTAGAACCAACTTTTCTGGTTTGATTTGCATCAGAAATATTAATTCTAGTGTCAAAATGTACTACAAAGTGTAAATAGGATCAAGTTGGTCATAAAGTCAGTATCGTCCAAAGCTGAGTTTTGTAAGTGAGTTTGTCATGATTACTGGAAGGTTTGGTATGGATTACTTACATGCCCACGTTTGCCAATGACGCTCAATTTACAAGATACACGTTGTGGTTTGCCCCCAGCTGCCATTTGCTGGAGATTTGTTGTTAATTCTACGTATGGGTGCAACATGGACATTTCGCTAAGCAAAGAATGAGTGAAAATGGGCTCCCATAAAGTTGGTGTAAACTTCAAATGCATTTCAACAATATTGCTAGATGGCCAGGAATAGATTACATCTGACACTTCTGCTGCTTGTCAACCATCAAACCACTAGTGTTTGCCATAGACTGTTTACTCTGCTACCGTCCAGCAAATGGTACCGGAGCAGCCGCTCTTGGAACAACAGGCTCCGAAACAATTTCTACCCCCAAGCCATAAGACTACTAAAAAGCCGTAAGACTGCTAAATAGTTAATTAATGGTTACCCAGACTTGCACTAACTCTATGCAGACTCACAAGACTATATAAACACTAAGTGTACTAAACATTAAGGACACCTGCTCTTTCCATGACATAGACTAACCAGGTGAATACAGGTGAAAGCTATGATCCCTTATTGATGTCACTTGTTAAATCCACTTCAACCAGTGTAGATGAAGGGAAGGAGACAGGTTAAAGAAGGATTTTTAAGCCTTGAAACATGGATTGTGTATGTGTGCCATTCAGAGGGTGAATGGACAAGACAAAAGATTTAAGTCCATTTGTAGTAGGTTCCAGGTGCACCGGTTTGTGTCAAGAACTACAACGCTGCTGGGTTTTTCATGCTCAACAGTTCCCGTATATATCAATAATGATACACTAACCAAAGGACATCCAGCCAACTTGGGCCAGCATCCCTGTGTAATGCATTCAACACCTTGTAGAGTCCATGCCCCAACGAATTAATGCTGTTCTGAGTGAAAAAGGGGGGTTGCAACTCAATATTAGGAAGGTGTTCCTAATGTTTTGGTATACTCACTATTTCCTCTCATAGGTGATAGTCATAGCTTTCTGAGCTATATCTTGACTTCTTGTTGTCCTCTTATGCTAAGGTATACAGCTGAACAATTCTGGCAATTGCATAAACACGAACCATGATTATTTTCTATCCTATTCTATCTAGCTAGCCCATTAATCGTGACTCTGTGTTTGATTAAGGAGTTATTCAGTGGGTGAAACGAATGAAAATAGACTGTTGTATTAGAGAAAATAGGAGGAAGTTAAGTGAGAAATATTAATTAGGAGAATGTGATAACGATAACTCAGTGAGCTTTTCTCATTTTGAGTGAAGAAGTTTGCTCTTTAATGAGGCCTGAGTTCAAATGACTCTCGATTCACCTCTTTTCCTCCCCATCTGTCAGAGTCCATCTTGATTGGACACGTCAATGCAAAATTAATGAATCTCTTCAAAATATACTCTGCACAGTACGTAAAGGTTGTCACTATGTGTAGATACTGTAAGTATAGATACATTGATGTGTTCATGTTACAAATACTAAACATTTTATGCTGCCTATATCATACTGATGTGCATATAAAAATAGTATGCCTGTACTTTACCTAACAAATCAAAATCAGTTGTGTGCAGAATGCTACTTCAGCTGTATAACAAAAACCTGAATGCCATTTCTATGGTCTATTTGCAAAAATCTTAGTATTTTGCTGTGTAACAGATAGACATGCACAGCACTCTGGGTGAGGTTCTGTCTTCAAGTCTCCAGTGGGTTATGAAGTCCCTTCCATCTATGTAATGCATGACAGGTTATGGACATGTGTAGTCAGTTGGCAGGAGGGGTGGAGTACGTGACAGAGTTTTACTCATGAGTCGAGCAGGCAGAGTTCAATACATTGCCTTGCAAAACTATTTTTCCTATTTTGATGCAATACAACCTGTAATTTAAGTGGATTTGTATTTGGATTTCATGTAATGGAGATACACAAAAAAAGTCCAAATTGGTGAAGTGAAATGAAAAAAATAACTTCTAAAAAAATAAAACCCGGGAAAGTGGTGGGTGCATATGTATTCACCCCCTTTGCTATGAAGCCCCTACATACAATCTGGTACAACCAATTACCTTCAGAAGTCACATAATTAGTTAAATAAAGTCCACCTGTGTGCAATCTAAGTGTCACATGATCTCAGTAGATATATACACCTGTTGTGAAAGGCCCTAGAGTCTGCAACACCACTTAGCAAGGGGCACCACCAAGCAAGTGTCACCATGAAGACCAAGGAGCTCTCCAAACAAGTCAGGGACAAAGTTGTGGAGAAGTACAGATCAGGTTTGAGTTATAAAGAAATGTCTGAAACTATGAACATCCCACGGAGCATCATTAAATCCATTATTTAAAAAATGTAAAGAACATGGCACCACAAAAATACTGCCAAGAGAGGGCCACCCACCAAAACTCACAGCCCAGACAAGGAGGGCATTAATCAGAGAGGCAACAAAGAGACCAAAGATAACCCTGAAGGAGCTGCAGAGCTCCACAGTGGAGGTTGGAGTATCGGTCCATAGGACCACTTTAAGCCGTACACTCCACAGAGCTGGGCATTACAGAAGAGTGGCCAGATAAAAAGCCATTGGGTTAAATAAAAAAATAACACATTGGGTGATCGCCAAAAGGCATGTGGGAGACTCCCCAAACATATGGAAGATTTTTGGCCATCAAGGAAAACACTGTCTGGTGCAAACCCAACACCTCTTATCACCCCGAGATACCATCCCCGGCAGGGCCTGGGAAACTGGTCAGAATTGAAGGAATGATGGATGGCGCTAGGTTTCTTGAAGGAAACCTGTTTCAGTCTTTCAGTCAGATTTGAGACTGGGACGGAGGTTCACCTTCCAGCAGGACAATAATCCTAAGCATACTGCTAAAGCAACACGAGTGGTTTAAGGGGAAACATTTAAATGTCTAGGAATGGCCTAGTTAAAGCCCAGACCTCAATCCAATTGAGAATCTGTGGTATGACTTAAAGATTGCTGTACACCTGCAGTACCCATTCAACTTGAAGGAGCTGGAGCAGTTTTTCCTTGAAAAAATTCCAGTGGCTAGATGTTCCAAGCTTATAGAGACATACCCCAAGAGACTTGCAGCTGTAATTGCTGCAAAATTGGCTCTACAAAGATTTGACTTTAAGGAGGTGAATAGTTATGCACGTTCAAATTCTATTTTTTTGTCTTATTTCTTGCTAAACATATATTTTGTATCTTCAAAGTGTTGTGTAAATCAAGTGATACAACCCCCCGCCCCAAAAAATATATATTTTAATTCCAGGTTGTAAGGCAACAAAATAGGAAAAATGCCAAGGGGGTGAATACTTTCGCAAGACACTAACTACAGGCAAATTGAGATGCAGGAGGCTGACACTCTTCTCATACTGAGTAGCCTACAGAGTAATATGAGTAGAATGCAATTGCTGAACTTATGTAGATATTATAAACAAATCTTTAACACCTTTCAATTGAAACAAAAAAACAATAACAAGTAACAGCTGTCTTGCATAATTTTAATCCTGAGTACAAGGTCATCCCATTTCAGACTTCAGTATCAACCTGTCTTTCAGTCAGAAGACTCCATGATCAAAGCCACTCTCCTGTCCTCCATTTTGTAAAAACAAAAAAGGTAGAGTGACATGTATTAAAAGAGTGATGTTATTTTGTCCGTATTTTCAGTTTATTGGCTCTGTAAAATCTGTTTATTGTGGTAGAACTATTTAACTGAGTCAGATTTCCATTTGGCAAATAAAGGTGATTCTGATTCTGATATTACTACACACTTGTGATGTCCTGTCTTATTAGTAATAACCTTTTGTCCTTTCTGAGGTGTTTGCCAGTGCCAGTAGATCAGCTCCAGGCCCCTCTCATCACAGATATGGTTATGAAGTAGCCTAAATTACAGATCCGACCACGCTCCTATCACAGAGAAAAAGAGAGAGGGAGAGAGAGTAAGACTGTCATGGAATACAACAGTAAATACACGGTTGAACATAGCCAATCAGAGCTCCTGATTCACAGCTAATTCACAAGGGACACGTGCCAGCATGAAGCAAGGAGTAGTCCATGGGCACAGTTAAATTAGGCACTTTCTTACAACATAAACCTTAAAATTGAGTTGCACCCCCCCCCACCCCCTGATTCCCTTGTGGTCAGTCAATGTCAATATGTGACCTGATTCAGGAAATTAGGTGTATATCGCAAGTCATGACTTCACAGGAGAGCTGTTAGAATGTAAAAAATATTTTTTACCAAAATGCGTTTCTTGGCAGAAATGCCTTCTCCAACATGTGAACTTTCATGTGCCTTAATATCAAGCTTGTATGCCATCTGCAAATGCGAATAACATTGTTCAATTATGAGTCTAGTTTGTTTAGCCACAGAAAGAGGCAACCTTCCCGCTAGCCATGATTGGCTGAGATAATGAGTGGGCTGGACATGCCGAGAGATCAGTTTGGATTGGAGCCTAGGTAATCATGTCAAACGGTGGCTTTCTTTGAAATGTATCGCACAGTAAAACTGCGTAAACCTAATGTCAAGTGTAGCAAAGAAGGGGGTCGAGTGATAAATGGCAGATATGTGAGAGCAGAACTAATAAATGGGCTCTGCCCGATCACTAAAATGGCCACCCCTGTCAGAACTACAGACCACAAAATGGCCGACCGCCAAAACTACAAGTCCCAGAAGCAAGGGGAACCCTCAGAAGGTGGAGCCGACCCACAGATAAAGGGTCAAGAAAAACCAGGAAGAGAGAGAGAGAGAGTGCTGGAAGGATCCATGAGCAATAGAGAAAGAGACAATAGAGATTGGCTGGATTTACCGTGTATGAGCTGGATTGTTTTGGACTTACCTGTTGGCGTTTGGACCTGGACCTACCGAGAACCCGATTCATGTACCAAACCCTGCTATCCTTGACCTCGCCTACGGCCTGTGGACCAGGACGGAGAAACAAACACACAGGTACTGTCCTGTTCGAAAGAACTCTCATTCTTGGGTGATTTGGTGACAGTTTACCACTTAATTTGTGACAAACGCTCCTAACCTTGAAGAGGTTTGTCACACAAGTTAATCACTTCACTAGAGTAGGGGGCAGCATTCGGAATTTTGGATGAAAAGCATGCCCAAATTAAACTGCCTGCTACTCAGACCGAGGAGCTAGGATATGCATATAATTAGTAGATTTGGGTGGGAAACACTAAAGTTTCCAAAACTGTTCAAATAATACCTGTGAGTATAACAAAACTGATATGGCAGGCAAAAACCTGAGGAAAATCCATTATTTTGAAAGGCTGTTTTTCCATTGAAAGCCTATCCACCATACAAAGACTTAGGACCCAGTTCACAATCTCTATGGCTTCTTCTACATGTGGCCAGTCTTTAGGCATAGTTTCAGGCTTTTACTCTGACAAAGGAGGGAGTGGACAGTGGAAATTTCCAGCCATGAGCCCAACGCGTGATCGGGAGTGCGCATTTCTTGTTTACCTTTTCTATTGACAAAGCTTTTGTCCGGTTGAAATCTTATTACTTATGACAAACAACTTGAGGATTGATTTTAAACATCGTTTGACATGTTTCTACAAACTTTTATTGTACTTGTCTGGATGTTGTGAGCGCGCATTGTGCCTTTTGGATTACTGATCTAAACGCACCGACAAAAGAGGTTTTTGGACATAAAGAGGGACATTATCGAACAAAACTAACATTTGTCTAACATGGAGACCTGGGAGTGCCACCAGATGACGATCATCAAAGGTAAGTGATTCATTTTAATGCTATTTTTGACTTTGGTGACACCTCTCCTTGGTTGGAAAATGGCTGTATGGTTTTCTGTGGCAAGGCGCTGACCTAACATACTCGAATGGTGTGCTGTTGCCGTAAAGCCTTTTTGAAATCTGACACAGCGGTTACATTAACCTTTCTAGCGCAGGCCGCTAGCGGAACCCCTCGACAAACATTCAAAAATATTTTTCCGAAATATTTAACTTTCACACATTTCACACATTAAGTCCAATACAGCAAATGAAAGATAAACATCTTGTTAATCTACCCATCGTATCCAATTTCAAAAATGTTTTACAGCGAAAGCACAACGTATGATTATGTTAGGTCATAGCCAGGTCAAAAAAACACACAGCCATTTTTCCAGCCAAAGATAGGAGTCACAAAAAGCAGAAATATAGATGAAATCTATCACTAACCTTTGATGATCTTCAGATGACACTCATAGGACATCATGTTACACAATACATATGTTATGTTCGATAATGTGGATATTTATATCCAAAAATCTCAGTTTACATTGGCGCCTTACATGCAGTGATGTATTGATTCCAAAACATCCGGTGATTTTGCAGAAATACTCATAAAACATTGATAAAAGATTCAAGTGTTATTCACAGAATTAAAGAGACTTCTCCTTAATGCTACCGCTGTATCAGATTTCCCAAAAACTTTACGGAAAAAGCATAATCTGGGAACGACGCTCAGAGCCCAAAACAGCCAGAGAAATATCTGCCATTTTGGAGTCAACAAAAGTTAGAAATAACACCATAAATATTCACTTACCTTTAATGATCTTCATCAGAAGGCACTCCCAGGAATCCCAGTTTGACAATAAAGGACTTTGTTCCATAAAGACCATAATTTATGTACAAATAGCGTGTTCAGCCCACTAATTCATCTTCATGAGGCGCAAGCACTTCGTCCAGACAAACTCAAAGTTCCGTTACAGGTTGTAAAAACAAGTCAAACGTTAAGATGTTTTTAACATAAAACATCAATGTTCCAACCGGAGAATTCCTATGTCTGAAGAAAAGCACTGGAATGAGAAGTAACTCTGTCGGGAGCGCGCGTCAGGAGCCTGAGACACTCTGCAAGACCACTGACTCAGAGTTCTCATGAGCCCCTCCTTTATAGTAGAATCCTCATTCAAGTTTCTAAAGACAGTTGACATCTAGTGGAAGCCGTAGGTAGTGCAACCTTATCCATATCCCACTGTGTATTCGTAGTTCAAGCTTTGAAAAACTACAAACCTCAGATGTCCCACTTCCTGGTTGGATTTCTCAGTTTTTCACCTGCCATATAAGTTATGTTATACCCACAGACATCATTCAAACAGTTTTAGAAACGTCAGAGTGTTTTCTATCCAATACTACTACTAATAATAATATGTATATATTAGCATATGGGACAGAGTAGGAGGCAGATCACTCTGGGCACGCCATTCATCCAAAAGTGAAATTGCTGCCCCTTATCCCAAAAAGGTTAAGGAGAAGTTTCTTTAATCATATGTTAAACACTTGTATCTTTCATCAATGTTTATGATGAGTATTTCTGTATTTTGATGTGGCTCTCTGCACTTTCACTGGATGTTTTTTAGAGATAACGCGCCAAAGTCAACTGAGGTTTTTGGACATAAAGATTAACTTTATCGAACAAAACACACATTTATTTTGTAACACGAAGTCCTGTGAGTTCCATATGATGAAGATCAAAGGTTAGTGATTAATTTAATTGCTATTTCTGACTTGTGAGCCCTCTCCTTGGCTGGAAAATGCGCTGACCTAACATAATCCGATGGTGTGCTTTCACCGTAAAGCCTTTTTGAAATCGGACACTGTGCTTGGATTTACAAGAAGCTTATCTTTAAAATGGTGTACAATACTTGTATGTTTGAAGAATTTTAATTATGGGATGTCTGTCGTTTTGAATTTGGCGCCCTGCAATTCCACTTGCTGTTGTCGAGGTGGGACGCTACAGTCCCACTGGTACCAGAGGTTTTAAAGTGTACTGTTAGCTAGATAATGTTGGTTCGCTAGCTAATGTTATGTGTATGCTCGCACTTTCTGGAGGACCGAGTATTAAAATCAGTGGAATTTGAGTATGATAGTTTAGGAGATGGAGAAAACACAAGTCTGGGTTACATCGTCAAATTAAGGGAAACCATGCATGGCATCAGTCAGACACTTCCAAGCATGATGTATACTGGTAGGATAGTCTAGCTAGCTAACATAAGCTAACCCCATTCCATACAAATGTCCGTAACCGCGACATTCAAAACGAGGCTGCAAAGAAACTAATGGGACTGTGGCGACTGTGTTGACATAAAACTCTGGGGTGTGAACTACGATTATATTGAAGCGTTGATTGACATTGTAATGGATCTATAGTATTGGAGAAAAGTTGAAAAAAACTGACCCCTCCGACGCTGTACGTTACGTCGTGACATGTCAAGGCGTAACGTACAGCACGCATAAAGCAACTAATTCTGTCTTACTTCCTCTCTCCAACATGACTCAAAAGCCGCTGTTACCTTATGAAGATCACTTTAGCAACGCCCTAAAAACCTGATTCAAATTCGACACAAACCTTCAAATAGATATGTAATGACACATTATAAACTCTTTATAGTATTTTATTTACATTTTAGAGGCGGTAAGGTGATAAGTTGGACAGATCGAGTGAAAAAAGCTGTTTCCCCACACGACATCTCTCCTTCTCACTATCACGCAATAGGGTTAGCTTCCCCACCTGCCATTTTTAAAAAGACCTGACGGCGCTCATTGCCTTGTTGAATCATGCAGAGATGAGCATCATGAAGGTGTCGTCATTGATTTTGTTGAAAAGGGGAGAAATTGTGCTTAACAACGGTATTGATATTACAGTTGATCCGGAAGTATTACGTTTTTTTGGCGCTAAAATAGGTCAATTGTACGAACCAGCGTGATGTACAGAAGTGAGTTTGTTTCCGTTAAATTTTCAGATATTACACATTTCTAATTTTGACAAAGTGGTTTCATTTCAAGTGTACTGTTAGCTAGCTAACATTGTGTATGATCTTTTCTTCGAATCTCAGGCACATTTGCTTGACTAGTTATTGCCATAGAACCTGGTTGGTTAGCTACCTGCAGATTCATGCAGGGTAGTAATGTCATGAGTTGTGATTATGGTCCATTGTTTAGCTAGCTTCATGTTTTAACAGAAGACTCCACTCTAATTTTGACAAAGTATTTTCATTTCAAGTTAGTGTGCTGTTAGCTAGCTAACATTAGCTGGCTGGCTTGCTAACCAACGTTACATCATGTGTTGGGATTCATTGTTTAACTAGCTAGCGATGTATTCGTTTTAGTGTGCCAGACCACAGAAAAACGAATGAATTTTTGAACACTCAACAGAGAGAAGGCGGAGAAGGGCCTTGGTCAGGGAGGTGACCAAGAACCCAATGATCAATCTGACAGACCTCCAGAGTTCCTCTGTGGAGTTGGCAGAACCTTCCAGAAGGACAACCACCTCTGCAGCACTCCACAAATCAGACCCTTATGGTAGAGTGGTAGAGTGGCCACTCCTCAGTAAAAGGAACTTTACAGCCCACTTGGACTTTGCCAAAAGGCACCTAAAGACTCTCAGACCATGAGAAAAACATATTCTCTGGTCTGATGAAACCAAGATTGAACTATTTGGCCTGATTGCCAAGCATCAGGTCTGGCGGAATCCTGGACAATCCTTACGGTGGTGGGGATGTTTTTAAGCAGCAGGGACTGGCAGACTAGTCAGGATCTATGGAAAAATGAACAGACAAAGTACAGAGAGATCCTTGATGAAAACCTGCTCCAGAGCACTCAGCACCTCACTGGGGCGAATGTTCACCTTCCAACAACACAACATCCCTAAGGACACAGCCAAGACAATGCAGCAGTAGCTTCGTGGACAAGTCTCTGAATGTCCTTGAGTGGCCTGTCACGGCCGTTAAAAGAAGAGGACCAAGGTGCAGCGTGCTGAGCGTACATTTTGTCTTTATTTGGAAAATGACAGTAAACACTACAAAAACAAACCGTGAAGCTAAAGGCTATGTGCCCTAAATAAAGTCAACTTCCCACCAAGACCAGTGGAAAAAAGGGCTACCTAAGTATGGTTCTCAATCAGAGACAACAATAGACAGCTGTCCCTGATTGAGAACCCTACCCGGCCAAAACATAGAAATACAAATAATAGAATACCCACCCCAACTCACACCCGACCAAACCCCAAATAGAGAGATAAACAGGATCTCTAAGGTCAGGGTGTGACACAGCCAGAGCCGGGCAGCAACGCTCCCAATCCAACCTGACAGAGCTTGAGTGGATCTGCAAAGAAGAATGGGAGAAACTCCCCAAAAACAGGTGTGCGAAGCTTGTTGCGTCATATCCAAGAAGTCACAGGCTGTAATCGCTACCAAAGCTGATTCAACAAAGTACTGAGAAAAAGGTCTGATTACTTTCAGGGCATAAATGATGTGCCTATAGACCTGTTTCTGCTTTGTCATTTTGGGGTAGTGTTTGTAGATTGATTCGATACATTTTTTTATTCATCCATTTTAGAACAATGCTGTAACGTAAGATGTGAAAAAAGTGAAGGGGTCTGAATACTTTCTGAATGCACTGTATACAGGCCTATGTAGCCTATACAATAGGCTATCCATAGTGAACAAAAAGAAACGTCCCTTTTTCAGGACCCTGTCTTTCTGAGATAATTAATAAAAATCCAAATAATTTCACGGATCTTCATTGTAAAGGGTTTAAACACTGTTTTTCCCATGCTTGTTCAATGAACCAATAATGAACATGCACCTTTGGAATGGTTAAGACACTATCAGCTTACAGACGGTAGGCAATTATGGTCACAGTTATGAAAACTTAGGACACTAAAAAGACGTTTCAACTGACTCTGGAAAAACACCAAAGGAAAGATGCCCAGGGTCCCTGCTCATCTGTGTGAGTGTGACTTAGGCATGCTGCAAAGAGGCATGAGGACTGCAGATGTGGCAAGGGAAATAATTGGAAATGTCCGTACAGTGAGACGCCTAAGACAGCGCTACAGTGAGACAGGACGGACAGCTGATCATCCTCGCAGTGGCAGATCACGTGTAACAAGACCTGCACAGGATCGGTACATCCGAACATCACACCTGCGGGACAGGTACAGAATGGCAACAACAACTGCACGAGTTACATCAGGAACGCACAATCCCTCCATCAGTGCTTAGACTGTCCGCAATAGGCTGAGAAAGGCTGGACTGAGGGATTGTAGGCCTGTTGTAAGGCAGGTCCTCACCAGACATCACCGGCAACAACGCCGCCTATGGGCACAAACCCACCATCGCTGGACAAGACAGGACTGGCAAAAAGAGCTCTTCACAGACGAGTCGCGGTTTTGTCTCACCAGGGGTGATGGACGGATTCGCGTTTATCGTCAAAGGAATGAGCGTTACACTGAGGCCTGTACTCTGTTGCGGGATCAATTTGGAGGTGGAGGGTCCGTCATGGTTTGAGGCGGTGTGTCTCAGCATCATCGGACTGAGCTTGTTGTCATTGCAGGCAATCTCAACGCTGTGCATTACAGCTAAGACATCCTCTTCCTTCATGTGGTACCCATCCCGCAGGCTTATCCTGACATAACCCTCCAGCATGACAATGCCACCAGCCATACTGCTCGTTCTGTGCGTGATTTCCTGCAAGACAGGAATGTCAGTGTTCTGCCAAGGCCAGCAAAGAGCCCGGATCTCAATCCCATTGGATCGGAGGGTGAGGGCTAGGGCCATTCCCCCCAGAAATTACCAGGAACTTGCAGGTGCCTTGGTGGAAGAGTGGAGTAGCATCTCACAGCCAGAACTGGCAAATCTGGCGTAGCCCATGAGGAGGAGATGCATTGCCGTACTTAATGCAGCTGTTGGCCATACCAGATACTGACTGTTACTTTTGATTTTGAACCCCCCTTTGCTCAGGGACACATTATTAATGTTGATTAAACAGCATGATCATTACACAGGTGCACCTTGTACTGCGCGGGAAAATTTGCAGTTTTGTTACACAATACAATGCCACAGATGTCTCAAGTTTTGAAGGGCCCTGCAATTGGCATGCTGACTGCAGGAATAGCCACCTGAGCTGTTGCCAGAGAATTTAAAGTTAATATCTCTACCATAAGCCACCTCTGATGTCATTTTAGAGAATTTGGCAGTATGTCCTGCCAGCCTTAAAACCGTAAACCATGTGTATGGCGTCGTGTGGACAGAGAAACTGTGACGAGATCCTGAGGCCCATTGTCGTACCATTCACCTGCCGCCATCACCTCATGTTTCATCATGATATTGCAGAGATCCATGTCACAAGGGGATTGGTACACAATTCCTGGAATCTGAAAATGTCCCAGTTCTTCCACGGCCTGCATACTCACCAGCTACCCATTGAGCACATTTGGGATGTTCTGGATCAACGTGTACGACAGTGTGTTCCAGTTCCCGCCAATATCCAGCAACTTTGCACAGCCATTGAAGAGTATTGGGACAACATTCCAAAGGCCACAATATACAGCCAGATCAACTTTATGTGAAGGAGATGTGTAACACTGCATGAGGCAAATGGTTGGGAAAAAACATCTCTAACGATGCACTTATCTGTTCTACAAGTGATCTGAGGAAATCAGGTAAATAACAACATTTTGAAGTTTAACTTGTAGCAATAGTTTTGTGAAACAGCTTTGAGATTTAACGATGCCTCTACGAAGATTCTTACAATGAACATAGCCTTAAGATGCTTTTGGGAAACAGGGACCAGGTAGCCTAAGTGCTTTGAGCCAGTAACCGAAAAGTCGCTGGTTTGAATCACTGAGCCGACTAGGTGGAAAATTTGACAAATTGCACATGAGCAAGGCATTTATCCCTATTTCTCCTGTAAGTTGCTCTGGATAAGAGTGTATGCTAAATTACATTTTTTTTTATGTTCATGCATTCCCTTAAAACGTCAAGTCTATGCACTTGAGAATACCCTCTAATTCTTTGTTTGGAGTCTTCTCTCTTTCAACCAGACAATGGTTAGTTTGCTTCCCTATCCTATCCTGTAGGTCCAAACTTGAAATCTGATGAATGTTGTTTTTGACAGTAAAAAAAAAAGGGTAAGTTATAAAGAGAAATAACTATATTATTACTCTAAATTGTTTCTTAGGACTAGTGACTAATTTCCTCTAAAGTGTTATATAATTTAATTAAGGTGCTAGATCATTTGATTTATCATCCCAATTACGTGTTATTATTATAATTCTCTAATGTTGATTCAGCTCTTATGGTGATTTGTTTTAATTTGTTTCGCTTCTGGTTATGCCCACTTAAAAACTGTGGATCTGTGGGAGTGCAGGCGTGAAGATAACTTTGTACCTAACCTGATCTGTGCAATGTGGTTGGCTAGCTGTGACAGGAATTCATTTGTGTGCCCATAAAGGTTAATTCGGGTTAGCGGATTGGCCAACACTGAATATTTCATTCCCTTTATTATTATTTTTAGAACTTGCTTTGCCCTCACCTTCAATTCAGTTTTGGTTTAATTATTCATGAATAGTGCATAATTTATTACAGGCTTGTTTATGCATGACTGGCTGTCCAAGGGTTTTGTTGTTTTGTTTTTCCATTTTATATGTTTGGAACGTGGTTAGAAGGCTCGGTTGGTAGACGATTGTATCTTGCTGCCATGAGTTTAACATCTGAGTCTCACCAGGGAAAGGCTGGACAGACTTTTAAAGAACACCTGCGACTTGCCTCAGTCCATGAACCAGACAGTCCAAATACACTGCTTTTCCAGCTTTTCTTCAGGATTTTATTTACATCTTTGTCTACACACGGTGAAAACATTTACTCTATTAATATATTAATTAATATTTCCTGAAGACACTGCGGTACAACTAAGATTCATCAAATGTACCACGATGACTAAATTGAGGAAGATAATGTTAAATTGAGTCATGTCACTGCTTTGCCTTTATTCTGATCGATAACAACCGTAATGTACTATTATCTTTTGTTAGAACTTACAAAGCCAGGTTTGGATTTTATTCAACCTCCATTGAAACAGATCGAGATCATTATCACTCATATCATGTATTCTGGGGCGGGCAAATTAAATGTGCAAGTGTGACTTCTTCCCCCATGAGGAGTTGGAAATCGATCCAGCACCGTTGGATCTGCGCCTGACCTTTGACCTTTTAAGCGTGTGTGGTGTGGTTATTATCTCCCGTAATGGGTGTTGCAGTGGTCCACCCATATATCAAAGGGAGAATGAGTATGGACAGCAGCCATGGAATATGTCAGATTCAGTGGTTATGTGGGATTATTGTATAATTGCAGTACATGATAGCCCCCTCTCAACACAGTGGGAGAAAATAGGATTCCATTCACCACCAGCTGGGTAAAAAATGGCTAAAGGTGATATGGCAACAAAAAAACATGTCACATCCTTTATCATCTTCTTTCATTTGACAAAATAGAATCATTGTTTACTAAGTTGTGTTTGGAGGCTGCATTGTAAAGGTATTGGGTTTGGTTTGAAAGTCGAATGTGCACTGACATGATATCATTGGAAAGTTCTTGGTAGCAAGCTAGCTTCTTAGTTTGGATCCCGCCATGCAGTTGGCATCAGTTACTGGAACTGCTTGTCTCTTTCCAGGTACCCTGCCGACCAAGGACGTGTCTTTTACTTCACCGTTATTTAACCACGTAGGGCAGTTGAGAACAAGTTCTCGTTTACAACTGCGACCTGGCCAAGATAAAGCAAAGTAGTGTGACACGTGGGATAAACAAAAGTACAGTCAATAATACAATAGAAAAATATAAACTAAAATAACACATCCTAGATCTGAATGAATGAAATATTCTTATTAAACACTTTTTTCTTTACATCGTTGAATGTGCTGACAACAAATTCACACAAAAATGATCAATGGAAATCAAATTTATCAACCCATGAAGGTCTGGATTTGGAGTCACACTCAAAATTAAAGTGGAAAACCACACTACAGGCTGATCCAACTTTGATGTAATGTCCTTAAAACAAGTCAAAATGAGGCTCAGTAGTGTGTGTGGCCTCCACGTGCCTGTATGACCTCCCTACAACGGCTGGGCATGTTCCTGATGAGGTGGCGGATGGTCTCCTGAGGGATCTCCTCCCAGACCTGGACTAAAGCATCCGCCAACTCCTAGACAGTCTGTGGTGCAACGTGGCGTTGGTGGATGGAGCGAGACATGATGTCCCAGATGTGCTCAATTGGATTCAGGTCTGGGGAACGGGCGGGCCAGTCCATAGCATCAATGCCTTCCTCTTGCAGGAACTGCTGACACACTCCAGCCACATGAGGTCTAGCATTGTTTTGCATTAGGAGGAACCCAGGGCCAACCGCACCAGCATATGGTCTCACAAGGGGTCTGAGGATCTCATCTTGGTACCTAATGGCAGTCAGGCTACCTCTGGCGAGCACATGGAGGGCTGTGCGGCCCCCCAAAGAAATGCCACCCCACACCATGACTGACCCACCGCCAAACCGGTCGTGCTGGAGGATGTTGCAGGCAGCAGAACGTTCTCCACGGCGTCTCCAGACTGTCACGTCTGTCACATGTGCTCAGTGTGAACCTGCTTTCATCTGTGAAGATTACAGGGCGCCAGTGGCGAATTTGCCAATCTTGGTGTTCTCTGGCAAATGCCAAACGTCCTTCACGGTGTTGGGCTGTAAGCACAACTCCCACCTGTGGATGTCGGGCCCTCATACCACCCTCATGGAGTCTGTTTCTGACCGTTTGAGCAGACACATGCACATTTGTGGCCTGCTGGAGGTCATTTTGCAGGGCTCTGGCAGTGCTCCTCCTGCTCCTCCTTGCACAAAGGCAGAGGTAGCGGTCCTGCTGCTGGGTTGTTGCCCTCCTACGGCCTCCTCCACGTCTCCTGATGTACTGGCCTGTCTCCTGGTAGCGCCTCCATTCTTTGGACGCTACGCTGACAGACACAGCAAACCTTCTTGCCACAGCTCGCATTGATGTGCCATCCTGGATGAGCTGCACTACCTGAGCCACTTGTGTGGGTTGTAGACTCCGTCTCATGCTACCACTAGAGTGAAAGCACCGCCAGCATTCAAAAGTGACCAAAACATCAGCCAGGAAGCATAGGAACTGAGAAGTGGTCTGTGGTCACCACCTGCAGAACCACTCCTTAAATTGGGGGTGTCTTGCAAATTGCCTATAATTTCCACCTGTTGTCTATTCCATTTGCACAACAGCATGTGAAATGTATTGTCAATCAGTGTTGCTTCCTAAGTGGAATGACCTTTGGGAATGACCAGTGAGAAATACCTGCTGGAGTGCGTGCCTCGGGTGGGTGTTGCGATGGTGACCAGTGAGCTGAAATAAGGAGGTGCTTTACCTAGCAAAGACTTATAGATGACCTGGAGCCAGTGGGTCTGGCGACGAATATGTAGCGAGGGCCAGCCGACGAGAGCATACAGGTCGCAGTGGTGGGTGGTATATGGGGCTTTGGTGATAAAATGGGTGGCACTGTAATAGACTGCATCTAGTTTGCTGAGTAGAATGTTGGAGGCTATTTTGTAAATGACATCGCCGAGGCGTTGTTGCGAAATAGGAAGCTGATTCTAGATTTAATTTTGGATTGGAGAATCTTAATATGTGAATTTACAGTGTAGCTAGACACCTAGGTATTTGTAGTTGTCCAGAGTAGTGATACTTGTCGTGCAGGCGGGTCGGTTGAAGAGAATGCATTTAGTTTTAATAGCATTTAACAGCAGTTGGATTGCATTTATCATCATTAGTCATTTAGGTCAACATTGGATCATTCAGAGATCCTCACTGAACTTCTGGAGAGAGTTTGCTGCACTGAAAGTAAAGGGGCTGAATAATTTTGCACGCCCAATTTTTCAGTTTTTGATTTGTTAAAAAAGTTTGAAATATCCAATAAATGTCGTTCCACTTCATGATTGTGTCCCACTTGTTGTTGATTCTTCACAAAAAAATACAGTTTTATATCTTTATGTTTGAAGCCTGAAATGTGGCAAAAGATCAAAGTTCAAGGGGGCCGAATACTTTCGCAAGGCACTGTATATAGAGAAAAGAGTCAGCCCGAGAATTGAACCCTGTGTTACCCCCATAAAGACTGCCAGAGGTCCGGACAACAGGCCCTCCGCTTTGACACACTGAACTCTATCAGAGAAGTAGTTGGTGAACCAGTCGAGGCAGTTATTTCAAAAACCAAGGCTGTTGAGTCTGCCGATAAGAATACGGTAATTGACAGAGTTGAAAGCCTTGGCCAGGTCGCTGAAGACGGCTGCACAGTGCTGTCATTTATCGATGGTGGTTATGATATCGTTGACTACCTTGAGCGTGGCTGTGGTGCACCCGTGACCAGCTCGGAAACCGGATTGCACAGAGGAGAAGGTATGGTCTAATTCGAAATTGTCAGTGATCTGTTTGTTGTAACTTTGATTTCGAACACTTTAGAAAGGCAGGGCAGGATGGATAAAGGCTTGTAAAAGTTTGGGTCTAGAGTGTCACCCACTTTGAAGAGGGGGATGACCGTGGCAGCTTTCCAATCTTTAGGAATCTCAGACGATAGGAAAGAGAGGTTGAACAGGCTGGTATTAGGGGTTGCAAAAATGGTGGCGGATAATTTTAGAAAGAGAGGGTCCAGATTGTCAAGCCCAGCTGATTTGTACGGGTCTATGTTTTGCAGCTCTTTCAGAACATCTGCTATCTGGATTTGGCTGAAAGAGAAGCTAGGGAGGCTTGGTCAAGTAGCTGCGGGGGGTGCGGAGCTGTTGGCCGGGGTTGGGGTAGCCAGGAGGAAAGCATGGCCAGCCATGGAGAAATGCTTATTGAAATATGCGATTATAGTGGATTTATTGGAGGTGACAGTGTTTCCTAGCCTCAGTACAGTGGGCCACTGGGAGGAGGTGCTCTTATTCTCCATGCGTCACTTGAGTGGGTTGAGTCACTGATGTGATCTTCCTGTCTGGGTTGGCGCCCCCCCTTGGGTTGTGCCGTGGCGGAGATCTTTGCGGGCTATACTCATCCTTGTCTCAGGATGGTAAGTTGGTGGTTGAAGAAATCCCTCTAGTGGTGTGGGGGCTGTGCTTTGGCAAAGTGGGCGGGGTTATATTCTTCCTGTTTGGCCCTGTCCGGGGGTATCATCGGATGGGGCCACAGTGTCCCCTGACCCCTCCTGTCTCCGCCTCCAGGATTTATGCTGCAGTAGTTTGTCGGGGGTTAGTGTCAGTTTGTTATATTTGTAGTACTTCTCCTGTCTTATCCGGTGTCCTGTGTGAATTTAAATATGCTCTTTCTTTCACGGAGGACCTGAGCCCTAGGACCATGCGTCAGGACTACCTGGCATGATGACTTCTTGCTGTCCCCAGTCCACCTGGCCCTGCTACTGTTCCAACTGTTCCGCCTGCGGCTATGGAACCCTGAACTGTTCATATTTACTCTTGAGGTGCTGTCCTGTTGCATCCTCTACAACTACTGTGATTATTATTTGACCCTGCTGGTCATCTATGAACGTTTGAACATCTCGGCCATGTTCTGTTATAATCTCCACCCGGCACAGCCAGAAGAGGACTGGCCACCCCTCATAGCCTGGTTCCTCTCTAGGTTTCTTCCTGGGTTTTGGCCTTTCTAGGGAGTTTTTCCTAGCCACCATGCTTCTACACCTGCATTGCTTGCTGTTTGGGGTTTTAGGCTGGGGTTCTGTACAGCACTTTGAGATATCAGCTGATGTACGAAGGGCTATATAAATACATTTGATTTGATAGAGGACTGAGGGTCTTCCAAATATTGGAAGTGTGGTGTAATAGAATACCATTTTGGCATTTTGTATATAGTTATTTGTTTCAAAATGTATACCTTCACCAATTTGGCCACTTGGGTACATTTTAGATTATTATCTAAACCAGATCTATTGTGTTACATTCTCCTACATTCAATTCACATTTACACAAACTTCAGAGCGTTTTCTTTAAAATGGTACCAAGAATATGCATATCCTTGCTTCTGGGCCAGAGCTACAGGCAGTTAGATTTGGGTATGTCTTCAGGTGGAAATTGAAAAAAGTAGGGGGTAGCGCTAAGAGGTTTTAATCCATACCGTTGCTGTGTTGCTGAGTTGAAAAAATTGTCAGCAAATTTACATTATCCCAGGGGAGATGGAAAACACAATGTAAATAACCTAATGTATGTCCCTCTACCTCCCGGAATGCCTCTGCTGATCCTACAGCTATTGTAGTCAGTAATCACTGAGGCAGTGTGCCCTAGTAGGAAGTCCACTGTGTGCAGCTCTTCCTGCACTAACATAAATAAAATGAGCATGTCTACTTCTGCTAAGCTTCCCAGTAAAGCAATGAAAACAATCAAGCATCCCAGAAAAGTGCTAAAAATAGCCCACGTTAACTTCTTGGCACACTCATCCCTTTAGCGGGATCATTTTCGCCACCATCCGCTGAATTGCAAAGCGCCAAATTCAAATAACATTTCTAAAAATATTTAATTTTCATGAAAACACAAGTGCAATATAGCACTCGATCACGACCCGATGCAGCTGCCGAAGTTGCGTTGTCGTTGGATGGACCAGTGGCGTCGGACAGACCGGTAGTGGTGGAGTCGGACAGGACAGTTGTGGAGATGTAGATTGACCCAGATGCAGCTGCCGAAGTTGCGGCGGCGCCTGATGGACAAGTCGCAGCGTCGTCGAACGGACCATTCCCACTGTCTCACTTTGGTCGATTATTCTGTCATGTTGGTATGAAGAGATTCGGGAGAAAGGCCCAAATTGCAATGTGCCGTGTAATGGTGACGAACACCAAACAAGCACGTAACAAAACACAGGGTACAAACCCAAAACAAAAAGTGCGAGGAGTACCTTGAATAAATAACACAAGCTCACAATGATTAACACACAGGACGAGACCCGTAATCATCTGCACAATCTACAATAGCACGAAAGCCAAAACACACAGCACAGGTACTCACACGCAACAACAGACATAGTAACAACAATGGGCCGCACAACGGAAACCAAAGGGCATACTTATACAAGTACTAATCAGTGGGAATAGGGGACAGGTGTGCGTGATGAATGTTCCGGATGGATCCGTGACACATGGATTAATTTAAGATTGACTTTGAGTGTCCCTGTGTAAGAATTTCCACAACAATAATTTGCAAGTAAATCTCTCGTGGCTCAAGGTGGAGGAGAGAAGTGTTGACTTGCTGATTGCACTGAGGTGTATGTTTAAACTACTAGCACACAGCTCTGACACCAATGCATACCCCACAAGACATGCCATCAAAGGTCTCTTCACAATCCCCAAGTCAAAAACAGACTGTGGGAGGCGCACAGTCCTAAATAGAGCCATGGCTACATGGAACTCTATTCCACATCAGGTAACTAAAGCAAGCAATATAATCAGATTTAAAATACAGAAACAAATACACCTTACGGAACAGCGAGGACTGAAGAGACACATACAGGCGATGTCATTTACAAAATAGCCTCCAACACTCTACTCAGCAAACTGGATGCAGTCTATCACAGTGCCATCCATTTTGTCACCAAAGCCCCATATACTACCCACCACTGCGACCTGTATGCTCTCGTTGGCTGGTCCTCACTACATATTCGTCGCCAAACCCACTGGCTCCAGGTCATCTATAAGTCTTTGCTAAGTAAAGCTCTGCCTTATCTCGGCTCACTGGTCACCATCGCAACACCCACCCGTAGCACTCGCTCCAGCAGGTATATTTCACTGGTCATCCCCAAAGGCAACACCTCTTTGGCCGCCTTTCCTTCCAGTTCTCTGCTGCCAATGACCGGAACGAAATGGAAAAAAAATCACTGAAGTTGGAGACATATCTCCCTCACTAACTTTAAGCCTCATCTGTTAGAGCAGCTAACCGATCGCTGCAGCTGTACACAGATCATCTGTAAATAGCCCATCCAACCAACTACCTACCTCATCCCCATATTTGTTTTTGTTTTTCTGCTCTTTAGCACACCAGTATTTCTACTTGCACATATACTGTATCACTCCAGTGTAAATTGTTCAATTGTAATTACTTTGCCACTATTGGCCTATTTATTGCCTTACCTCCTTACTTCATTTGCACACACTGAAACATATTTTTCTATTGTGTTATTGACTGTATGTTTGTTTATCCCATGTGTAACACTGTTGTTTTTGTCGCACTGCTTTGCTTAATCTTGGCTAGGTTGGAGTTGTAAATGAGAACTTGTTCTCAATTGGCCTACCTGGTTAAATAAAGGTGAAATAAAAAACAAAACAGACACACATGATAAGACACGTACACATGGATTTTGTATTGTAGATTTGTGATGGTAGAGGGAACACACTTAATGTATTGTGTAAAGTGTTATGAAATGTAATGTCATGACATATTTTAAATTGTACAAAACTGCCTTAATGTTGCAGGACCCCAGGAAGAGTAGCTGCTGCCTGGGATCCTTAATAAATACAAATGCAAATCACATGAAGCAGAGTGATTGGTTGTCACCTGCAGCCTGGTACAGCTGTGGATCCATGACATGAAGGATCTGATCAGCCCACTTATATAATCAGTTTACAAGCTCATGAAGAGCCATTTATAAGAGCCATTAATAAGAGCCAGAAACAACAACAGGCTTCAATCTTTTCCAGAATCCTTCACTTCCTGTCCACGTCCATTCATGTGAATGGGAACATCATTAGCAGGTTTTAATTATGATTCATAATTAAATATTTCCCTTTAACTCTGCCATCTCATTATTTGGCCAGTTACAGTTCCATTCTCATTGTGGGTTTTACTGTGGAAGGTCACACAGATGGTTCTAGTTATATGAGTTTTTCTTTACTGTTTTTGTTGTTTTCTGCAATATGAGAGTTATATTTTCAGATTTGAGTCAACAAAATGGGCTCTGTTTTGACAGAGTACCCGGTTCCATTGGGATGGAGTTTGGTAAATAAAAGTTTCTCTGAGTGCAGAACACAGTGACATGAAATGCAATCATTTCCACAGGAAAATATATACTTTTGTAAGAGTGGTTTAATGGTGGCAATGAGTGTAATATCACAATGTGGGTCCATGTGGCCGGTTGTGTGAGTGTTTCTAGACTATGGAGCTCTCTGGAGAAACACAATTAACTTTTAGCAGACTGCTCCTCAGCAGGGTAGGAGGTTCAAGAAGATGGGAGGGAGCCGCAACAGGCTGATGGTTAATCTAACATGACAATGTTATCATGTAGGAGGGCACAGTTGGCACTTTTCCCTGCCGCCTCTTCTCCACTCAGCCATAGCCAGATACAATACAAAGATTGTTCTCTTTGTAAATTTTCCCCATCCGCCAAGCTTCAAAGCAACCAAACACAGAGGGAGAGAGAAAGGAAGAGCAATAAAGAGACAGAAAACTAAATAGAGAAGAGGGCGATGGAGAGAGAGAGGAAGAAAGTAATCAACCAGTACAGATGGACATTCACTAATGCCTCCGTTACCTTCAAGTTCGTTCTAGCTTTGCTTGCAGTAAAGATTATATTCATTCAGCATTTTAATTTCTGAATTACATATTGCCGTCCGTCGGCTTCCGTTATTGGATGAATAAATTGTAGCTGTATCAGTGAGTTTTAAATATAAATGTGTAATGCAGATGGGAAAATAATTCATGCTTGTCTCCTGTCAGAGGACTATTAATTACATATAGATTTTTACCAAAACAAATGATTGTGCATAGTTGATATTGCTGATTGGGTCTCATTTGATGCACTCCGAGCTATGAGGCCGATGTAGGAACCAGAGTAAGTTAAAAAAAAATACTTCACATTCGATCACAGTTCTAGGGGTTTGAGGCATTAACCTAATCTAAACGTTGGATGAGATGGTTGTATCTGATCCAATTTACATATTCAGACTAAATTTCCACTCCAGCTCAGGTCACTGTTTTCTACCCCCGCTGTTAGAAGAGCATGGGACAGAATACTAAGAATACTATGCATTCATTAAGCCTTTATAACAGCTGTCATTTGCAGTTTTAAATAGTCATGAGTGATGCCATTAGATGTTATAAAACTAGTTATAATTGTTCTTGTAGGTGACTGTTCATCCTGTTGTCATATACTCTGTTATTACATGCTACATAAGAGTCTACATACCAGATGTTAATACAGGGTGTTATGTAATTTACCAACCTCTGTGTCACATTATTACATTGAATGGAATGATGGCATCATAACCATGTCATATCCTGTTAGTGTGTGCGCAGACACCTTAAGTAAATTAAATGAATTTGAGGTCTTATAAAATCGTTATGAATGGGCTTATACCACAGGAGGAGTTGAGAGTATCACAACATTTTACCATTCAAATGATTTCAAAGTAACATGGGCAAATGGGAGCACATATGTACTTAGGATGTGTTGGGGGGTACGAGACAAACTGCTCTGAGTTGTACAAATTGGACCATGTACAGATATAAAAAAGAACATTATAATACCAACAACTTGCCAAAATAACACCCAAAATGTTGGAACTAAATGGAAGCAAATGTACATTTTTTTTTTGACAAAATCAAGGTTGCTGGAGCAAATAAGGGTTTGTGACAGCTGTGAAAAATGGAAGATGAGCAGGCTACAGTAACAATGACAGCAAAGGAAATTGGTAGTTAGTCCGGTAGCTAGCTAACTAAGTCATTAATGGTGCAATTGTGACATGATGCTCTCCAAGAACAGGGTTGGAGATCACTGCTCTTCACATTCCAAACATATTGCCTCTAGCTAGCTAGCAATTCACAACCGTAAGGCCACAACGTGAGCATGAGCAGCCCCACTGTGCCCCGATCGCTGCACAGCTAGTTAGCTAGCTACAGGCAAACTGTTTAATTATAAAAGGTGACTTTGCAGCACATTACATTCACTTTCAGTACACTATAAACACAATTGATGTTTTGTCTTAATACACGTTTACCTCAATTGAACTAACATTATCTTAACAATATTCTTTGTTGGCAATGAGCTGATCATTTAGTTTCTTATGTTTTGTTGTGTTGATAAGTCCCACCCTTCTTCCGATTTCAGCTAAATTATTCGCTGACACGAGCTCTAAATAACTTTTCATAGTATCTGCAAACTGTCAATTTGTTTCAGCGAATTACACTAAACAAAAATATAAATGCAACATGTAAAGTGTTGATCCCATGTTTCATGAGCTGAAATAAAATATCCCAGAAATGTACTAAAATTTTGTGGACAAATTTGTTTGCACCCTGTTAGTAAGCATATCTCCTTTGCCAAGAAGATCCATCCACTTGATAGGTGTGGCATATCAAGAAGATGATTAAACAGCATGATCATTACACAGGTACACCTTGTGCTGGGAATAATAAAAGGCTGCTTTAAAATGTGCAGTTTTGTCACACAACATAATGCCACAGATGTTTCATGTTTTAAGGGAGTGTGCAATTGGCATACTGACTGCAGGAATGTCCTCCAGAGCTGTTGCCAGACGATTGAATGTTTCTTTCTCTACCATAAGCCACCTCTAAAGTTGTTTTAGAGAATTTGGCAGTACGTCCAATTGATCTCACAACCACAGATGTGTATGGCGTCGTGTGGGTGAGCGGTTTGAAAGTTGATAAACTTGTCAACTCACATTTGAGAAAATGGCTTTTGAATGTTTTGGTAGCAACTGGAGAGCACTCCTTTGTCTACACAGTGTTCACACCCTCTTAAGCCAGCCCCACCCATCTTTTTAAGGATTCACATGTGAGGTAATTTGATAAACAGTGAGAAGTGTAGTAAAGATTAAAACTTAGTGGTAAAAGTAGCAGCCCATAATAAGGAAATATTCCAGGTAAACAGAAAGTAAAAATATTAGAAGATGCTTATCCAGATATACTTGTCTAAATTGATGGGTCATGGGAAATAAATGCTATAACACCTAGCTGTCAGGACCCGGTGTGAGAAACAGTCACTTAAAAAACTGAGCCACGAAGATGAGGCAGACACAGCAGTACTTGAGACAGTGTTTTAATAAAGTAAAAAGGAAAGTACTTCAGGCAAAAATGTAAATCCACAAAGTCAAAAGTAATTCCAAGAGAAAAAGGTAATCCTCCAAGTGAAAAGGTAAATCCACAAGGTGGTAGATACAGCAGGGAAAAGCCTCAAAAGATAATCAAAAAGAAATAAACGAGAACAAAAACAGAGTACCACAAGCGAGTCCAACTGGAGAAAAAATGTTCACTGCCTCGCTGGGGCTGGGTGCTAACATTCAAACACAGAGCAAAGAACTGAGGAAAACTAAGGGTTTAAATACATTCAAGGGAAACGAGGCACAGGTGCAAATAATAATCTGGAAACAGGGGAAAACAAAAGGGTAAAAAAAAGCACAATGGGGGCATCTAGTGGCCAAAACCGGAACAATCCTGGCCAAATCCTGATACTAGCCACATATTGCCAAGTGGATGGGTCTCTACAGTAGGTGTAAATGGTACAGCCAAATTGTTACTTGCTCTGTAGCAATATAAGAAATTGATAGCATCAATATAAATAAATATACAGTATGTATGTCACACAGCCAGGAGTGGTGGGTGCGGAGTCAAGTGCAGAGAGCAGACCCAAACCAAACTTTATTACGGTATCTAAAAGTAACGCCAAAAACGTCAGGCGAAAACAAATATGTCCAACCCAAAACTGGACACCAAACAGTCAGTGATCATAACACGCAGCCAACCTAGACTAACAGAGAATAAGCCCGCACCACAAAAGCAGGCGGGACCAAAACTCAAACAAGAAACAGGTGCAACCAATAAGACAACAAACAGAAAAGGAAAAGAGGATCGGTGGCAGCTAAGACCGGCGACGACGACTGCCGAGCGCAGCCCGAACAGGCAGGGGAGCCACCTTCGGTGGAAGTCGTGACAATGTACAAGAACAATATCAATATCAGTGATAGATGAGGTAGTTATATGCATACAATCAGGGGTAAAGTGGCTGAGCAGCAGGATAAAAAGTATGTAGCACCAACGTGTGTGTTAGGACAGAGTCATTTGAATAGAGGCACCTCAGATAGTGCTGATGACTGATCCGTCCTAACCACGCATCAACAAGGGAATCTATATTCGGAGAGCCTGTTTCTGTCCTGCCCTTGACTTTGCTGCAGGGCATGTGATGTCCATAGCCTCTTTATCACAAAACTCCCTGATCTTCTCAAAAATATAAGTTTGTCTAGTTGTGTCCAGTCCAGGTGGCGCTTGTTCAGGCAGATCTTCTATGGGAGGAAGGATGTCAGAGATGTGCAGCAGCTGAAACCTGGTCCTGACAGTCTCCAGAGCATTGAAGCTGTAAAACAGGAAATATCAAAACAATTTAGAAGACATTACATCCTTGCATAACCTTAATTCACCTATTAAGTTTAGTTAAGAAGAATAACCTCATACAATGCAATGAAAATTATATTCACCTGAAGTGCTGGTACTGGTTGAACTGTGGCAGCGGCCTGAAGTACAGAGTCAGGTGTTGTTGACAGCCATTGCTTTCCACCAGCACCATACTATCCTCTAGTCTAGTCTAAATTGCACTTCCTATGGCTTGCACTTCCTACAGTCTTTAGAAATTGTTTCAGACTTGTATTCTGAGAAATGAGGGAGTAAGACAACTCTGAATGAGTGGACACTGCAGTGTCCCAGAGCTTTTTCTTGTTTCCCTTTTTATAATGATGACATTATTGTCCGGTTGAAATATTATTGATTATTTAGGCTAAAAACAATTTGAGGATTGATTAGAAACATAGTTTGAAATGTTTCTACGAACTTTACGGATACTATTTGGATTTTTCATCTGCCTGTTGTTACTGCATTTGAGCCTGTGAATTACTGAAGAAAACCCGCAAACAAAACTGAGGTATTTGAGAATCATAAAACACGGGACGAGATGTTAAAAACTGTCCATTGTGCCAATAGATGGAATGCACTCACATGAGATTTGCCGTGATGTTGACAGAGTGGCATGGGAGGTTTATTTCTTAGACTGGGTTAAGATGTCAATTTTGGGACACATCCTCAGTAGTGTGCCTTCAAATCAGTGGGTGTTTCTGCCTTTAATCACTAAACACCCTCATCAAAGGTGGCCAGCTAAAGGGTGATCAAGCCTTAGCTTGTGTCCCATGCCCAATTAAGATATAAACAGGGACTTTATCGAACAAAACAAACATTTATTGAGTAAATGGAAGTATTGTGAGTGCAACCATATGACGATCATCAAAGGTAAGTGATTAATTTTATCTCTATTTCTGACTTGTGTAACTCCTCCACTTGGCTGGTACCTGTTTGTAATGATTTGTCTGCTGTGCCCTGTTCTGAGATAATCGCATGGTATGCTTTCGCCGTAAAGCCTTTTTGAATTTTTACATATATTTTTTATGAGTATTTCTGTATTTGAATTTGGCGCTCTGCAATTTCACTGGATGTTGGCCAGGTGGGATACTAGCGTACCCTAGTGAGGTTAACTTAAAATCGCCAATACCACAGTGACCATGCTATTTTTGCAAAGCCTATTTGATTCAGAGACACAGATGCACACCCGCACACTGGGCCGGCTCTAGCCTTTTGGGGGCCCTAAGCGAGATTTGTCTCTCTGTCACTCGTTTGGGAATACCTGCTCTAGTTCATCCAGCTGTGGGATGTTGACCCGTGTCACTATGCTGTCCTTCACAACACCAGCAATCTCAGACAGTGTTCACTCGGGTCTTTCTGAAGCGAGGCTTGATGAGGCCGAAGCACCAGTCGGGCGCAAACTTGGTGTGGCCTGTGTACAGTAAGTAAAGGTCCAGACTGTGGTGGAGCTTGTGCATGGTCCGTCAGGCACAATACCAGAGCACAACCTTTTTCTTGTTTTGGCCACTGCATTTATGACAATTCAGGTCCACACGTGTTTCCCCAAATCCGTAGTTGGTGAAGAAATGGTGCATGTAGTTGACTGCGCTGCTGCCTTTGCTGGATGACATGCCTTCATCAATCAAGTAGTTGACTTGTTGTGTTATACCTTCACAGCAGACACCAAACAAGCCACACTTGCAAGGAGTTAAAAAGTTGATGGGACCTGGTTTCATAGGGTAAGAAGGAGAGTGCACCTGCAAAAGAACATTAAGATAACTTAATGAAAAGAAGATGTAATGTAAAACGTAATATCATTTTGTTCCCACAATGACTATTAAAACCTACCAAAACCAGAAACCGTGGAAAGACGGCAGCATTCGTGCAAAACACATTTAACCATGGCAAGGTGACTGGGAATATGGTTGAATACAAAAAGTATAGTTATTCCCTCTGTAAGGCAATCAAAAAGTGAAAACGTAATTACAGAGGTAAAGTGGAGTCACAATCAATGGCTCAGAAACGAGATGTAGAGTACCAGTGAAAAGTTGACACTTACTCATTCAAGGGCTTTTCTGCGTTTTAACTATTTTCTACATTGTAGAATAATAAAGAAGACATCAAAACTATGAAATAACACATATGGATTCATGTAGTAACCAAAAAAGTGTTAAACAAATGAAAATATATTTATATTTGAGATTCTTCAAAGTACCCTTGATTCCTTGATGACATCTTTGCACACTCTTGGCATTCTCTCAACCAGCTTCACTTGGATTGCTTTTCCAACAGTTGAAGGAGTTCCCACATATGCTGAGCCCTTTCTTGCTGCTTTTCCTTCACTCTGCGGTCCAACTGAACTTATCCTCTGCAGCAGAGGTAACTCTGGGTCTTCCTTTCCTGTGACAGTCTTCATGAGAGCCAGTTTCATCAAAGCGCTTAAACCATTATAGTGGCGAGAGGAATGAAGGAATCTATTTCATAGCTATGTTATCCACAGTTGAGCTAACCTCACGACGGAAGGACTCTATCAGCACTGAACAAGTCGAACGCGGTGTGATCATATCTCAAGATGTATTCTAAGGTTATCCCTGCCGAGGCGCTTGTCTGACCCTTTCTGTTCTCGTGGGGAAGTTTACAACTTGATTTGTTTCCTGATTAGGCGGCCTCGTACAGTGTTGCATGTTGCCTCGATCCCGCCACAGGCCTTGACGAGGCTCATCATGGGTCAGGGCTAGATTTCCCTCACTTTGTGTCAGGAATTCTCGACAAGTGAAGAAGATAAAGACTACACATGCACAGTCTGCAGCTGTATATGTAAAATAGTCTAGGAAACTTGACCAGAGAAAATACCATTTCTCTTTCGAACAACCAGTGGTTGGTGTTAGTGTCCGAGGCACAAACAAAAAGGTTGTGCCCTTTGTGCAAGTTGTTAGCAGCCACATTGTTAGTAAATTGGCTGTAACATTTCAACCCAATGTCCTGGTGTTTGCACTTCAAAACTCTCCGTGGCTATCATGGCCTGCCATTCACCATTGCGTCCGCGTTTGGCAATCGTTCCAGTACTTGCGGACTAAGACGAGGATATCTTTCGGCGATTCCGCACAGTGTTTCAAAATTTGGAGTCACCGGCTCAATGGTGGGACAGACGGCGTTAGCTTCATGTTAAGGGGTTTCAGTCCCCCTCAAAGTGGAAAATGTATCATCGAAAGCAGAGTCCACTCTGAACGTTGATGCTTTCTTTCCTGAGATGGCCGTTGTGCTTGCGAACGACAAGAGAAGTTCATTTTAGCTACAGTATCGCATGACTCCAAGGAGGAGGGAAGTTGCTCACTCAGAGACTGCTGGCTCAAAACAATTAAAAGAAAAGTCAATCAGGTTTGCTGATTGAATGTGACGAGATATAGTATTATCTGCTTGAGTCAGATTCTGCACCAAGAGGTTTCAAAACGTATTTTTCCAAAGGGGTCCTGTCGACAGATACTCCTTGTGGGTGACTGTGTTGCAGCCAGCGTTAGGAGAAGGCAGTGTAGAAATACGTTTTGGAAGTGTAGTTTCAGCGTGAGTTGCTTTATGAGAGGAGAGGTAGTCTGAGTGAATCCTCAAAGTTTAGTGTCGCATCGTTCTATTTTTTACCAACGTTTAGCTGGGTTCACAGCCCTTTTGAGATCATTGAACAAGGTCTGAGAGATGAGCGATATTGTCAAGCCTGAATCAATTAGTGCATCACAGGTTAAGCGACTTTCAAATTTGCGTTTTGTGGTCATATTCCCCACAAAGTTGAGTGATTGCTCGCAACAGCATGATGTACCTGTACATAGCCCATCTGTAAATAGCCCATCCAAGTACCTCATCCCCATACTGTTATTTATTTTATTTATTTTGCTCCTTTGCACCACAGTATCTCTACTTGCACACTCATCTTCTGCACATCTATCACTCCAGTGTTTACTTTCTATATTGTAATTATTTCGCCACAAAGGCATATTTATTGCCTTACCTCCCTTATGCTACCTCATTTGCACACACTGTAAATATACTTTTTCTATTTTATTATTGACTGTATGTTTGTTTATTCCACGTGTAACTCTGTGTTGTTGTTTGGGTTGCACTTCTTTGCTTTATCTTGGCCAGGTCGTAGTTGTAAATTAGAACTTGTTCTCAACTAGCCTACCTGGTTAACCTCTCTGTGCACGGAACCCGCTAGTGGGCTGAAATTCCACAACATACGGTGATCGCTACATAAATAGTCATATTAAACATTCATGAAAATACACGTGTCTCACATGTATCGAAAGCCTAGAATCTTGCTAATCCAACTACGTTGTCAGATTTAAAAAAGGATTTATTGCGAAAGAATACGATGCGAAAATCTGAGCATAGAGTTCCATAAAAAACAACACTTTTAACCAGCACAGGCATAACATAATCACAAACTGCATTAAAATAAATAGTTTACCATTGACGATCTTCGGCTGTTCGCAATTCCAATGCTCATTGCTACACAATTAATTATCTTTTGTTTGATAAAATCCGTTTTTATTGCCTAATACAAAACATTTTGTGAACCGCTTTTGTCGTGAATCCCGTCTCATTCCATTTTTGACGACACATTCCAGGTAAATAACCCACACAGAACGTGACTTTTCCAGTCATGTTTGGTTTCACTGCAATCAACTGGTTTGTTTGTAACACAATCAAACGTGATGGGCCATTTTGCCCATTACCCACCTCACCCATTACAACCAGCATGTCCAGAGATACAACCTCTCTTATCATCACCCAGTGGCTGGGCTTACCTCCGCTGTACCCACACCCCACCATACCCCTGTCTGCGCATTATGCCCTGAATACATTCTACCATACCCAAAAATCTGCTCCTTTTATTCTTAGTCCCCAAAGCTCTAGGTGACCAGTTTTGATAGCCTTTAGCCGCACCCTCATAATACTCCTCCTCTGTTCCGCGGGTGATGTGGAGGTAAACCCAGGCCCTGCATGTCCCCAGGCACCCTCATTCGTTGACTTCTGTGATCGAAAAAGCCTTTTTTCATGCATGTCAACATCAGAAGCCTCCTCCCTAAGTTTGTTTTACTCACCGCTTTAGCACACTCTGCTAACCCTGATGTCATTGCCGTGTCTGAATCCTGGCTTAGGAAGGCCACCAAAAATTCGGAGATTTCCATACCCAACTATAACATTTTCCGTCAAGATATAACTGCCAAAGGGGGAGGAGTTGCAGTCTACTGCAGAGATAGCCTGCAAAGTAATGACATACTTTCCAGGTCCATACCCAAACAGGTCGAACTACTAATTTAAAAAATTACTCTCTCCAGAAATAAGTCTCTCACTGTTGTCGCCTGCTTACCGACCCCCCTCAGCTCCCAGCTGTGCCCTGGACACCATTTGTGAATTGATCGCCCCCCATCTAGCTTCAGAGTTTGTTCTGTTAGGTGACCTAAACTGGGATATGCTTAACACCCCGGCAGTCCTACAATCTAAGCTAGATGCCCTCAATCTCACACAAATCATCAAGGAACCCACCAGGTACAACCCTAAATCTGTAAACAAGGGCACCCTCATAGACGTCATCCTGACCAAATGGCCCTCCAAATACACCTCCGCTGTCTTCAACCAGGATCTCAGCGATCACTGACTCATTGCCTATATCCGCTACGGATCCGCAGTCAAACGACCACGCCTCATCACTGTCAAACGCTGCCTAAAACACTTCTGCGAGCAGGCCTTTCTAATCGACCTGGTCCGGGTATCCTGGAAGGATATTGACCTCATCCCATCAGTTGAGGATTCCTGGTCATTCTTTAAAAGTAACTTCCTCACCATTTTAGATAAGCATGCTCCATTCAAAAAATGCAGAACTAAGAACAGATATAGCCCTTGGTTCACTCCAGACCTGACTGCCCTCGACTAGCACAAAAACATCCTGTGGCGGACTGCAATAGCATTGAATAGTCCCCGCGATATGCAACTGTCCAGGGAAGTCAGGAACCAATACACACAGTCAGTCAGGAAAGCCAAGGCCAGCTTCTTCAGGCAGAAATTTGCATCCTGTAGCTCTAACTCCAAAAAGTTCTGGGACACTGTAAAGTCCATGGAGAACAAGAGCACCTCCTCCCAGCTGCCCAATGCACTAAGGCTAGGTAACAAGGTCATCACCGATAAATCCATGATTATCGAAAACTTCAACAAGCATTTCTCAACGGCTGGCCATGCCTTCCTCCTGGCTACTCCAACCTCGGCCAACAGCTCCGACCCCCCGCAGCTACTCGCCCAAGCCTCTCCAGGTTCTCCTTTACCCAAATCCAGATAGCAGATGTTCTGAAAGAGCTGCAAAACCTGGACCCGTACAAATCAGCTGGGCTTGACAATCTGGACCCTCTATTTCTGAAACTATCCGCCGCCATTGTCGCAACCCCTATTACCAGCCTGTTCAACCTCTCTTTCATATCGTCTGAGATCCCCAAGGATTGGAAAGCTGCCGCAGTCATCCCCCTCTTCAAAGGGGGAGACACCCTGGACCCAAACTGTTACAGACCTATATCCATCCTGCCCTGCCTATCTAAGGTCTTCGAAAGCCAAGTCAACAAACAGGTCACTGACCATCTCGAATCCCACCGTAGCTTCTCCGCTGTGCAATCTGGTTTCCGAGCCGGTCACGGGTGCACCTCAGCCACGCTCAAGGTACTAAACGATATCATAACCGCCATCTATAAAAGACAGTACTGTGCAGCCGTCTTCATCGACCTCTGCCAAGGCTTTTGACTCTGTCAATCACCATATTCTTATCGGCAGACTCAGTAGCCTCGGTTTTTCTAATGATTGCCTTGCCTGGTTCACCAACTACTTTGCAGACAGAGTTCAGTGTGTCAAATCGGAGGGCATGTTGTCCGGTCCTCTGGCAGTCTCTATGGGGGTGCCACAGGGTTCAATTCTCGGGCCGACTCTTTTCTCTGTATATATCAATGATGTTGCTCTTGCTGCGGGCGATTCCCTGATCCACCTCTACGCAGAAGACACCATTCTGTATACTTCCGGCCCTTCCTTGGACACTGTGCTATCTAACCTCCAAACGAGCTTCAACGCCATACAACACTCCTTCCGTGGCCTCCAACTGCTCTTAAATGCTAGTAATGCATGCTTTTCAATCGTTCGCTGCCTGCACCCGCACGCCCGACTAGCATCACCACCCTGGATGGTTCCGACCTAGAATATGTGGACATCTATAAGTACCTAGGTGTCTGGCTAGACTGTAAACTCTCCTTCCAGACTCATATCAAACATCTCCAATCTAAAATCAAATCTAGAGTCGGCTTTCTATTCCGCAACAAAGCCTCCTTCACTCACGCCGCCAAACTTACCCTAGTAAAACGGACTATCCTACCGATCCTCGACTTCGGCAATGTCATCTACAAAATAGCTTCCAATACTCTACTCAGAAAACTGGATGCAGTTTATCACAGTGCCATCCGTTTTGTTACTAAAGCACCTTATACCACCCACCACTGCGACCTGTATGCTCTAGTCGGCTGGCCCTCGCTACATATTCGTCGCCAGACCCACTGGCTCCAGGTCATCTACAAATCTATCCTGGATAAAGCTCCGCCTTATCTCAGTTCACTGGTCACGATGGCAACACCCACCCGTAGCACGCGCTCCAGCAGGTGTATCTCACTGATCATCCCTAAAGCCAACACTTCATTTGGCCGCCTTTCGTTCCAGTTCTCTGCTGCCTGTGACTGGAACGAATTGCAACAATTGCTGAAGATGGAGACTTTTATCTCCCTCACCAACTTCAAACATCTGCTATCTGAGCAGCTAACCGATCGCTGCAGCTGTACATAGTCTATCGGTAAATAGCCCACCCAATTTATTAACTACCTCATCCCCATACTGTTTATATTTATTTACTTTTCTGCTCTTTTGCACACCAGTATCTCTAACTGTACATGACCATCTGATCATGTATCACTCCAGTGTTAATCTGCAAAATTGTAATTATTCGCCTGCCTCCTCATGCCTTTTGCACACAATGTATATAGACTTTCTTTTTTTCTACTGTGTTATTGACTTGTTAATTGTTTACTCCATGTGTAACTCTGTGTTGTCTGTTCACACTGCTATGCTTTATCTTGCCCAGGTCGCAGTTGTAAATGAGAACTTGTTCTCAACTAGCCTATCTGGTTAAATAAAGGTGAAATAAAATAAAATAAAAACTAATTCTATCCTCCTGATTCCTGCTTACAAGCAAAAATTAAAGCAGAAAGCACCAGTGACACGGTGAAAAGAAAGTGTTCAGATGAAGAAGATGCTAAGCTACAGGACTGTTTTGCTAGCACAGACTGGAATATGTTCTGGGATAGTGCAGATGGCATTAAGGAGTCCACCACATCAGTCATTGTGCTCAACAAGTGCATCGGTGAAGTCGTCCCCACCGTGACCATATGTACAGTGGAAGTTTACATACACTTAGGTTGTAGTCATTAAAACTGTTTTTTCAATCATTCCACACATTTCTTGTTAACAAACTATAGTTTTGGCAAGTCGTTTCGGACATCTACTTTGTTCATGACACAAGTAATTTTTCCAACAATTGTTTACAGACAGATTCTTTCAATTATAGTTCACTTATAGTTCAGAAGTTTACCAACACTAAATTGACTGTGCCTTTTAAACAGCTTGGAAAATTACAGAAAATGATGTCATGGCTTTAGAATATTCTGATAGGCTAATTGACATAATTTGAGTCAATTGGAGGTGGACCTGTGGATGTATTTCAAGGCCTACCTTCAAACTCGGTGCCCCTTTGCTTGACATCATGGGAAAATCAAAAGAAATCAGCCAAGACCTCAGAAAAATAATTGTAGACCTCCACAATACTTGTTCATCCTTGGGAGCAATATCCAAATGCCTGAAGGTACCATGTCCATCTGTACAAACAATAGTACGCAAGTATAAACACCATGGGACCACGCAGCCGTCAAACCGCTCAGGAAGGAGACGGATTCTGTCTCCTGGTGAGAAAAGAACAACAGCAAAAGACCTTGTGAAGTTGCTGGAGGAAACAGGTACAAAAGTGTCTATACCAACAATAAAACGGGTCCTATATCGACATATATCGTCATAAAAAAAAGCCTGACTACGGTTTGTAACTTCACATGTGGAGAGTCCTCTGGTCTGGATATATTGAAGTAACATCTCAAGACATCAAAAGCAGAATTAGAGATAAAATTAATCACTAACCTTTTGATAATCTTCATCAGATGACACTCATATGACATGTTACACAATACATTTATGTTTTGTTCGATATTATGCATATTTATATCCACAAATGTCGGTTTACATTGACGCCATGTTCAGAAATGCCTCCAAAATATCCGGAGGAATTACAGAGAGCTACGCCAGATAACAGAAATACTCATCATAAACTTTGACTAAAGATACATGTTCTACATATAATTAAAGATACACTGGTTCTTAATGCAACCGCTGTGTCAGATTTTTTTTAAACGTTACGAAAAAAGCCTACCATGCAATAATCTGAGACGGCGCTCAGACGTAAATATATTTCTCCGCCATGTTGGAGTCAACAGAAATACGAAATTACATCATAAATATTCCCTTACCTTTGATGATCATTCATCAGAATGCAGTGCAAGGAGTCCTAGTTCCACAATAAATCGTTGTTTTGTTCCATAATGTCCAATACTAGTGTCCAATTAGCTGCATTTGCTAGCACTTTCAGCTCACGTGCCCAAAAGCTGACGCTCGGACGAAAACTTCAAAAAGATATATTCCAGGTTGAATAAACTGGTCAAACTAAGTAGAGAATCAATCTTCAAGATGTTGTTTTCAGATATATCCAATAACGTTCCAACCGGAGCATACGTTTTCATCTGCAGCCAAATGGAACGATGGTGATATCTACAGACAAATGCGCAACCAGGAAATGGCATTCTGTCGGGACAGTGATTCATTCCCCTCCCATTTGGTCAAAGTTCACACCAGAGGCTCCATTCCACGTTCTACTAGTGGAAGGCGTAGGAAGTGCTAACAGATCCATATCTTATTTGGAAGTGAAGAGGCGATGACTTAAAATTAGACCCGCATTCAGAATTTCACTTCCTGTTTGGGAGATTGCCTGCCCTATGAGTTATGTTATACTCACAGACATAATTCAAACAGTTTTAGAAACTTCAGAGTGTTTTCCCTCCAATAGTAATAATAATATGCATATATTAGCAATCTATGACAGAGTAGGATGCAGTTCACTATGCGCACGCAATTCATCCAAAGTGAAAATACTGCCCCCTATCCTCAACAAGTTTTTAAGCAATTTTTATGTTATAGAAAGGGAATAAGATCCTCTGGGCTTACCAAGTACAATCACACCTCTTTTTTCACCAAGTCTTTCAATTGATTCATTTCCTTTGTCCTCCCAGTACTCGTTGATGGTGTCAAGACAGTATGCATCTTCTCGCCAGAAGAAGAAGGTGTTGTGGTTCACAATTCCCATGTTCATGAATTTGAAGAGCAATGCAATCTTATAATAGTTATTATCTGAGAGAAGTATATTCATTGACAGCATGTGGTCCCCAGCCTGCATCCCCACCTCAGAGTTGGCTGAGAGTTCCACTCTCAGACTCGGTGGCCTTTACGTTGTTAGTTAAATTATAATTGCCCACCTCCCAGAAAACGATGATTCTTCAATATTGGGGGCCAGTAGGCTTTTACGTTTATGCAGTGTAGATCATGTTGTGAGATGCGTTCTTTGGTTACTACAAAATAGTCAGAATGGAGCAATGATAGCTAAGTAGCCTTGTTAGCAAACTTGAACATTGTACACACTAAGATTAGCAGGCTAAAAAGTGAACACAACACTTACCTGTGTATGAGAACCGTGGCCATTTCGGAGTAACTCTTCCACAAAAAAGGGTTTAGTTGTGCCTTGTGAAGTTCATTCTAAAGTCGAAAACAAAAGTTCAAGCATCCATTGAATTTAGGGAGCCATACATGTCTTTTTTAAATCTAATTCTATACAGAAATGTTTTGAGCTTGAGTTATTTTATCAGCCAAAGCTACGAATACAGAATCCCCTCCACCTAGAAACTTTGATCTCACATTTTAAGATCCAAATCACGTGTTATCATGTGTTATTTACACACATGAATGTTTCTCTCTTTACTCACCCTCTTCTGAACGTTAAAGCAACTTGATCAATATGATGACGTAGTGGCAGCCTATCGATTGGGTTGGTTGCTTAGCAACAAAACTGACGCGTGCACAACTATGGGGACAAAACAGACAGGGTTGGCTTAGACTGTTAACTATATTTTGTCTCAATGTTTATTGAAAACATAAATACATTTGCAGAATGAGCAATTGTTGGCTCTCAAATACATTGTTACAGTTGATGGTTACTATTATAATTCTATTTTGACCTTGCAAACATCCAGTGTCATCAGAGAGAAAACAAATAAACACTGCTCAATTTTCCAAATGATCACAAACATATCCAATGGGAGTTTCCCTCCTCCTTATCCCAGGAATGACCAGGCCACTTTGCCTTACAGAGTGGAGATGGAACCATACAAAAACTCCTCACCTGCTTAATGTGGACCAGCAGCTCCCATCTAATCATTGGTTTTAAGGAGTATAGTAACCCACGTGGGTGATTGGAAGAAGGACAAGGTCCACACATCTGTCCAGTTTGTGGCAGTAATGCTCCTTAAAGTTGACTGCCAACTGCCATATACTGTACAATCCACAGAAGAAGAAGACGAAGAAGAAACAGCCCACTAGCTAAATGTCCATAAATATATAATATGTGTTTCGACCTGTCCCCAAGTTAATATATCTGGTTCACAGTTGGGTTTGGTATTTTAAAAATATAGAAACATTTTGATTGTAGAATTTATTACTCAGCATTATTTCAATAAAGCTGATCAAGGCGTAACTGTCCTTTGTTGATTGTATGACATGGCCTTTCTCTCAGTTGCCTGCAGAGCTCTCTCCTTGTTGTGTGTGAATGTTGCTTTGTACGTGTTACTTTGTGTGAGTGTGAATGTGGGCCGGGGGATGCACACGCACGTGGGTATGTTTGTATAGGGGAGCTTTAGACAGTTTCATAGTTGATGGGGTTCTTTTTTGCACACTCTGCAATATGCTGATGCAGTTTTTCCACCCTGCCCACATAACTGCACATTAAGATCACACTCTAACGCTGACTCTGAAGTTCTAGGAGGACATGATTCTGCAGTGGGACGATGATCAGACTAGTTAAAACTCCTGTAGGTTTAAGCCCTTAGATCGCAATATCTACTGAGCTAACATATGGAATTGTTTTAAGATGGTCATACAATATTTAATTTATCCATTTGATTTTAGGACCAGTGTAGGTAAAAAAAATTATAATAAAAAATATATAAAACAAAAATACAAACACAGCATGTAAAGTGTTGGTCCTATGTTTCATGAGCTGAAATAAAATATCCCAGAAAAGTTCTATATGCACGAAAAGCTTACTTCTCTCAAATTCTGTGCACAAATGTGTTTACATCCCTGTTAGTGAGCATTTCTCCGTTGCCAAGATACTCCATCCACCTGACAGGTGTGGCATATTAAACAGCTGATTCAACAGCATGATTATTACACAGGTCATTCTAAAATGTGCAGTTTTGTCAAACAACACAATGCCACAGATGTCTCAAGTTTTGAAGGAGCGTGCAGTTGGCATGCCGACTGCAGGAATGTCCACCAGAGCTGTTGCCAGAGAATTCAATGTGAGTCCTCTACCATATACCGTCTCTAACGTCATTTTTGGAGCATTTGTCAGTACATCCAAGAGGACTCACAACCGCAGAGCACATGTAACCATGCCAGCCCAGGATCTCCACATCCGGTTTCATCACCTGCAGGATCGTCTTCAACTAGCCACCCAGACAGCTGATGAAACTGTGGTTTTGCACAACTGAAGATTTTCTGCACAAACTGCCAGAAACTGTCTCAGTTCAAACTCATCTGTGGGCTTGTTTTCTGATCCACGGTTTTGACCTTACTGCAGTTCAGCGTTGTAACTGACTTCAGTGGGCATATGCTCACCTTCGATGGCCACTGGCATGCTGGAGAAGTGTACTCTTCACAGATTAAGAGTTTCAACTGTACTGGGCAGATGGCAGAAGTCATGTATGGTGTCGCTTGGGTGAGCGGTTTGCTGATGGTTACATTGTGAACATAGTGCCCCATGGTGGCGGTGGGGTTATGGTATAGGCAGGCATGAGCTACGGACAACAAACACAATTGCAATTTGAATGCACAGAGATACCGCAACGAGATCCTGAGGTCAATTATTTATGATACATTTATCAGTATTTCTGTTGAATGATGTGGCTATGCAAAATCACTGGACGTTTTTGGAACTAGTGAATGTAACGCGCCAATGTAAACTCATATTTTGATAAATACGAACTTTATCAAACAAGTCATACATATATTGTGTAACATGAAGTCCTATGAGTGTCATCTGATGAAGATCGTCAAAGGTTAGTGATTAATTGTATCTCTATTTGTGTTTTTTATGTCTGCTATCTTTGGCAGGAAAAAATGGCTGTGTTTATTGTTGTTTGGTGGTGACCTAACATAATCGTTTGTGGTGCTTTTGCTGTAAAGCATATTTGAAATCGGACACTGTGGTGTGAATTTTATTTGTGAGATTTTTGATGTTTTGAATTTGGCGCCCTGCACTTTCACTGGCTGCTGTTATATCGATCCCGTTAACGGGATTTCAACCCTTAGAAGTTAAACAAGGTTTAACAAGGTTTCTGGGATTGATTTGCACTTTTCGCACCAAAGTACGTTAATTTTGTAGGAGACAGAACGCCTCCTTCCTGAGCGGTATGATGGCTGCGGGGTCCCATGATGTCTATACTTGCGTACAATTGTTTGTACAGATGAACGTGGTACCTTCAGGTGTTTGGAAATTGCTCACAAGGATGAACCAGAATTGTGGAGGTCTGGGCTGATGATTTCTTTTGATTTTCCCATGATGTCATGCAAAGGGGCACTGAGTTTGAAGGTAGGCCTTGAAATACATCCACAGGTACACCTCCAATTGACTCATATGATGTCAATTAGCCTAACAGAAGCTTCTAAGCCATGACATCGTTATCTGGAATTTTCCAAGCTGTTTGAAGGCACAGTCAACTTAGTGTGTGTAAACTTCTGACCCACTGGAATTGGGGAAAGCAGAAGGACACTTTTGGAACCCTTTTTTCTAAGAGTGTACGTGATTCCAATAAGAATTTAATGAATGACTGACTGTCTTGAACAACAAGGGGTCCTAGAGAAGACGAACCTACCTTCATCAGAGCAGAAGGCACCCCAACTTTCTTTTCATTTGGTAACATTGCATCATTAAAAAATGATTGGGAAAAGTTATAGTCTTATTGAACGTTCTGTAAAAGTACATCTCATGTCACATAGGGGCTATTAACTAGAGAACCCTTTATCTAGCTAGGATGGACATACAATACAATGGACATACAATATCTAATATCAATCAATTACGGTATTAAAAAGGCTTTAAAAATTCACAAATCGCCAGGTGTTCAACTGGGCTAATGGACTACTGGTAGTTGTTATCCATCCGGGCGATCCTGGTTCCAACCATCTGGAGCAGGTGATCAAACTCGCTTTGGTCCAGACGAAAGTAACTTCGAAATTCCTCTCTAAATAGTTGAAGCTCTTGAATGAGACAATGAAACTCCCCTGCATGCTTTCGGGACTTCTCTGCACCCACACAGACCTGCGACTTTGGCGGGCCGGTCCAAGCCCAACAGCGCGATCAAAACCACCTTCCTCAACATTGGTCTCATTGTTGAAAGAGCCTACTCTCTGCTATCTTAACTATTTATTATTGCATTTCGCTCCAAAACTATGCATTTTGGAGGCTAATTATATTATAGGCTCTCACAATAAATTTTTAGATGTCATCGAATAAATAATATGTAAACTAATTTGTAAATTAATAAAATATGTAAAGAAATGATGCAATCAAACTGTTTTTATTATGTAGACCCACTTTTTTTACTGGATATGTGTGCAACAAAAATTAAACATTCACATTTTTCTACTATCTGTCAAGTCTACGCATACAATTTGATGCATATGTTTGATAAATCGAGTGTAGCAGCACACAGAACGCACTGCAACTGCCTCTGCAGCGCAATGTTGCAAGGCAAACGCAGTGTTCCATTGGAAATGAATGTACTTCTGGTGTACCAAAACGCAATGACGCAGTCGGTGTGTTCGAAGCGGTAGTCAATGAGGTTGCTTTAGTTGAGGATCTATCCAGAATCGGATCCAGACAAAAATTCAAGTTGCCCCCAAGTAAGAGTGTTCCCTGAAATTCTGCTACCTTGAGGAATACAGTGCATTCGGATAGCACATTTTTAGATGTCATCGAATAAATATGTAAGCTAATAAATTGTCCCTTCCCACATTTTGTTACATTGCAGCCTTATTCTGAAAGGTATTCTAAATGTTTCCTCATCAATCTACACACAATACCGCATAATGACAAAATTAAACCGTTTTTAACCTCTGCGCACCGAACCGAATTCGACAACATACGGTGATCGCTACATAAATAGTCATATTAAAGATTCATGAAAATACAAGTGTCTCACATGTTTCGAAAGCCTAGAATCTTGCTAATCCAACTGCGTTGTCAGATTTAAAAAATGATTTACTGCGAAAGAATACGATGCAATTATCTGAGGACAGAGCCCCATAAAAAAAATACTATTTCAACCAGCACAGGCGTAAGAAAATCACAAACTGCAATAAAATAAATAGTTTACCTTTGACGATCTTCGGCTGTTCGCAATTCCAATGCTCATTGCTACACAATGAATGGTCTTTTGTTTGATAAAATCCATTTTTATAGCCTAACACGGAACATTTTGTGAACCTCTTGTGTCCTGAATTCCGTTTCATTCCATTTTCGACGACACATTCGATGTAAATACACACACTAAACGTGACTTTTCCAGTCATGTTTGGTTTCATTGCAATCAACTTGTTTGTTTGTAACACAACCAAACATGATGGGTCATTTCGTGGAACGTATTGACTGAAAGAAACCGTTTTGAAGACAACAAGTAATGACATCATTGTGCAACAATGATATGACCGCTGTTTCGTTGATTGACTGTATTTTAACCCAATGACCACTGATCGTCTTGAAATCTAGCTGGGTAGAAAGCCAATGAGCTGAGGTAAACAGCAATATGTAATGTTTATGTTTTGGAAGACCAACCCATGTAGTAAACTCCGGCATAAAGAGGGTCATTCTCCATTGAAGTTTCAAACCGGAAGGAGCAACGCATGTTACACACAGCATTGTTTTGGAAAAGCGCATCTTCAGCTGTTTATATATCAATCAGTATGGCGACTAAGTCAGAGAAAGATAAATCTAAGTCTAGATATACAGATGTAGACACAATTTTAGAAGAAATTGATCGGGAAAGTGAGACAGAGTTTGTTTGAGGACGATTCATTTAGCGATTCCCAAATGGAGGAATATTTTTTGAACGGAGAGGACATCGTTTTGGACTGGTAAGTTATTCTCATGCTAATTCATTGTTTGAAATTAATAATATAAAATATTATTTGTGATTTTTTTACATTTTAGTAGCAATATATAAAAATGTAATGTAATGAAATGTGAGATGCGTGTGTCTGCCGCACCACCCCACCCCCACATGAAATAGCCTATTTGAGGCTGTTGAGGGGAGGGCAGGCCCACAACAATGGCCAAAGTGAAATGGAGACAGTAGATCTAGCTGGTCTGTTATAATATAATAGAGACAGTAGATCTAGCTGAAATGTCACAATATAAAATAGACAGTAGATCTAACTGGTCTGTCATAATATAAATGAGACTGTAGATCTAGCACAGTGGTTCTTAACCTTGTTGGAGGTACTGAACCCCACCAGTTTCATATGCACATTCACCGAACCCTTCTTAATTGGAAAAATAAAATATTATTTTTTCAAATTCAAAACATAGGTATATATTTTACTGGTGCACAAAATTAACCGTGCATCAACATCACTGTGTTCAAAGAACAAAATCATCAAAACATGATTTTCACACAAAAACATAATAATGAATATTTACTGCAAATCAGTGTACTTCTGCTGTTGCCTTTCAGAGACCAGTTCAGAAATGCGCGGCTTCACCTTGGCAAGTGCCACTCTCATGTCATTTTCGCAACAAAGTCTGTTCCTTTTCTTCGTTTTTATGTCCAGCATCCTCGAAAAGGATAAACGGTATGACAATCTCCAGAGCTTTCTTAGCAATAACAATGTACGTTACCATTTGTTGACACCAAAACGTTGAAAGCGTTGTTGTTCTGAAGAGTTGCTGTTGAACCTGGCTCTGCTGAATTTCAATGATTTCATCGAGGTATTCATCATTGACATCTGTTGTCTCAACACTAAACGTGAACAGCTGTCTCACCCATGCTGGATATGACTCTTTTGTAGGGAAGTATCCGTGGAGAGACTTTGCAAGCTCATCTAAGTGCGTGGCAATTGCTTGCATCAGTTCCGCGGGTACAGAAATGTCTCCGATTCCAGCTACATCTTCGATCTTACTTACACAGTCGTCCAGCAGGGGAAAGTTTGCAAAGTTATCGTTCTCTGTTCGTCGTTTCCATAACGGTAGCTTTTTTTGAAAAGCCTTCAGGTTTTCCTCCGCTTCGATGATGTTGACTCCACCGCCCGGCATCTTTTGATTGAGATGATTGAGAGCTGGTTAGATATCAGCCAAATACGCTAAAATGAGAATGAACTCAGATTTTTGAAGCAATCTGCATGACAATGTTGGTGCTCTTGCAAAAACAGGGCTAATTCCACACGCACGGCAAAAACACGATTCAGCACCTGTCCCCGGGATAACCACCGAACGTTAGAATGGTACAGAAGTACCTCGAATTCAGAGCCCATTTCTTTACACAGCTCACTGAAGATGTGGCTCCTCAGAGCACTAGTTCGCACATAGTTCACGCATTCCACTACAATTTTTAATACTTCTGCCAGTTTTGGAGGCAAGGTTTTTGTTGCCAACGCATGCCTGTGCAGAATATAATGCGTAACAATGTGTGGTGCATCGGTTTTCACTAGCACACCAAAACCAGACTTTCTTCCCAGCATGACTGGAGCTCCGTCCGAACAAACTGCAGAAACCATATCCCACAAAAGATTGTTGTCTTTGAAGAAGTCATCCACAAGTTTCTTTACATCGGCTGCCTTAGTTGTTGTTGTAAGAGGATTACAAAATAAAAAATCGTCCTTTATCACGTTGTCTTTCACATAGTGCACGAATACAGCAAGCTGGCTTAGATTGGAAATGTCTGTGGTCTCGTCGAGTTGAAGGCTGAATTTTGCCGGGCTTGAAATCAGATCTGCAACTACTTGAGCCAAGATGTCTTTGCTCATGTCCTCTATTCTGTCGCTGATGCTGTCATTTGAAAGAGGAATTTGGGATAACTTAACATCACTCTCTTTTCCCAGCATGATATTCGCCATCTTCAACACAGCTGGTTTTATGAGTGTTTCACCAATGGTGTGTGGTTTGCCCTGCTTTGCGATCAGGTAAGCAACTTCGTAAGATGCTGTGAGGATCGATTTGTTGATGGGTACAAAGCCGAGAACAGGCAGAGTAGCCTTTTCATCGAATCTGGCTCTCTTCACCTTGAATTCAGCGAGCATTGTGTTCTTGTAATTTCCATCTCCATGCAGCTTAAGGAAGTGTTCTCTTAGTTTTGCCGGTGCTAGACTAGAATTGCTCAACTTGGCATTGCAAATCATGCAGTTAGGATGCTGACTCCCATCACGTTCCGTTATACATATTTGTCCGACCACTTTCTTTTTTTGCTTGACATAGTAAGTATGAAGGGATTAAAATATTAAGAAAGAAATCACAAGACGTACCATCACGACAGTCACAAGTCGACTACTGAGCGCACCAAATTCCCTGCAGCACAGATAGGCCAAGCGATGTAGCGTGATGACCTGCAGCCAATGATGGCCAAGCGGGGCATGTCATCACGAATCATATGAGTCGGATGTGTGTCTTGACCTCCGCCGAACCCCTGAGACTGACTCACCGAACCCCTGGGTTCGATCGAACCCAGGTTAAGAACCACTGATCTAGCAGGTCTATAATAATATATTCAACCTTATGTTCCCTGTACTCTATCTGTTTATTATACCTGTTGATACAGGGCTCATATGTGAAACTATTCGAACTGAACATTTTCTTTCACAGTGACACTGACTCCGAATGGAAGCCCCCAGTGCCAACGTGTCCATCCCCCACTGAAGCTGATTCATCCAGCTCCTGCCACAAGTGGTGTTCATCTGCCCAAATGTATTTCTGCAGGAATGGATGTGCGTCAGGGCCAAAAGGGCACTGCATGGAGGCGTCATTGTGTTCTTTGCAAAATGAAGTCCCCCATCACCTGCACCACATGCTTGGTGACCCTCTGCTTTACAGCAGAAAGAGACTGCTATGGCACCCTGGCATCAGCAGAACAATATTGTGTAGAGCACTGAGGGTCTTCCAAATATTGAAAGTGTTATTTTGTAAATGTATATATTTTTTTCATGTTTTTTCTAAATTTTTTGGGGGGGTGTGTTCGAATTCCATTTTGGTATTTTGTGCATAGTTATTCAATTCAAAATGTATAACCCATTTGGGCTACTTGTGTGGGACACCTGGGTGACTTCATGATAAATGTCATGTAGCACACTCATTTTGGAAGTTATCATTCTGAAACTTTGCACAAGTACTATTTCCCTCTTATATCTTTCACTGAAATTGTCCCCATCATCCTATCTGAATGTTTGTTTTGTCTTGTTCATTTTAAAGATGATGATACAACAAAAAAATTGAAAAAACATGTTTTTTTCATTGTATTAACTAAACCAGATCTATTGTGTTATATTCTCCTACATTCAATTCACATTTACACAAACTTCAGAGTGTTTTCTTTCAAATGAAATCAAGAATATGCATATCCTTGGTTCTGAGCCTGAGCTACAGTCAGTTAGATTTGGGTATGTCTTCAGGCAGAAATTGAAAAAAGTAGGGGGGTAGCTGTAATAGGTTAACCTTTCTAGCGCAGGCGTTCCACTAGCGGAACCCCTCGATAACATTCCACTGAAAAGGCAGCACGCAAATGTAGTTAGAAATCTAACTTTCACACATTAAAGTCCAATACAGCAAATGAAAGATACACTTCTTGTTAATCTACCCATCATGTCTGATTTCAAAAATGCTTTACTGCGAAAGCACAACATATGATTATGTTAGATTACCGCCAAGTAAAAAAAAAACACAGCCATTTTTCCAGCCAAAGACAGGAGAAATATAGATACAATTTTGAATTTCGCGCGAAATGTTAAACTCCTTAACCTCTTGGATCTCTAGGGGCGCTATTTCATTTTTGGATAAAAAACGTTCCCGTTTTCAGCGATATTTTGTCACGAAAAGATGCTCGACTATGCATATTCTTGACAGTTTTTGAAAGAAAACACTCTGAAGTTTCAGAATCTGCAAAGATATTGTCTGTAAGTGCCCCAGAACTCATTCTACAGGCGAAACCAAGATGATGCGTCAACCAGGAAATTAGCAGAATTTCTGAAGCTCTGTTTTCCATTGTCTCCTTATATGGCTGTGATTGCGCAAGGAATGAGCCTACACTTTCTGTCGTTCCCCCAAGGTCTTAGCAGCATTGTGACGTATTTGTAGGCATATCATTGGAAGATTGACCATAAGAGACTACATTTTCCAAGTGTCCGCCTGGTGTCCTGCGTGGAATTCGGTGCGCAATTGCCAGCTGCTTGTACTTTTCCATTTGATTCAGGGGAGAAACCATGCGTCCAAGAACGATATATCAATGAAGAGATATGTGAAAAACACCTTGAGGATTGATTCTAAACAACGTTTGCCATGTTTTCAGTCGATATTATGGAGTTAATTTGGAAAAAAGTTCGCGTTTTGAGGACTGAATTTTCTTTTTTTTTTGGTAGCCAAATGTGATGTATAAAACGGAGCTATTTCTAATACACAAAGAATATTTTTGGAAAAACTGAGCGTATCCTCATTGAAAACATCAGAAGTTCTTCAAAGGTAAATGATTTTATTTGAAGGCTTTTATGTTTTTGTTGAAATGTTGCGTGCTGGATGCTAACGCTAATGCTAACGCTAAATGCTACGCTAGCTAGCTACTTTTACACAAATTATTGTTTTCCTATGGTTGAGAAGCATATTTTGAAAATCTGAGATGACAGTGTTGTTTACAAAAGGCTAAGCTTGAGAGATGGCATATTTATTTCATTTAATTTGCGATTTTCATGAATAGTTAACGTTGCGTTATGGTAATGAGCTTGAGTCTGTATTCCTGATACCGGATCCGGGAGGGGGAGATCAGAGAGGTTAATGCCATCGGATGAATCCTGGAACATATTCAAGTTTATACTAGTCAAAAAGTCCTGTAGCTTATTATCTGCTTCAACAGACCATTTCCGTATTGAGCACATCACTGGTACTTCCGGTTTGAGTTTTTGCTTGTAAGCACGAATCAGGAAGAAAAAGTCATGGTTGGATTTTCCAAATGGAGGGCGAGGGAGAGCTTTGTATGGCTCTCCGTGTGTGGACTAAAGGTGGGGTAGAGTTTTTTTTCTCCTCTAGTTGAATAGGTGACATGCTGGTAGAATTCAAGTCAAATGGATTTCCTGCATTAAAATCCCTGGCCACTAGGATTGTCGCCTCTGGGTGAGCATTTCTTGTTTGCTTATGTCCCTATACAGCTCATTGAGTTCGGTCTTAGTGCCAGCATTGGTTTGCAGTGGTAAATAAACAGCAACGAAACATATATATAAAAACTCTCCCGGTAAATAGAATAGTCTAGAGCGTGTCATGAGGTATTTTAACTCAAGTGAGCAGAACCTCAATACTTCCTTAATATTAGAGTATGTGCACAAGCTGTTGTTAACAAAGTGACACACACCACCCCCCTGGAGTTTATTTCACGATGCTGCTGTTCTGTCCTATCGATGTATAGAAACAACAGCCAGATTTATATGTTCCATGTAATTGTTCAGCCAAGACTCAGAGAAACACAGGATATTACAGTTCTTCAGATCATATTGATAGGATAGTCTTGAACAGAATTTTTCCAGTTTATTCTACAGTGATTGCATGTTCGCCAATAGAACGGAGGATATAGGTAGTTTATCCACTCGCCGATGTAGTCTTGTCAGGTTTCCAGCACGTAGTCCTCTATAACGCTGACTCTTCCTTTTTCGAGTTTCAGGGATTTGGGCCTGGTCAAGGATGAGCAGTATGTCCTTCGCCGCCCACTCATTGATGTAGAAATCCTCATCCAAATTGAGGTTAGTGATTGCTGTTCTGATGTCCAGAAGCTCTTTCAGGTCATAGGAAACAATGACGGAAACATTAGGTACAAAAAAACACAAAATGACACTATTGGTCAGGCGCTCGTAAAATGGCTGCTGTTCCCTCCAGCGGCATTCTTTTTGATTCATCACGTGTGCTATCTTACAATCTTTGTAAGATGATAACCAACTGGTGATAATTAGTGTGCGAAAGCATGCACAGGAATTCATACAACTTGCCTCTGCTCTCTAACCAAATAGTTCCCTCCTAAAAACACCCAGCCCTGGATGACTCTGAGGAAGTGGTGACAAACAAACATATATGAAAAAGAAAATGTAACTAGTCTGCCCACCAGGACAATCCCAAATATTTATCCCGAATACCAGCTCATTTTCCCGGGCGGACTAGACAAAGAATACCCCCAAAATACCTACCTAATGTAAGGGACACAAACTAACAAACAGTTAGAGCAGCGATAAGTGTTCTACAAAATGTTCTGTAAAAAACAAGTACCAATTATAAACCCTGGTTAATTTATCCAAAATAGCGATATCCCTTTTTTAGTTATCAAACCTTACTAAAAACACATGATTTACATTACAATGTTAATAGTGCCGCTGGCTACATTAAGATCTAGAGAGGAATAAAGAAATGAGGTTGCAGGACTGGTGTAGTACAAGTATAGATCAGTGCAGCTAGCATCATTGTGAATGTCTACTAGGCCTCCTGTTACTACTGGTTCGAAAATGTAACTACTGAAACCATATTAGCAAGTGTACATCATAGCATATAAATAGGCTCAGGGTACTTGTTAAATGTTGGAGGGCTACTACTGTGAATGCACACTGAGTGTACAAAATATTAATAATACCTCATGCTCTTTATGAAGCAAGAAAAATAAAATATTTAAGTGCCTTTGAACGGGGGCATGGTAGTAATTGCCAGGCACACCGGATTGTGTCATGAACTGCAACGCTGCTGGGATTTTCACGCTCAACAATTTCCCCTGTGTATCAAGAACAGTCCACCTCCCAAAGGAGGTCCAGCCAACTTGACACAAATGCAAGAAGCATTCGAGTCAACATGGGCCAGCATGTCCCAATGAAATGGAGCTGTTCTGAGGGCCAAAGGGGGTGCAACTCAATATTAGTTAGGTGTTTGGTATATTCAGAGTATAACAGTATTTCTCTAAGCCAGGTATACTCGGGCCATGAACCAGCTGGATCGAGGTCCGACACAGTAGAATAGAATACCAGAGCCAACAACCCTAAATCTGTGATAAATTCTGAATACGTACAATTCTTTAGTGTAATATTGATCCAGAATGGATTTGTTGTGGATCTGCCTGATTACTGTTCTGTGTTCTTAAGAAATACAAAACACTGAAGTCTATCTTTGTCACGCCATGATCTGTTTCACATGTCTTTGTGCTTGTCTCCACCCCCACTCCAGGTGTCGCCCATCTTCCCCATAGTTTTCCCGGTTTTGACCTTTCTGCCCGCCCTGAGCCTGTCTGCCATCCTGTACCTTTGCCCCACTTCTCTGATTATCGACCCCTGCCTGCCTTGACCTGTCTTTGCCTGCCCCTGTTGCTGTAATAAACGCTCCGATACGCCATCTCCTCCCAAGGAGCTACCATTGGTAGGTAGGGACAAGGAGTTAGTTCGCGGTCTGATGGAAGGATTCCGGGCCGTGGTCGAACGTCAAGACCAATCGTTGGACCCTTTAAGGGAGCAATTCCTTGGGTTGTCTATTAGGCAGCCTACCACGTCGGTAACCTCCTCAATTACCCGGCTGGTAGCAACGCCGTCACCCCGGTTTCCCGGGAACCCCATTGGTAAGCCCTGGCCTGCTGAGGAGTGACGGACTCCATCCTAGCTGGAGGGGTGCTCTCATCTTATCTATGTTATCAAACTCCCTTAGCTCCACAATGAGATGCAGGCCAGGCAGCAAGCTGTTAGCCAGCCTGCCAGCTTAGTGGATTCTGCCACTAGCACAGTCAGTGTAGTCAGCTCAGTTATCCCCATTGAGACCGTGTCTGTGCCTTGATCTAGGTTAGGCAACACTAAACATGGCGGTGTTCGCTCTAGCAATCTCACTGAAATCAAGACCTCCATTCCTGTCATTATTGAAGGAGATTGTCATATAAGATATCCTTCAAGTGGTGTGGGGGCTGTGCTTTTGCAAAGTGGGAGGGGTTATATCCTGCCTGTTTGGGCCTGCCCGGGGGTATCGTCGGACAGTGTCTCCTGAACCCTCCTGACCCAGCATCCAGTATTCACGCTGCAATAGTTTGTGTCGGGGGGCTAGGGTCAGTCTGTTATATCTGGACTATTTCTCCTGTGTGAATTGAAGTATGCTCTCTCTAATTATCTCTATATTTTTCTCTCTCTCCCGGAGTACCTGAGCCCTAGGACCATGCCTTAGGACTAACTGGCTGATGACTCCTTGCTGTCCCCAGTCCACCTGGTTGTACTGCTGCTCCAGTTTCAACTGTTCTGCCTGCAGCTATGGAGCCCTGACCTGTTCACCGGACGTGCTACCTGTCTCAGACCTGCTGTTTCCAACTCTCTACAGACAGCAGGAGTGGTAGAGAAACTCTGAATGATAGGCTATGAAAAGCCAACTGACATTTACTCCTGAGGTGCTGACCTGTTGTACCCTCTACAACCACTGTGATTATTATTATCTGACCTTGCTGGTCATCTATGAACATTTGAACATCTTAACCATGTTCTGTTATAATCTCCACCTGGCACAGCCAGAACAGGGCTGGCCATGCCTCATAGCATGGTTCCTCTCTAGGTTTCATCCTAGGTTCCAGCCTTTCTAAGTAGTTTTTCCTAGCCACCGTGCTTCTACAGCTGCATCACTTGCTGATTTGGGTTTTAGGCTGGGTTTCTGTACAGCACTTTGTGACATCACCTGATGTAAGAAGGGCTTTATAATTCAATTTGATTGATTGAAATGTGATTGTGTACCTCTCCCAGAGCGCTTCAATGGAGAGTTGGGCACCTGTCGGGCGTTTCTCGCTCAGTGTTCCCTCGTCATGGAGCTGCAGCCTTCCTTCATCCCATTGGACCGCTCTAAGATAGCGTACCTCACCGCCCTGATGTCCCGGAGGGCCCTTTCCTGGGTAACGACCATTTGGGAACAACAGTCAGCCATATGCTTCAGTATGGAGAGATTCATGGCGGAGGTGAAATAAGTTTGAGGTTCCCGTGGCTGGGAGAGAGGCTGCCTGGAAGTAACACCAGCTTCGGCAGGACTCCCTCAGTGTAACAGACTATGCGGGGGATTTCCGCACGCTAGCAGCGGAGGGTGCCTGGAATCCGAAAACGCTGTTTGACACGTTCCTGCATGGATTATCGGAGGAAATAAAAGACGAGCTTGCAGCCCGGAAACTACCAACGGCTCTCGACTCACTCATCGCTTTAACCATCTGGAACAATGGTTGGCTATGAGAACATAAGAGGGAGAAGAGGTCTGATTACGGTCCCAATCGCTCACTCAAGAATCCCACCTTGCAGCTGATGAACTCCAGAAGTCCTTGGCATCTACGCCCACGAGAGTATCTGAGCTTACCCGAGTTCCTCCAAAGGTCACCGAAGACTGCCGATTTACCTTCTCCCGAGCCGATACTGCTCGGCAGGGCTAGGATATCTCCTGTGGAATGCATACGTAGACTTGACCCCAGAGTTGTCCATATTGCGTTCCTGCTTTTCATTTTGTGTCTACCTGTCCCTTCAAGGACCTAGCTCATTTGTTGGAGTGAGTATTCTGGTGGGTCTGAAAGATAATTGTTCTTCACCCCATACTTGACCTGCTCTCCATGCCATCCTGCTGTGGGCGACCAGTCCACGTCTCTGCAATTACTCATCGACTCGGGGGCCGATGTGAGTATTATGCACGTTACACTGGCGTATGAGCTGGGAATCCCCACTCAACCCCTCTCCATTCCCATGGATGTTAGGACACTGAATGGGCGCTCTATAGGCTGGGTCACCCACCATACCACCCCCATCAACCTACGAATATCAGAGAACCTCAGCGAAACAATCCAATTCCTGCTTGTTGAGTTTCCGCAGGTTCCTGTGGTATTGGGATTCTCTTGGCTCCAGAGGAGAGGAGCTGGGTCTCCGCTAGGGACATCCTGTACCCAGGCCTCATCTCTGAGTTCCAACGCCGTCACCCCGCTCAGCCAGGTATGCGCCCAGGTAGGATGACAGGTGGCGTCTCTGGGGGGGGGGGGGGGGGGGGGGGGGGCTTATAATATTATAAGTCAACGCAATCCTTTTTTCAGTCTGTACAGAAATATATTTACTTAGTGGCTTTGGCCTGTTTTGCTTTCTATGACCCTTTCATGTGAAAGTAAATCATGAACTACAGTGCCAGTTAAAAGTTTGGATAAACCTACAAGGGTTTTTCTTTATTTATAATATTTTCCACATTGTAGAATGATAGTGAAAACATCAAAATTATGAAATAACACAAACAAGTCAAAATAAACTCAGCAAACAAATAAATCCAAATAACTTCATAGATCTTCATTGTAAAGTGTTTTAACACTGTTTCCCATGTTCAATGAACCATAAACAATGAATGAACATGCACCTGTCTAACGGTTGTTAAGAAAACCAACAACTTACAGACGGTAGGCAATTAAGGTCACAGTTATGAAAAGTTATGTCACTAAAGAGGCCTTTCTACTGACTCTGAAAAACACCAAATGAAAGATGCCCAGGCTCCCTGCTCATCTGTGTGAACATGCCTTAGGCATGCTGCAAGGTGGCATGAGGACTGCAGATGTGGCCAGAGCAATAAATTGCAATGTCCGTACTGTTAGATGCCTAAGACACCGCTACAGGGAGACAGGACCGACAGCTGATTTCCTCTCAGTGGCTGACGTCGTGTAACAACACCTGCACATGATCAGTACATTCGAACATCACACCTGCGGGACAGGTACAGGATGGCAACAACTGCCCGAGTTACACCAGGAACGCACAATCCCTCCATCAGTGCTCAGACTGTCTGGAATAGGCTGAGAGAGGCTTGACTGAGTGCTTGTAGGCCTGTTGTAAAGGCAGGTCCTCACCAGACATCACTGGCAACAACGCCACCTATGGGCACAAACCCACAAAAGCTGGACAAGACAGGACTAGCAAAAAGTGCTCTACACTGACGAGACGTGGTTTTGTCTCAACAGGGGTGATGGTTGGATGCACGCTTATCATCGAAGGAATGAGCGTTACACTGAGGCCTGTACTCTGGAATGGGATCGATATGGAGGTGGAGGGTCCGTCATGGTCTGAGGCGGTGTGTCACAGCATCATCGCGCTGAGCCTGTTGTCATTGCAGGCAATCTCAACGCTGTGTGTTACAGGGAAGACATCCTCCTCCCTCATGTGGTACCCCTGCTGCAGGCTCATCCTGATGACCCTCCAGCAAGACAATGCCACCAGCCATACTGCTCGTTCTGTGCGTGATTTCCTGCAAGACAGGAATGTCAGTGTTCTGCCATGGCCAGCAAAGAGCCCGGATCTCAATCCCCTTGAGCATGTCTGGGACCTCTTGGATCGGAGGGTGAGGGCTGGGGCCATTCCCCCAAAAATGTCCGGGAACTTGCAGGTGCCTTGGTGGAAGAGTGGGGTAACATCTCACAGCAAGAACTGTTAAATCTGGTGCTGTCCATGAGGAGGAGATGCACTGCTGCAACTGGTGGCCACACCAGATACTGACTGTTACTTTTTGACCCCCTTTGTTCAGGGACACATTTATTTCATTTTTGTTAGTTACATGTCTGTGGAACTTGTTCAGTTTATGTCTCAGTTGTTGAATCTTGTTATGTTCATGCAAATATTTACACATGTTAAGTTTGTTTGAGTTTATGTATTTTAGATTCCGCAAAGTTTTTTGCCTTGATGACCGCATTGTACACTCTTGGAATAATCTATACCATGTTCACCTGGAATGCTTTTCCCAACAGTCTTGAAGGAGTTCTCACATATGCTGAGCACTTGTTGGCTACTTTTCCTTCACTGCGATCCAACTCATCCAAAACCATCTGAATTGAGTTGAGGTCGGGTGATGCCGCACTCCATCACTCTCCTTGGTCAAATAGCCCTTACACAGCCTGGAGGTGTGTTTTGGGTGATTGTCCTGTTGAAAAATAAATTATTGTCCCACTAAGCGCAAACCAGATGGGATGGCAATTACTGTAGCTGCAGAATGCTGTGCTAGCCATACTGGTTAAGTGTGCCTTGTATTCTAAATAAATCACAGTGTGACACCTCCTCCAAGCTTCACGGTGGGAACCACACATGTAGAGCTCCTCCGTTCACCTACTCTGCATCTCACATATACACAGCGGTTGGAACCAAAAATCTAAAATTTGGACTCATCAGATCAAAGGACAGATTTCCACTGGTCTAATGTCCACTGCTCATGATTCTTCTTCTTATTGGTGTCCTTTAGTAGGAATTTATTTGCAGCAATTGCAACCATATAAGGCTGATTCACGCAGTCTCCTCTGAAAAGTTGATGTTGAGATGTATCTGTTACTTGAACTTTTGAGCATTTTCTGTGAAGCATTTCCCCTATATAAGCAGAGGTAGGGATGCTGTCGTGGAGAATATATACAGTGTTGTGCGGAGGTGTACATAGTACAAATGTAATATAGTGCATATCTGTGTTAGAGGTGCTGTAATTGGCTCAATGCAAAGCCACTTAATCCCCATGAGCCCGATGGCCGGTTGATGAGGGCAATGGTGGTTCTAGCTTGTATGACTCCCTGGGCGAACCCCGTCCCTCAGCATCCCCCCCCCCGAACAAAAATGTTTATTCAGACATTTGGAACAACACAAATAAATAACAATAACATTTAAAACTACATAAATATATATATATATAAAAAAATAAGACGCATATCAAAAAGAAGCAACAAAGACAAATAGAAACAAATTGTAGTATATAAATACAAATAAAGAGAATTGAATTATTACATGATTACCCTATTGCTAACAAACACACAAATACAACTAAATAGCACAAATGCTATATCACACAAATCTAATAACACCTGATTATTACACTGTTGCACTTCAAACAAGAAACACACTAACTAAATCTCACAACTAATTGCATTACTAATTGCATTAGTGTTGTACAAAGTTAGAGGTGCGCTATTTGATAGATTCCCCCGCTCCCCTACCTCGGTCTTCCAGTGGGGAAAACTGAGGTCAACCTACCCCCGCCCCCTCCCCGTCTCGTACTTCTGAGTGGGAGACCGTCCCAGGCAGTAGCCTGCCTAGCTCACGAACTAGAATCAGCGAGCCCACTCCGACAAGGTTAATTGACCTACAGTCCCACACGGTGACATGATATCATTGACGTGATGTGCAAATGCCACCATTCGGAATATACATATATTTTTTTTTGGTGCAGGCAACCATGCAAGATGCCTAAATCCGCCACTGGATGAGAGCCACAGCAATGGGGAAGAAACTGTTCATGTGGCAGGTGATTTTGGTCATGATTTCCCTAAATCGTCTCTGAATCGTCACTTTGTAAAAACAAAATGGGGTGGGCAAGGTCGGCGGTGATCTCACTTGCACCATTCCTTGTCCTGAAGGTGTGCAGGTGCTTGCGCTGCAGTTTGCCCTTGCAGTGGGCAGACCCAAACCAGATGGGGATAGAAGACGTGAGGACGAACACAATGATGGACGTTTAGAACCAAAACAGAATTGTCAGAGAGAGTTTGAGTTTCCTCAAGTGACACAGATAGTACATCCTCTCTTGAGCCTTCTTGGTTACCACTGTGATGTTATCCTCCTACTTGAGATTCCTTGTTCCCTAGGAATTTGAATGACTTGGCCATGCAGATGGCTGAGCCATCAATCTCAAGGGGGAGAGATAATGAGGTGCATTTCCTGAATTTAACCACCATCTCCACAGTTTTGACTGTGTTAAGTTCCAAGTTGTTAAGACTGCATCAGGCCACCAAGCTCTCAACTTCTCCACTCTACTTGGACTCGTCGCTGTCGGAGATGAGTCTGAGCAAGGTGGTGTTATCAGCAAACTTAAGTAGTTCGACAGATGCGTCATTGGAGGTCCAGGCATTAGTTTAGAGTGAATAGAGGAGGGGGGAGAGCATGCAACTCTGACACACCCCGGTGCTGAGAAACAGGGAGTCTGAAAGAGGTTTTCACAGCTTAACATGCCTTGTCCTGTTGGTCAGGAAGTCGGTGATCCACCAGCAGATGGAGTCAGATGGTTTGTGCTGTAGCAGGTCCAGAATGAGTGTGTTGAAGACTCAGCTAAAGTCCACAAACAATACCCTCACATATATAAATACGACTTCCTCAATACTGTACTTAGACTTAATCCAATAAAAATGTTACATATTTTTATTATTTTATCTGCTGTACTTTGTACAATGAGACATTGTTTACCACAAAGATTACAGCATCATCTTGAAAACCTGTTTGTAGCTCCCACACTCCAACTTAAAAGATCACAATTAAATGTCACCTTTTCATTTGGTCTAATGACTGTTACTGAGCTTGTTGAATGTGAAAATGTAGGAAAGAATATAGCTGGGGAATAAAACACTATGAGATGACCCGACTAGTCCATTTGCTAAGTATATCATTAAATATATCTGTACAAAACCATTAATGACACACTAAGAGCATTTGAGAAAAACACTACCAGTGACTACTGAGATACATCTGAAAACCTTGGCTCATAACATTGTTTCCAGAATATCTCCGTAAAACAAAAACTGCAATTTTGAGATCAAATAAGATATTCTCATTTAAATTAGCAAGATTACAGTGTTCTAATGAATCACATCTATGCCAAACATATACTCGATAAGACTGATTAACTAAAAGCGCTGGGAGAAAAATAAATATTCTCAAAACAGAACACCCAAGTCTGGATTGAGAAACCCTGAAAACCTGCATGAATGTGAACATCTCTAATTTCTCCCTCAAACATGACCTAATTCTTTACACCCTATCTTAAAATTACATTTCATGTCTCCTTTGTGTGTAGGGAAAATGGATGTATACTGAACAAAAATATAAATGCAACATATAAAGTGTTTGTCCCATGTTTCATGAGCTGAAATAAAAGATCCCAGAAAAGTCCCAGAAACGCTCATATGCACAAAAAACGTACAGTATTTTGCTCCAGTTTTGTGCACACATTTGTTTACATACCTGTTAGTGAGCATTTTTCCTGGGCCAAGATAATCCATCCACCTGACAGGTGTGGCATAGCAAGAATCTGATTAAACAGCATGTGCATTACACAGGTGCACCTTGTGCTAGGGAAAATAAAAGGCCACTCTAAAATGTGCAGTTTTGTCACACAACACAATTCCATAGATGTGTCAAGATTTGAGGGACTGTGCAATTGGCATGCTGACTGCAGGAATGTTGACCAGAGCTGTAGCCAGAGAATGTAATGTTAATGTTTTTACCAAAAGCTGCCTCCAATGTCGTTTTAGAGAATTTGGCAGTACGTCCAATCGGCCTCACAACCTCAGACCACGTCTAACCACACCAGCCCAGGACCTCCACATCCAGCTTCTTCACCTGCGGGATCGTCTGAGAGCAACCACCCGGACA